>NW_027186304.1:15516223-15630804 GCF_028583685.1 Petaurus breviceps papuanus
AAGGGAGGGAGGGAAAGGGAGGGAAGGGGAGGGAGGGAGGAAGGAAGAAAGGAAGGAAGGAAGGAAGGAAGGAAGGGAGGAAGGAAGAAAGGAAGGAAGGAAGGAAGGAAAGAAGGAAGGAAGGAAGGAAGGAAGGAAGGAAGGAAGGAAGGAAGGAAGGAAGGAAGGAAGGAAGGAAGGAAGGAAGGAAGGAAGGAAGGAAGGAAGGAAGGACAAAAGGCAGGCAAGTATTTATTAATCGTCTGCTATATCCCAGGCACTGTTCTAAGCTCTTTTTACAAATATTATATCATTTGTTCCTCACAACAATGTGAGAGATAGGTGCAATTGTTATTTTCATTTTATAAACAAGAAAACTGAGGCAGAGGTTAAATTATTTGTCTGGGGTCTAAACTCAGTTAACCCACTTTATCTAACTGGCACCAGACTGTTTGACATCCTATTTATTCATATACTCCAGACATATTGACCACTGCACACTAAACTCTACCACCTCACTGTACACATTATTCTGGGACAATAATCAAATCAATGTTGCCATTGCTTTTGGAAAGGACATGATAATCTATTGCCCTATGGTTCCACCCATTATCCTCATGAAGCCCCAGAGCAGAACTCCCTTCCGCTATCATGTCTTGCCTATATTTCTTGTTTTCTTCTATTAGGATAAAACTTTTTAAGGTACTTTTTAATTCATATTTCCAATGTTACTTTTTTTTTCCTAATCACTTCAAAGGAACTAGTCTTGTGATTTCAGGCAACTTTTGATAATTGGCAAATATAATATATGGAAATTAGCATCCAATAATTGCTCCCCTGCCCCAGCCAGATTACCGTATTTTTATCTGGCAAGGAATGTTGGCGGGGGTGGGGGTTGGGGGGGGTTGTAGATTTGAAAGTTAAAGGACTGGAAACTCATGAAGATCACAAACTTCACTGACATTTATTTTCTATCCAAATGAAAGAGGGAGGAATAAGCATTTATATAGTGCATATTATGTGCCAGATACTTGCTAAGTGTTTTATGAATGTTATCTCATTTGATCCTCACAAAAACCCCTGAAAAGGTAGGTGCTGTTACTATTCCCATTTTACGCTTTAGGCAAGTGGGGCAAATAGGGGTTGTGATTTGCCCAGGAATCACACAACTAGTGTTTGGAGCTTGTTATTCTCTCTGTTGGTAAGTCTTTGTATTTCAAGCATGTAGGCATTATAAGACTTGTCTAGGGTCATATAAACTTAAGTTTGTATGTTGGAACTGATGTAGTATTTTAGTTCTTTATGTTGGATGAGAGTAAGTGTGAAGTAATGGATAGAACATTGGGACTGAAATATTAAAAGGCCATGCTTCAAATACTGTCTCATGAGTGTGTGTGTGTGTGTGTGTGTGTGTGTGTGTGTGTGTGTGTGTGTAACAGACAGAGATAGAGAGACAGAGACAGAGTGGGAGAGGGAGTGAGAGAGAGGAGAGAGATTCTATCCATAGACTCATGAGTGTCTTGTTATGTATATACCCTCTATCCCCCATATGTGTATACACACATACATATTTGATCAACACCCATGACATTTCTACTGGACCTTCTAAATGAGCTTTGATGTATACATTTTCGGAATGTTTATGCATGTGTACACACACTTATCCCTTCTTACCTATAACGTATTTTAATAATATCATGCAGTCTTGGCACTGGAGTTTATAAAAATAAGCTAAGGTATATCCATCTTCAAGAAATATGAAAGTTTGCCACCACATTGCAATTATTTAGATTATTTTGAACAAATGAGTTACCTTTGATTGAAGAGACAAATATCCCAGCTGGGTATTCGTTGGATTTGCTTTAAGCTCAGCTGGGATAGAATATAAACAAATATTCTAGATTTATATGTAGATATATATACACTTATACATGTATATACACAGAGTCCCATATATAGAAAGACATATATTTATACACACACGTACCCACAAATATATGTATATATAATTATATGTAGACACATATATGTAATTTTACACATTTATATCGTGACATAGAATATCTACAGAGAATATGTTAAATTTCAAAATTTAAGCAAAATAATCATTTTGGAGATGATTTTAAAGATTTTTCACAAATATACATAGAATTATTAACTATGACAATATTCTACTTGGAATAACAAATGACCCAATTTTTATGATCCAGTTATCAGATGACTGCTGGATCTAAGAATTAAACAAGTTATTAAAGAATATATAGACCTGAATATCTTAGCATTGTGTGATAGAAACTTTGGGAAATCTAATAAAGCCTATAAGCCCAATCTTGGAATATGTTGTCTTTTTTTTAATATTATAACTTATTCACTAGTTTGTGGGTCACTATTAAACAGTTTGGATACAATTTTAATTTAACTATTATTTTTTATCAATTTTATGTACAATTTTATTTTTCTTTAATTTTGAGTTGCAAATTCACTCTCTCCCTGCCTGCTCTTCCTCCTCCTTTAGAAGTAAAGCAATTTGCTATAGATTTTACATATGCAGTCATACAAAACACATTTCCACGTGAGTCATTTGGCAAAAAGAAAAATAGAGGAAGTTTATTTTAAAAAGCATGCTTTGATGTGCATTCAGGTTCCATTAATTCTTCCTCTGGGTGGGTAGCATTTTTCAACTTAAGCCTTTCTGAATTGTCTTAGATCTTTGTATTTCTGAAAATAGTTACCATCTAAAACCAATCATTTTACTGTGTACAATGTTCTTCTGGTTCTGTCCACTTCACTTTGCATCAGTTCATGTATGTCTTCTCAGGTTCTAAAAGTATCCTGTTCATCATTTCTTATAGCACAATAGTATTCCATCAAATTCACAATTTTTTCAGTCATTCCCTAACTGATGATACATCCCCACAATTTCCAATTTTTGGTCACAACAAAAAGAGCTTCTATAAATAATTGTTGTACATATAAGCCATTTTTCCTTTTTCTTTGATCTCTTTTGAATACGGACCTAATATTGTTGGGTCAAAGGTATTCACAATTTTATGGACATTTGTACATAGTCAAAAATTGCTCTCCAGAAAAGTTTAGATCAGTTCAAAACTCCATATCCCCTCCAACATATGTCACTGTCCTTTTCTGTCATATTAGACAATCTTACAGATATAAAGTGCTACCTGAGTTGCTTTAATTTTCATTTCTATAATAAATACTGATTTAGAAAACTTTTTCTTTTTGCTTTTGGAGGGTAAGGGAAGAGTAGTTGGGGGTAAGTGACTTGCCTAAGTTGCAGGCTAGTAAGTGTTAAGTGTCTGAGACCAGATTTGAACACAAGTCCTCCCGACCCCAGGGCCGATGTTCTATTCACTGCACCACCTACCCGCCCCTAGAGCAATTTTTAATATGACTATAGATAGCTTTGGTTTTTCTTTGAAAACTGCCTGTTCATATCCTTTGACCTTTTGTCAATTACAGAATGACACTTTGTATTTCAGAAATAAGGCCTTTTTCAGAGAAATTTCCTGTAAATTCCTACCCCACCAATTTCCTTCTTTCTTTCTAATCTTGACTACATTGGCTTTGTTTATGCGAAACCTTTTACATTTAATAGAATTGGAATTATCTATTTTACATCCTATAATTCTATCTCTTCTTTAGTCATAAATTCTTCCCTTATGCATAGATCTGACAGGTAAAATATTCCATGTTCCCCTAATTTGTTTATGCTATCACCCTTTATATCTAAATCATGTACTCATTTTGACCTTTTCTTCATATAAAGTGTGAGATATTGGTGTATGACTAGTTTCTGACAAATAGCTTTCTAGTTTTCCCAGCAATTTTTCCTCATGTAGTGAGTTGTTATTCTCAAAGCTTGGATCTTTGCATTTTTTTCAAACACTAGATTACTATTGTCATTTACTATTGGGTATTGTATAATCAGAATGTTTTCAATACCTAAAGCAAAATATCATAGGGTTTTGAAGGAAATCTATTATATAGGAACAGAAATATAAAAATATTTTTTCAAAAGGTGCCATATATTAATGTACTTAAGAGTGGGTTCAACAACTTTAATAATTTTGATATGAAAATGTATATAATTTCTATTGGTGACTAAGTGCAGGGGCACTAGTGTGATTTTTTGCCTGTGTTTATAATTGAAGAAAATGTTAAATTTCAGTTAGAAGTTAGTGAAAATACAGATATAATTGGTCCCTCTCCAAGTTAACATACATTTGGAAATCTCTTAACACTAAATCTAAGAACCCTGATCCTATCATTTCACAAATGAAAAAAAGGACCTAGAGGTTAAGGTACTTGTTTCACATCACAAAGAAACTGAATTTAAAGCCGATAAGGCAAGTACTCTTTCCATGTTACTCTAAAGTCAACCATCATGAATTTCTCTTTTTGAGCCCCTTTTTCAAACATTCCTTTTTTGACAGCATGGTACTATCAACCTTTCCAGTTACTCAGGCTCACAATCTTGATGCCACTGCTCTTCCTCATTCAGTCTATATTGCCACATCTTGCCATTTCAGACTTGACATAACCTCTCATATAAGTCCCTTTATGCTCAAACCATAACCACCCTGGTACAGGAACTCACCATCTTATGCTTCAACTATTTTAATTGCTTTCTTATGGATAGCCTTGCCTTAAAGCTCTCCCCACCCTAATCTGCACTGCACTCAACTGCCAAAGTGATTTTCCTAAAGCATAGGTCTGATCATATTATTTCCACTGACCCAGTTCCTTACTCATTAAACTCTAATGACTCCCTAATACCTCCAGCATAAAATATTATATCCCTTGCTTGACATTTACAATCCTTTACAAACTGGACCCTTCATATCTTTCCAGCCTTTTACACTTTAATTCCATCCCTATATTCTACTACTATGGGCAGGTTGATGATACAATGGATAGAATATTGGCCCTGGAGTCAGAAAGATCTGAGTTCAAATCCTGACTGACACTTAGTTGCTGTATGACCTGGGGCAACTCACTTAACCCTGTTTGGCTAAGTTTTCTCATCTGTAAAATGATCTAGAAAAGGAAATGGTAAACCATTCCAGTATCTTTGCCAAGAATGCTCCATATTAGGTCACACAGTGTTAGGCACGACTAATTAACTAAACAACAACAATGTTATACTGTTATTAAGTGAAACTGGTTTCCTTGCTTTTTTTTGCAAAGGATATTCCAATTCTGGACTGTGTACCTTTTCACTCGATCCCGTAGCACAATTTCTAGAACATAGAGGTCCCTTACTAAATTCTCATCTGAATGACTGACTGAAGAACTCAGGGTCTTTTATTCCACATTACTGAAAGCCAGTAGTTAAATAAGTTAATACCCATTCCCTATCTATATTTCCCAAGATATTATGATGATTCTACTAGGGAATATTTTCTTTTGAAAGTGACCCTGCCACATTATAATATTTGGTTGTGGCATCCAATTATTGGCTATATAGGTTACACTGTTGCAGCAGGTATATTTGTTCCCCTTTCCCATCTTTTTTCACAGGAAGATACTATTCCTTTCTAGCCATATTAAAGAACCTAAACATTTCATGAGCATTTCCACTTTGGCTAAGATAGGTGTTTGGCATTGATCATGTGATCATCCCTTTCTCCCTTGCCCCCACCCCCCAAGGCAAATATCATGTGGTTAGTATTCTACCAACTTCTCATTGAACTCAGATGGCAACAGCTGAGTTAATGACAAACTGAGTAAAAGCAAGAGGCCACTTCTTTGTATAACTCTCCAGCACCATCCAATGTTTGCTTTAAATGTACTCAGAGGAACTTTTAACTCAGTTGCAATTTTTAGGGCCTTCAGCTAAATGATTTTATGGCTTATTGACATTCCATTCCATTATTGTTTTACAAAGGAAAGCGCTATTATCAACCTCATAATGTCCACTATGTTTAGACCCTCAAAATGGTTTCAGTTTGGAAATGTCAATCTGAATATTTGTCTTCTCTGACTCCCAGGGAAATATATATTCTCCATCCCAAACTGTCATGTATTGAACTTCTGTGTATTTGTGATTATTCTCTTTACAATTACTCTCTGTATGTGTTCCTGGACGGCTTTATGCATGTGTTCATGTATGTGTTTATGTATACACATGATACATATAGGAATATTAATATATGTGTTCATATTTATTATTACACATGTGTGTATACATGTACACACAGATACATCCATGTATATATTTAAAACACTAGTGTGTCTATAGATAGATACAGATATGCACAATAATTAAATTTATTTAATCAATGTAATCAGTGTGCACATGTATACATCTATTTAAATGCACACACTTAAATGCACACATTGATAGACATATTTTGACAAGTTTGAGGTGTCCTACAGATATTTGGAGATGAAAATTATTATGGAAGTTAGGACTGGACAAAAAAAATCTGAAAATCATTGCAATAGCAATGATGATTAAACCAACGGGAACTGATGGCATCACCCAGCAAAATAGTATATACGGAAAAAAAAAAAAAACGCTTCACAAAGCCTTGGGTGACATTCATTGTTAGTGAGCAAGACCTAGATGAACATCCTGGAAAGGAAATTTAGGAGCATTTAGACAGTTATGAGGGAAACAAGGGAAGAGCAGTAAGTTCCAATCTCTCAAAAAAGAGCCATCTGTGACAGAGAGAGAGAGAGACAGAGAGAGAGAGAGAGAAAGAGAGAGAGAGAGAGAGAGAGAGAGAGAGAGAGAGAGAGAGAGAGAATCTGACCCCTCTTCTCCAGATTTATGATTCCTCATATCTTATAGTTTGAATTCTAGAAAATGAACTTCTGCTTTGGTGCACCAAAGGGCACAACATACTTTCAGCTTCCAGCCCAGCATTTCTGACCCCAAATGTAACAAATTTGGTCATAACTATTTCTTTCTGCAATAATGCCACCAAAGTGGGTGGGGAGGAAAAAGGAAATTTCAGAGAAGATAGGAAAAGAGTTCCTACAAGTTCCCACATATTTTACTACTTATTTTATCTTGTACCTCTATGCTATGTTCACATCTTCTTCTGAAAATTTGGGCTACAATCGCACATCCTCCATTCTATCTCTATTCATCCCAGCCTATAGACCATCATAAGATGTTAGTCTTTTCTTGTTCAAGAGATAAATTGAATAAAGAACTTTTAGAAATTCTTGATATGAATACTATTGATAATTTTCATACTGTATTGTTTAAAATGCTATTAATAATAAATATTAAGTGACTTTTATATTTGCCTTTAAATAATTAATTGAATTTGAAATTTATGTAATTGTTTATCATTTAGAATGTTTTTGTTATTTATTTTCATACAAATCCTACCAAAATCTAAATGATATTTTAAGTTATGGACACTAAGACTTTTGGGAGATAGTGTATTTTCTCACTTGAGTTTCATAAAAACTCCTTAAGGCAAGTGCAACAGATATCATTATGCTCATTTTACAAATGAGGAAACTGGAATTGAAAGATGTTAAGCAAATTTAACATATAACTGTCAGAGAGACTATTTTTTTTTTTGCATTTGACTTCTAGTTGAATAAAGAAAATGATAAATGATTTATAACCTCAGAACCTGGCATGCTGCTTTCATTCCTATAGAGAATTGGCTCACAAAAAGTAAGAGATTACATTCATCAAATGAAACATTTGAATTTAAAAATTTTCTCAGTTATGATTAATTTAAGACTTTGTTTAGTATCTTCTCAGTTTTTCATTCTATTATTTTTTTTACAGTTTATTCAATAAACAAGAACAAGCTCATTTCAGACAACCAATCTTTCTGAAGTTGTGACGATATTCAATATACATAGGGCCCAACCCCAGCAAACAAGGAAGAAGGGTAATTTTATAAACTGCTATTTAGCTCATTATCCTCATGGATCATGGTCTTGTTGTGGCAGAGGGGCTTGTGTAGCTATGAACTATTACATGTAGGATCACCTAAGATAGATACATCATAGTAGAATTCTGGCATGTGGTGCTCCACTAGAAAAGGAAAGAGCAAACCGCTCAAGTATATTTGCCAAGAAAACCACAGAGACAGAATTAAAATGATAAGAGATATGACACAAGAAGTGAGTCCCCTGGGGAGGAAGGTGTCCAGCACACTACTGGTGATGAGTAAAGGACAACCAGAAGCAGCGCCAGTATTAATGAAGGGGCTGGGACAAAGGAAACTCAGCAGTCGGATGTGTCTGCTAATGAAAGGAAAGTGCAGCACTATAAAGATCAGTATTGTATAGGAGCCAGGAGTGTCCATTTATGAGGTAAGGTAAAGTGTATGTGGTCAAACAAGAGATTGATGGATTAAACATTGACATCTTGAGTTTCAGTGAAATTGATTGGATGGGAATGGTTGAATTTAATGCAGGTTTAATTTATTTTTCTGTATTTAATTTATATTTCTGTAGGCAAGAACCCCTTAGAAGAAATGGAATTATCCTCATAATCAATAAAAGGGTGGTAAAAGCAATATTGGGATATAATATCAAAAATTACAGATTTATATCTGTTCAAATTCAAGGAAACAATCTAACATGATTAAATTCACCAGATGGTCAATCTTGAAATCAGATTTATTTTACACTTTGCATCCAAAAAAGGAACAGCTCTATAGAGACAATTAAAATAAAAACCTGAAGGTGACTGTGGCTCAGACTATAAGCTTCTTATTGCAAAATCTAGATGTAAATGAAGAAAGTTGTGAAAACCATCAGACAGTATAAGTAGGACCTAAATAATATCCCCTATAAATTTGAAATGGAAGTGATGAATAGATTTAAGGGATTAGATCTGGTAGAAAGAGGGTCTAAAGAACTATAGACAGAGGTTCACAATACTGTATAGGAGACAGTAGCAACAGCAACAACAACATTCCAAAGAAAAAAGAAGCAATAGGGGCCTCTAGGTGGTGCAGTGAATAGAGCATTGGCCCTGGAGTCAGGAGAAACTGAGTTCAAATCCAGTCTCAGACACTTAACACTTACTAGCTGAGTGACCTTAGGCAAGTCACTTAACCCCAACTGTCCTGCCCTCTCCCCTCCAAAAAAAAAAAGAAAAATAAAAGGAAGAATAAGATAAGCCAAGTGTAGGGAAGCAAGGAAGTTGCCTGAGCTCTCCCTAGTTTCCCTCAGAAACAATGTTAAATCAAGCCTCTAAACATTTTGTGGAGAGACAGAAGCCACAAAAATATGGAGTGAAACAATTTTCCAAATTAAGATAATTTACAAGGATTTCAGGAAAGGTCTATCTCTCTTTGGTGAAAAGGGGCGATGTAGCTCAGGGCAAGACAACATCCATGCAAGGCAGCAGGAGGCTTTCAGCCCCAGCACAGAAAGCAAATTGCCAGTCTTCTGGCATAATTTGCCATAATTGTGGTAAGAACACTGGCACAAAGGTAAGACTAGGCTGGGATACCCCAGAGCAGTGGACAAGCTGCCAGCACTTGAAGCCCCTGCATGGAAAGTCAGTGGCCCCCAGCACAAGAAGTTAGGGTCAGTGCCTCTTGTGCCCCATAAGCAGACCTCAACTTAAAAATGAACAAAAGAAAAAAAAAAAGGGCCCTGAATATATTAAGCTACTATGATAACAGGGAAGATCAAAACATAAATTCAGAAGAGGATAACATTGTCAAGATGCCTACATGAGAAGCCTCAAAGGTGAATATAAATTGGTCTCAAATTCAAAAGGTCATGATAGAAGAGCTAAAAAGCATTTTAAAAATCAAATATGAGGGTTTGGAGTATGATATTTGGGAAGGCAAATGAGCTTGGATTACAACCAAGAATCAACTACTCAGAAAACTTGAGTGTAATTTTTCAGGGGAAACAATGGGCATTCAATGAAATAGAGAACTTTCAAACTTTACTTATGAAAAAATCAGAGATAAGTAGAAAAATTGATCTTCAAATATAAGACTCAAGAAAAGCAGAAAATGGTAAACAGGAGAAAATATATTCAATAATATTAAACTGTTTACATCCCTAACATGGGAAAATGATACTTGTAGCTCCTGAGAACTGTATTTCTATTTGGTCAGTACAAGTAGTATACGTTGACAGAGGGTGTGGGTATAAGATGACTTTGAATGATGATATAAAAAAAGAGTGGTGAAAAAATGGTTTTAATGGGAGAAGAGGAAAGGGATAGAATGGGGTAAATTATACTATGTGAAGAGGTGCAAAAGACCAATTACAGTAAAGGGGATCAAGGGAGGGGGTGAGCATTATTTGAACTTTATTCTCATCAGATTTGTCTCAGAGAGGGAATAACATACACCCTCAGTTTGGCACAGAAATTTATCTTATCTCTGTGGAGAATTAGGAGGGGGAAGGTAGGAAAAGGGGAAAAGGGGATAATATAAGGAAAAGAAGTGAAAAGGGGAAAGAAAGGGGAAGGGAGCTAGTAGAAAAAAGAAGAGATTGAGGTATTCCAGAAAGATCTTAACAACACTGATTATAACAATTTATGGTTACTGATCTAGAGCTAGATTTTCTGGAAGATTTAAAGTAAAAAATGCCTTAGGAAGTATTGGCAGCAATAAAGCTAGGGAAGGTTATGGAATTCCAGCTGAGTTATTTAAAATCCTAAAAGATGATGCTGTTAAAGTACTGTACTCAGTATGCCAGTAGATTTGGAAAACTCAAGAAAAAACAAACTTTTCCTGGATTGGAAAAGATCAGTATATATACAAATCCTAATAAAAGGCAATGTCAAAGATGTTCAAATTACCAATTGAATTCATTTCACATACCAGTAAAGTTGTGCTTAATACTATTCCAGCTAGACTTCATCCATATGTGTACTGAGAATTACCAGAAGAGTTTTTGAAGAGATAGAGGAATTAGGGACCAAATTGTTAGCATTTACTGGATTATGGATAAAGCAAAGAAATCACAAAAAATCAAGTTCTGCTTCATTCAACACACTAAAATTTTTGAGTGTGGATAAAGAAAAATATGGTAAATTCTCAAAGGAATGAGAGTACCACATTAGCACCTGAGGAATCTGTATTCAGGTCAAGAAACAACAAATTTAACAGAAAGCATCAGATTCATTTTGGGAAAGGCACAGGACAAGGTTGTATACTGTCACATTATTTAGTTAGTTTATATGTAGAGTACATCATGTGAAATGTCAGGCTGGATGAATCAAAAGCCTAAGGTTGCTGAGAGAAATAGTAATAAGCTCACATATTCAGACAATACAACTCTGACTGAAGAAAGTGAAGAACAATTATATAGCCTCTTGATAAGAGTGAGAAAGGAGAGTGTAAAAGATGGTCTGAAGTATAATATCACAAAATAAGATGTTGTCAATGTGTCCCATCACTGTTTGGCAAATGGAGAAGAAATGGAAGTTGCGTCGGATTTTGTATTCTTGGGCTCAAAGATCACTGCAGACAGTGACTCAGCTTCGAAATTAAAAGACACTTGGTACTTTTTTTTTTTAAGCAATTGGGGTTAAGTAACTTGCTCAAGGTTACACGGCCAGTTATTTCTGGGTGTGGTGCTGAGTGTCTGAGGCTGGATTTGATCCAGGTCATCCCGACACTGGAGCCGGTGCTCTTACTCGCTGAGCCACCTGGCCGCCCCTACACTTGGTACTTTTAAGGAAATTTATACCAAATAGTGACAGCATGATAAAAAGAAGAGGCATCACCTTACTGACAAAGGTTCATATAATCGAAGCTATAGTTTTTTCCAGTAGTGACATATGATTGTGAGTGCTGTACTTTAAGGAAGGTTAAACAATGCAGAATCAACACTTTCAAATTGTGGTGCTGGAAAAGACTTTTGAATGTCCCTTGGACACCAAGAAGATCAAATCAGACCAAATAAAATCAAATTTGAAGAAATTAATTCAGACTATTCATTGGAAGGTCAAATATTGAAAATGAAACTTAAATACTTTGACCACATAATAAGACAACAATTATAATGAGGACAAAATTGATTTTGGGAGAGATTGAAAGCAAAATGAGAAGCAGGAGACAGAGGATAAAATGGATTGATAGACCTCAAGAAATACTGGAGGATAGAAGAGCCTGACATGTCCATGGGATCATGAAGAGTCTGACACTGCTGAACATCTGAACCACAAGCATAATCAAAAGAGTAGATATTGTAAATATACAATATTTATCTTAGAATTGGTTTTGTTTTCACTTACATTGTTGTAGACTTGCATATTGTTTACCCTCTTGTGATTACTTGTATTCAAATAAATCTTCTCGTGTTCCCCACATTCATCATTTTCTTTGCTTCTTTTTCAAAGTAATATTCATTTGTTATGGCTGGTTTAACCATTTTCTAGTTAATGGAAATTTACAATTTCCAGCATTTTGATACTATAAAAATTTTGCTTTATATGGGAACAACACCATTCCAATTATACTTCCTCAACATGTACAACATTTCTAGTTTAAAAATCAGAAATATTCTTTATAGAAATCTTGAGAAGTGAGATCTTACTGTGGACACTTCCAAAGAGCAGAAAGAAGAACAATCAATGAACTTTGGAGCAGTGTAAAGAACTCCCTAATATCCACTGCTTTCCAAAAGAGGACTGGTTTATGAAGCTATGCACTTTCAATTATGAGGCATATTCAAGCAAATATAGCAACCTGCCAGTGATGTTGGTTTGTATTCTTTTTTTTTTTCTTTTTTTTGGCCGGCAGTTGGGGTTAAGTAACTTGTCCAAAGTCACATGGCTAGAAAGTGTATTTATTAAGTTTCTCAGACCAGATGTGAACTCAGGTCCTCCTGACTTCAGGGCCAGTGCTCTATTCACTGTGCCACCTAGTCATCCCTTACCAGTGATATTGTTAAGGAGATAACTGCATTGGAAAGAAGTTAGACTAGATGATCTTTGAGTTCCTAACTTTCAAATTGTATGATTATGTAAGTCTATGAATAAAACATACTTGAAGAAAGTGATCTTGGAAACATATGAGAGAGTAAAAAAAGACAGTTTTGCAAGATAATACTTTCTACTTCTATGTTATTTCCCATCAATTAGCATAGTAAAACATTTATTGACTTAATCACTCTAGAAAGATGGTGAAATAGCTGAGAAAATTCCAAGCTCTCAAGATTTTCACCCATAAAAGAGATAAAATAGTGCCTCAGGGTGAAAATAGAGCCCTATGGTTTGGGAAGCTCTCTTGACCTCAGTCACAGGAACTTTTACCCTAAAACAATGAGGGGAGTTGGCCATCTGAACCAAGAAAGATAGAGAGAATTTCGCTGACAAGGAACTCCAGACCCAGCTATGCTGTGGAGGCATGACCAGAAAAGAGAAGGAACCAGCACATGCCTGGTGAATAAAGAAGCAGTGGAGCAAGGATGCTACTGACTTTGGGAAGTTATAGTGAACTGGAGGTTTTGATTTCAATTCCAGGCCGGAAAGAGAACTGAAGGAGGATCTGAGGCCAGAGGCACCATTCGCCCATACCATAGAACTAGAGGCAATTACAAAATCTAAGCTAAAAGAAAGTTTTTTAAAAATGCACAGGCAAAGGAGAAAGAAACCAACCATAGAGAGTTACAGAGGGGATAAAGAAAACTGGGGTTCATCTTCAGAGAAGAGTACTAAAGTAAACAAACCCTCTTTTGCCCCCAAAGAGTAATGTCAAGTGGTCACCTGCCCAAAATGAATGCATAGAAGAACTTAAAAAAACATTAAAAATCAAATGAGATAGATTGAAGAAAAACTGAAAAACAAAACAAATAAACAAACAAAAATCCAAGAATAAGATTATGAAAAGAAAGTCATACAATTAAAAAAGGAGATCCAAAGTATTAAGGAAGAAAATCATTCCATGAAAATCAGAGTTGGGGAAGGGGAAGACAGCAAATTTATAAGAGATCAAGTAATATCAAAACAAAATATAAAATAATGAAAAAATAGGGGTCAGTAGGTGGTACATTTCTTAGAGCACCAGCCCTAGCTTCAGGAGGACCTGAGTTCAAATCTGAACTTGGAGACTTAACTACTAGCTGTGTGACCTCTGGCAAGTCACTTTACCTTGAGTGCCTGGCCTTTCCCCCTCCAAAAGATAAAAAAAGAAAAAAATAGAAAAGAATATGAAATGTCTCATAAGAAAAACAACTGATGTAGAGAACATATCAAGAAGAGAAAACATAAGAATAATCCAACTACCTGAAAGGTAAGATTTAAAATAAAATGCCATAATACAAGATACCATAATACAAGAAATAATTAAAGAAAATTGTCCTGAAGTATTAGAGCATGAAGGGGAAGTAGAAATGTAAAAAAAGAAAAAAATCTACTTCTCCCCACCTGAAAGAGATCCTATGAGAAAAACCTACATGAATATCATGGTTAAATTCCAAACCCTCCAGCTTTAGGATAAAATATTATGAGAAACAAGAAAAAAAAAACTATTTAGATACAGCAGTGACACATTTAGAAGTACACAAGACCTAGTAGTGGCAACTTTTAAAGACCACAGGTCTAGGAACACTATATATTGAAGAGCAAAAGAATTAGAATTCCATCCGAAAATACCATATCCAGCAAAGCTAAACATAAACTTTAATAAAAAAGAACATTTAACAAATTACCAGACTTTCAGAACTTTATTAAAAAATCAAAATCTAAACTTAATAGAAGATATGACATACAAGAGCCAAGGGAGATATAAACAAAGACTATTTACATACCAAAGACTAATTACAAGGGAATCAATAATGACAAACTGTTTACATCTTATGCACGTGAAATGTAAAATATGTCTACAATTGTTGCTAGTTATTGGGTAATTCATAAGAAAGATTGGGGTAGACTTGACTATGCTATGACTTTTAAAAGTAAAACCAAAGTGCAACAGCTAAAAAGAGTAATTATCTTATACAAATGATGTTCAAGAGGACGAACCAACAGAGAATTGGATAGGGGAGGAGAGCTGCTGGTTTGGGTAACTTACTTTCGTTGGGAATGGGTCCAAGAGGGAACAATACAGGGATGTACAGAAGAGTGTTTAAATTTATAAGAATCGGGGCAGCCGGGTGGCACAGTGAGAAAGAGCACCAGCCCCAGAGTCCGGAGAACCAGGATCGGTTCCCGCCTCACATACTTACCACCCACCCAAAATAACTGGCCGTGTAACCTTGAGCAAGTTTCTTAACCCCAATTGCTTTAAAAAAAATAAATAAATTTAAAAGAATGAGAGGACAAGAGAGGAATCCTTAGAGGAGGGTAAGTTATAGGAGGGCAATGGGAAGAAGTTAAGCAGAGTAGTCAATAAGTATAGGAAATAGATATAAACAGACATAAAAATGAAGATCAGGAGTAGAATTTGTTAGGAAATGTCTATATATGTGTGTATGTGTATATGTATGTAGGTGTATACACATATATGTGTATGTATATATCTATATATAAACATATAGATGCTTAACTATAGCCTTGGGGGGGGTGGGAAGGAAGGGGAAAAAAGAACAGAGTAATTTTTTTTTAAGTATAATGGCTTTGCATGTATGAGTTTGAATTATGACTTCAATTCTTACTATTTGTGTTATCTTAATCTTTGGAGGCCTAAATACCTTTATCTATAAACTGGTATGGTTGAAGTATAGAGAGATAGACAGACAGACAGATAGACACACCCACACATACACATACACCCTGAGATGTTTAATTCAGTTGACGCTGGGATCTTCCTTTCTTCACCTTGATGGCAATTTGATCAGGATTATTTTATTATTCTGAAAGCAAACATGCTTTAGGACCTTCTAAAGACAGCACTTCCTGACCTCTCTCCTCCCACCAATAACAAGATAAAAATTATGGAAGAACAAAAGCAGACTTTTTGGACTGAACTTGTTATAATTCTTGGTGAAGTAATTTCCTCTACCAATGGACATTAATACCTGCTCTTTGACTTATGGTGTTTATGGCACTGAAAAGCAGTTAGATGGCTCAATAGATAGAACACTGGGTCTGTAGTCAGAAAGACCTGAGTTCATATTTGCATTCAGATACTTACTAGCTCTGTAAATAGGCAGATCTCTGAGGAAAAAAAAAAGTATCTTGGAAAGTTACTTAAACTCTGTTTGCCTTAATCCACTGGTAAAGAAAATGGTCAATTACTCCACTGTCTTTGCCAAGATAGCCACATGGACAGTATGGTCCACAGGGTCACAGTCAGACATGATGGAATGATTGAACAACAAAAGTGGCCCTAAAAAGGTAAAAATAAAAAATGCAAAACTTATCCAGTGTATGTCATACTGCTAGTATGTATCAGAGGGAGGATTTGAACCTTGATTAACTTTATTCTGAGGGCAGTTCTCTTCCTATTATGCTAGAATGTTTTCCAAAGGTAAAAATATTCATTAACAGTTTATGTCAAATCATTCAAGCGATAATGTATTCTGGGGGTAGCAGTATCTCCTCCAAATGAGAACTCTTCAATTACCCCTTGTCTTTTTCTTTTTTTTTTTGATAGAAGAGATTGGTGTTGAAAGCCAGAGAAGTATTTTTAAAATATATCTTTCTGGGAAGACTGTGCCAAAAGACATCTGTGATTTAGAGCCAGAAAGCAATGACAAGAGAACATCAGAGAATTGCTCAGAGATCCAGACCACAGAGCTTCTGGCAAAATGAATCAAATACACTTGAGTACCTATACTTGTGGACTGAAATAAAGAAAATTTAAATTTAAATGAATCAATGGATTAAAATTATAGGAACTTTAGGATTAATGATTTGATCATTCAAGAGTTTTTGTTTTATTTTAATTATTCTTTCAATAAAAATTCTGCTTTAAGATTACCAATTACTTTTTTTTTGCAAACTATAGCAGGAAACTATGTGGCAAAATATAGAAAATCACCAGTTTTCAGAGTAGGAAGGATAAGCCAAAGCATATGAAAAATTCCTCAACATGTACCCCAGTTCCTTAGTGTCATGTGAAATATAATTCATTTTGGACCCCTACTAAATTCTAATCAACATTAATCATTTCAGTATGATTCCATAAGGAGTAATGATTATCAGGAGTTATTTTACTATTAAGTGATATAATCATCAGGAATATACATTTATTCAGTCATCTTATAATAGATATAGGAATAAATGCTGTACTAATTCATATTTTATAAACATATAGGAATAACTATATAAGACAGGTTCTTATAAAAGGCCCCTATAACAGATCTCACATCCATTGCTTGTTTACTAGTTATGAAGCTTATTTGCATAAGCATGAGAATGCTGATACTGATGTCTTTATCGTATTTTACTCAAATCCCACAACCAAGCTAAGCATGTGTAGCCTAATACAGAAAGTGCCCCAGTTTGTTTTTGGAAACTATGTGTGATATACCCCTCCTCTTGCATAACATGAGGAAGAACCCATCCATCTAAGGGCAGCTAATCAGTGGAGATGTTCCCTGATTAACCCAATCCATGTCTCTCCTGCTGACATACCATTTCTACTTGATGCCTCATATTTTGGTCCTCAATGCAAAGTCTATCAACCAATGAGATTTTGTATTTTGTGTATTTCCTATAGAGAGCATTAAGTTATCAAAGTTTATAAAAATAAGGTACTTGAGGAAGGGGACATCTCAGATCATGAGGAAGATCTAAGGGTCACTTCATTAGAGGGGACCATGGACTCTTTAATAAAGTACCATTGCTTCAGAGATCTGCCTCAGTTCATTTT
Organism: Petaurus breviceps papuanus; assembly: GCF_028583685.1. Taxonomy (NCBI): domain Eukaryota; kingdom Metazoa; phylum Chordata; class Mammalia; order Diprotodontia; family Petauridae; genus Petaurus; species Petaurus breviceps. The sequence continues at coordinate 15,533,944 of NW_027186304.1, forward strand.
ATTGTAGGTGGACAATTTTAAACTTTGCAGTCATGGATATGCTTAGAGTATAGTTGAGCTTTACAACTCTGGTCTTGGCCTAAAAGAGACCCATAAAATATTTCATCAGACTGAAATTGTAGGTTTAATATAATCAGGAAAAATTTAACATGAATAAAGGTAAATATTCAGGGTCTGAAAAATAAACGTACACATACATGATAGAGTCCAGTGCGTCTAGACAATAGTTCTTGTGATGAATCTCTTCGAATGATGGTAAAGAAAAAGCTCAACTTGAGTTGACAAAATAATGTAGAGATACAGAAATAAACACCTAATTCCATCTTATGCAGCATTGAGAGAAGTATAATATATTGAATGAAATAGGAAACCATCCCTCTCTTTTCTACAGTAGTTTGATTACATCTACAACAATCTAATTCAATTCTGGGAGCCATATTTTAAAACTTACAAAAACTGTGTATCCAGTGCATTATTGCTCTTAAAGCCCTTATAGAAAAGCAAGCTACTTGAAGCTCTATCAGTCATATAAAGAACAGTTGAAAGAACTAGGGCTGTTTAGCTAGAAGAAGAGAGTATTTCACCTAAGGAGATTTACAATTTCAAACTGTCTGAACTGCTGACACATGACAGTGCAATGAGACTTATTCTGCTTGCCTGCAGAGAGTAAGTCTAGAACCCATGTATCAAAGTTACAGTAAAATAAGTTTGGATTTTATATAAAGAGTTTTCTAACATTTGGTGAATTAATAAACTGCCTGAATTATGAATTCTTAAATACTGTGTTCATCCTCAGCATCTCAGACACAATTTCCCCAACACCTTCATGAGACAGTGAGTTTGAGTGCTTGGTATATAGCTATAGAAAGGACCTCAATGTCTGGTACTTTATCTTGCCAGTTATCTTCAGAATCATCCTTAGATAATTCAAATGGAATTAATTCACTTTCTTGGCATGGAGCTGGTAGACTGCCCAGGTTTCACAGGTATGCAACAATGAAGTCAGCACAATGGCTAGCAGCTGGAGTGGCAACCACACTGGCATACCCAGGATGGCTGCTAGCATAAGTTCTTAGATCTGCTTTACTAGGAAAGATAACTATTTAAGGGTCAAAAAAATTTTTGTAATTACATTCACTAGTTCAGGTGAAAAGTCATCACCTTGAATTCAGAGAAAATACAGACAGAGAAAATACATGAAAAATATAAGCAGAGAAATAAAGACTAACAGACAGGACTCTGACTGCCAGAATCAAAGCAATATTGCTATACACTTTACATACTCCCCTGGATTGAGGGATCCTTTAACATCTGAGAAGTTGGGGAGCTCTGAAAAAAAGGTAATGCAGGATCTCAAACAGGGAATCACAAGATCTTTCTCATAAATGAGCCCCCAAAGCAAAATACCAACTCAAAGTATATATATACACAATTTTCAGAGCCAGGCAGCATTACAACCATCATGACTCAGTGCCTAATTAGAAATTAGCAAAAGGTGTGGAAGCTTTCCTAATAAGCAAGCTTCCATTCCCCAATAGGCTCTATGACTCAGGATGTATCATAACTGTGAGCCGGGCCAGGGCTCAAAGCAGGTCTTGTAGGCCTATTAATGGGCAGGGAAGATCTTCCTAACCCATTAATATTACAGTGGTTTCTTACACACTTTCCCTTGTAGCCTCCCAAAGACTGAACCAGTTCTGTGCATCAGGGTGGCTAGGTGACACAGTGAATAGAGTACTGGTCCTGGAGTCAAGAGGACCTGAGTTCAAATCCAGCCTTGGACACAATGCAAAAACTAGCCATGTGACCTTGGGCAAGTCATTTAACACCAAGTGACCTCCAAAAAGCAAAAAAAAAATGTGTGCATCAAACTTGTCATCTATGTGTACATCCTTGGAAAGAATACTGCCAAGGTAAGTGAGTTTATCCACAGCATTCAAAATTTCTCCATTTGCTATAACTGATGGGTCCACATATGGATAGTGTGGTGCTGGCTTGTGGAGAACATCTGTCTTCTTGGTGTTAATTGTCAGGCCAAAATTAGCACAAGTGGCAGAGAATAGATCCACATTCTGTTCCATATCAGCCTTGAGGCTGCATTGAGTGCACAGTCATCTGTGAACAAAAAGTCACTGGAATAAAATACTAATGACTTCTCCGGGGAACTAAATTTTGCCCAATTGTTTTGTCCTATCACCTAACTATACTATTGTAAGCAATGTAAATATATTGTATGGTTTTAGTTGTGGGAGGTCATCCTGGTAAGGTGGTAGATTTCTCTTTATGAAATGATGTTGGTAATACCATAAAAAGACTTTATCCACTCTGCTAATATCTCAAATCCCACTACAAGAGGACCATCCCTCTCAGCCTTTAATCCCTTAGTAAAGTGGCAGCCACCCCAGTCCTATCCACTATGTTTAAGGCCATTATGATTCATTTATACTTTCATTTAATTGAGTTATAGAATCCTTTGAGATCCTGGGTTTTAATTGAGAGAGTATAAGGGGTAGAATCAAGACAATGATTTTGTATACCATAGAAAAGATTTATCATTTATGCCCATGGCATTTGAAAATTTAATTCTTTATGAAGTACTTTATGCTGGAGATTTAACCCTTTAGTGTAACCATAAACATTTGAAATCTCCTAAAATAAAAAACAATGTACCACAGGGAGCAGAATTTCATGGCATCAAATATGTGCTTTTATGAAAAAGAGAATTAAAAATAGTAAGAATAACTAATGCTCATTGTTTTAAGCACTTAAAATTATTAACTAATTTGAATTTTACAACAACCTTGGAAGGTAGATGTTAAATAATTCCCATTTCACAGACGAGGAAACCAAGTCAAATAGAAGTTAAGTGACTTGCTCAGGGTGACAGAACTAATATGTTTCCAAGCTCAGAGCTGCACTCAGGTTTTCCTGCTTCCAGGTCCCATGTCCTATCCATTGTGCCACCCAGCCACCCATAAAGTAACTTTAATTGGGATCCATTGCATTGTACCAGAGATAGTTCCTTGCCTGGCCTACTCCTTTAAAACAAAGTTTAATTGACATGTATTTGTTTTTACAAAACTCTGTTTCCAATTTATTCTTATCTCTCCCCTTCCTAAAGAAACCTTTGTCATAACAAGGAATTAACCAAGAGGATAAAATGAATAAAGAAATGAATGACTAAATAAATACATGAATGAATATATGTGGGTTAGTCAAACTAACCAGTGTATCAGACTAATCTAACAGCATATGTAATATTCCATATCTATTGTCCTGCATCTGTGCACAGAAGCAAAAGCATGTGTCTTTATATCTCTTTTTCAGGGCCAAACTTGATCATTATAATTCCACAACATCTTGTCTTGATTGTTCTGTTGTACTTTTCATCTCCTTTGCTATTATTATTTTACATATTTTCTTGGCTCTGTTTAATTCACTTTGTGTCAATTCATTGAAAGATTTCCATAATTCTTTGTGTACATCATGTTCATTATTTCTTACAACACAATGATACTCCATAATATTCATATACCACAATTTGATCAACACCTCCTCGATTGATGAAAATCTACTTTCTTTCCACTTCTTTGATTCTGTGACAGACAGACAGAGAGACAGACTACAAAATATGTTGTTGTATATGGATAGTTTCTTATTTTCAGTGGTCTTCTTAGGATATTGGCCTAATAGAGAAATTCCTGAGTCAGAGAATATGGATAATTTAGTCATTCCTTTTCATGAGTTCGATTTGCTTTTCAGAATGATGCTGTTCTTAATCTTTTCACCAATTCATTGTTCCACTAAGTAATGGATTAGTAGGCCTTTCTTTTCTTTCTATAATCTTTCCAACATTTATTATTTCTGTCTTTTGTCATCATTGCCAATTTGCTGTAAGGGAAATGAAACCTCAGGGTTGTTTTGATGGGCGTTTCTCCTTTTAGTAATTTATAACGTTCTATTATGTGACTATTTTTTCAAAACTGTTTACCGGTATCCTTTGACTATTTCCATAGGGGAATGTTGTCCTGATCTACTTCTAATTCTGTCTTTGTTTTAAGACAACTGAGTCTTGAGGAGGTAATGGGTGCTGGGGTGAAGGATGAATGAAAGACAAAATTTGGAGTTTCTGTGCATTGAAGGAAAATTGATCCTCCAAAGTATTTTCAATGTTTGACTTTTCAACTCAATTTATTGTTATACTTAGGTCACCATCTCACCATTTCACTACCAGTATATACAAACTAAATATGTGCATTGAATGATGATTTAAAAAATAGAAACAAAAGCAAACAAAAACCAATAGGCTTGAAGTACAGTCCTAACGTAGTTTGTACTTGCGTTGAGGAAAGGCCAAACTGTTAAAAAAAAATCCTATGTGATGATGATTTTCCCAAAAGACAATTCTAAATTGCCTATTTGTATATAAACAGACTTATACACAAATCCAGATTTTTTAAATACAAAAGACATTTGACATTCCTGAAAGGTAAAATGTGCTTCTCACAAGGTTAATTACTTTTTTTAAAGACTAACACAAATGGAATAGATCACATAGCAATGGAATAGATTACATAGAAGTTGCCTGGCTTTTAAAATGCTTTGGTAGAAAAATCAGATGTAGGAATTCCTATTTTGGCCACTCTCTGGACCTTTTTTCATGGGACTCCACATAGCTCTAGCACATTCACCAAATCTGTGCTAAACAATAAAGAATAGCAACATGAAGGATTTAACCATAATTGGTCACCACCATAATTCAAATCTGTTGTTGTTCAGTGGTGCATGTCCAATTCTTCATCACCATATTTGGAGTTTTCTTGACAAAGATATTATAGTCATTCAACATTTCCTCCTCTAACACATTTTATAGACAAGGAAACTAAGACAAAGAGGGTTAAATGACTTGCCCAGAGTCAGACAGCTAGTAAATGTCTGAGGTTATTTTTGAACTCAGGTTTTCCCTGACTCTTGACTCTCTATCCACTGTGCCATCTAGCTGCCTAATTCAAATCTAGACATTGGCTAATGTGAAAACGTGCCCTGAAGAACTGTTGAAAAGACAAAGTAAAGTCCCATAAGGTAGAAAAGAGTATGAGCATTTATTTATTGTACTATACATTCTGAAAAAAAAATGGAAACCTAGAGCAAATGGAGTATTAGTGAGACGTTTTATTATTGAGAAATAATAATAGATAATGTCACAAGTAAATGACAAAGTCATAGTCATACAAAATATATATGTCATTCATCCCCAAATGCCATCTGAAGATACACTACCAATTGCTTTATCAAATAGAGCTAAAAATGTTAGTTATAAAGAAAAAATAGTTTTAGAACTGAAATACCATCCTATTTAAGACTCACCTGTAACCCTTTATTATAGTGAGTTGGTGTGTGTGTGTGTGTGTGTGTGTGTGTGTGTGTGTGAGAGAGAGAGAGAGAGAGAGAGAGAGAGAACAAATATCCTCCCTTATTTCAAAGTTTTTTTTCACCTCCCAGATACATAGCATCTCTACAGATGTATATAGCATCCTCAAAATACCTTGCTTTGACAACTTCCTTCCAGTATTTTTTAAATTCATCTACACTAAAATTTTGGTAGGCAAAAATGCGTATTCGCCACTACCCACCCCTATGCATATGTTGGGAGAATGGGTAGGTGTGAAATGATGGTGGGTTGTTTTTTCTTCACTTTTGTGAAGAGGTGGAGAATAATACAGAGAGAGGGACTTTTTTCCCAGGACTCCTCAAACCTTATTATGTAGGCAGCAAATCCCACCCTGACATTTACTACAAATTTATTTTCTCTGGAGAAAAAAATAATTTTTTTAAAGTTTAAAACAGTTTTATGGGTATGCCTTGTTGGACTTTTAGTGGAAATTTTATTTGTTGTGAGGCTTCTCTTTTTTTAATAGAAATAAAATAAGAAATATTTGTGTAAAAATGCTCTGGCTTAGAAGTCATGTCTTAAAAATAACTGTATGGAACCTTAATGCTACCTTTTATTTACAAGTTTGGTTTGTCCACAATATAATTTAGCATAAATGACTGATGGTCTGGAAAACTCTGTTCAATCCTAGAATCATAGCATCAAACTATAACTACTTATATTACTATTATTGCTACTACAACTATTGATGTTATTATCAACATTCTAATAATAGCTGAAATTTATGTATAGAATAGATTCTAGAATTTGGGAAGAACCTCAGAGGCTATATCAAACAGGTAATTCATTCTGATCAGTTTCCCTATTGGTCAATAATCATTTATTAAACACTTACAATGTGGGATCTTTCAATACATACTGTCCTAAGCCCTGAGCATGTAAAAAAAGGCTAAAAAAATGACTCCTGATGTCTAAGTGTTCACATTATATTACAATATGCCATGATGTCAATATGTAATGATATACATATAAGAGACATTCATTTTTTACATACACACATACATATGTACACACATTTATGTACATACCCCTACAATATTGTTTACACACACCATGGATATGATTGACTTACTCCCCATTTACCACATATATACAAAAATGTATATATACATATATTTTGCATACATGCGTGCATTTATATGTGAGATAATGGGAGGTAAGTCTTATTTTAAGAATAAAATCCTTACTCGATATCACTTAATCAAGAATTTGCTACATGCCTATAACATAATACTGTATTAGACACCAAAGATTTAAAAGCAGAAATAAAATAATAATAGAGTAGCATTTGTATAAAGCTCTAAAATTTGTAGACACTTTAGACATGTTATCTCATTTGTGACACAACCCTGTGAGGGAGGAGCTATTATAATCCTCATTTTACAAATAAGAAATTTTAATTTGAGAGAGGTTGAGTGGGGTAGGTTAAATGAGTCAGGTTAAGGGACTTGATGGCTAGTTGGTACAGTGGTTAGAGCTCCAGGCATACAGTAAGGAAGACTTGATTTCAAATTCTACCTCAGACTCTTATTAGCTCTGTAATTCTGGGAAAGTGACTTAATTATATTTTTTCAATTATAAAATGAGAATGATAGTATCTACCTTCATGGATTATTGTGAGGGTCAAAAATGATAAAGTTTACAAAACACTTAGCGCAATACCAGTCACATAATCAGTGCCCTATAAATGATAGTTATTGATATTTCCCCCAGATTACATAGCTAAGTATCTGAGACAGCGTTTGAACTCAGGTCTTGCTGACACTAGGCATAATACTATATCCCCTGGGTCACCTGACGACTGTCCATGAGTGTAAAGAATCTTACATTCTACCAGGAAAAACAATACATACACATATAATGAGTGTGTGTGTGTGTGTGTGTGTGTGTGTGTACACATAGATATGCACTGGGACATGGAATTGAGCTAGAGTGAGGATTGGGAATAACAGCTATATCATCAAGAAAGGACTCATGTCATGGGATATGCACTGACTACTTCTTGTTTCCTTATTCAAGTAGAAGAACTTTTAGTATTCTAACAGGACATGGTGCCCAAATGCTGACTAATTCATTAGACCTCTAACTATTTTAACAAATTACAGGGCATGGAACATATCTTTTAAGCTAATCTAATTCAGCTGTACTAATGTTGAAGCATTTCTTCTTGAAATGAGAGGGCAAAGGGTTAAATTCTGAGACTTCTAGATTTTCATTCATTCCTCCTGTCTTATTCTTCCCAGATTTTCTACTTTATTTGCCTCCCTCTACTGAATTAATTCTCTCTTTCCTTCCCATTTCTTTTTATATTATTTAACTCATTCCCTTTCATAGAGCCAGTCATTGATTTGGTAGAAGCTAAAAAGGCAAGCCATGTGCTCCCAGCATTAATACCTTGGATATCTATCACTCAAATCTCCATTGACATTTAAAGGAGTGAATAACAAATGTAAATGCACTCATTTATGGGTCTTTATATGTGTTTGTTTTTATATAGGAAGCAAAACATTGTATAAAAGCCTCCATGTATTCCTACTCAAATGTTTCATTGTGACAAGGAGATATATTGGTTCCTATAAGATTCTGTTCAGTCGTTCAATTGTGTCTGACTCTTCGTGACTCCATAGACCCTAGCATGCCTGGCCCTTCTATCCTCTACTATTTCTTGAAATCTGTCCAAGTTCAAATTTGTTGTTTTCATACTATCTATCCATCTCATCCTCTCATCCCCTTTTCCTTTTTCTTTCAATGCTGTCCAGATTTGCCGCTGCTTTCCTTCCAAGGAGCAAGCACCTTTTAATTTCATGTCTGCAATAGTCATGGGGCCCAAGTATATAAAATCTGGTACTTTCTTGTCTTCCTATTTGCCAGGAAGTGACAGGACCAATTGCCAAGATCTTTGGGTTTTTGTTGTTGTTAAGCTTTAAGCTAACTTTCACACTACCATCTTTCACCCTCATTAGGAGGCTTATTAATTCCTCTTCGCTTTCTGCTATCAGGGTGGTATCATCTGCATATCTGAGATTGTTAATATTTTTTCTAGAATCTTTAATTCCAGTTTTTGAAACATCTAGCCTGGCATATATATATACATAAATACATATACATGCTTTTTCACTTTGAGAGGTAGTCAAGTGGTAAAAGTAGATAGAGTGCTAGATTTGGAGTTAGGAAGACTTGAGTTTGAATCCTGAGTCACATATATTTTAGACTATGCGACTTTGGGCCAGTCTCTTTACCTCTGTTTCCTTCATTTTCCTCCTCTGTAAAATGGAGGCAAAAATAATATATATCTCCCAGGGTTCTTTTAAAATAAAATGAGAGATACCATTTGTAAAGACATCTGAAACTTCTCATCATCATCTTCATTTAATCTAGATTTGGCAAAGCTTTATTCTAACCTTTGTTTTCTCTGTAAAAAAGGATCATCAAATTGAAAGTATATTTTTTTGAATATCAGCAGGAAGTTGAAATAAAAGAAAAATTGAAGACTGTTAAGGAATCACCTACTAATCTTTAATAATTTCATGCCACCATGTACAAGTGAAGTAATTCCCACAGTACAAAAGGAATGACAGGTGGGATTGCAAAGCATCTGCCCATCATCACTGAAAATTTGTGGTGAATGAGAGTGGCAGCCCAAGAGGGAGAATAGTGGAAGTTCTAATTTTCATTAATGGTAAAAGTGTACTCTCTTTGAACCGTAGCCCAGTGAGTTTGACTTTCAATTCCTAAACCCCAAAATTTGAAAGGAAAAAAAATACAACATCAAGTCACAGAGATGATTTGTCACAATTTAGAAAATAGAACAGTAATCATAAAGAGCCTAGGCTATTTCATAAAGAACCAATGAGGTTAGACCAATGTCATCCTTTTTTTAATTGTCAGAGTTAGGTGACAGATTAGTATACTACACTATGTTCCTATAGGTAGCATGCTGTCTGTAGACAAAATATACCTTAATTTCAGTGAAGCTTTTCAAAAAGTTGTAATAATAACTGTATAAGTCCATCAGTCAACAAGCATTTATTAAATACTTACTTATGCCAAAGGAGAAACAAAAACAAATGAACAAACAAAAAACATTGTCCCAGTTTTCAAGGATCTCATCTTCTTATAGGGGAAACAACATGTAAACAATTATGTAAATACAATATAATAAGATAAGTGGAAGGTAATCCCAGAGAAAAGGCAAGGAGTAGAAATGGGCACCAGGTAAGAAAAGGCCTCTTGCCAATGGTAGAATATAAACTGAATCCTGAATGAAGTTAGAAAAGTCATGAAAGGGAGTTAAAAAAGGAACCGTATCTGGGTTCTAGTCAGTGAAAAGGCAAAGAGTGTGGAGATGGCATATTGTAAGCAAAGAACAGCAAGCAGGATTATTTTACAAGAATGTAAAGTGTGTGGAGGAGAATAAAGTGTAAGAAGACCAGAAAGGTAGGAGGAGCCAGGTCTTGAAGGGCTTTAAAAGCTAAACAGAATTTTATATTTGATGCAAGAAGCAGAGTTAGTTCTGCTATAAAGAAACATATGCCGTCCTAAAATTCACCACATTGTGCAGAATCAAGCAATAAAAACCACAGGCTTATGAGAATAATGGGTTTAGGGGCACAAAACTCAAAAATTTCATCAGCAACTAATAAAAATGGTAAGTACTACATGTTTAATGATTAAGAAATATATAAATAATACATTAAACGATAATGGTGTCCATAGCTTTAGGCTACTGCTTAACCTGTGCCCTCTTTCCCATAAGTTAGCAAAGTCCATGTGGAATAACACCCTTCCATCCACAGTTACTATATACCATCACATACAAAACGCATATGGCACTTTGCCCTGAAAAAAGCTTGCTTGCAGAAGTAGGCATAGGGAAAATTATAGCTTGTGCCTTGTGAAGTGGTACAGTTTTTTGTATTCTTACTGTTTCTCAAGGACAAAATCTCACATAAGCAAATGTCAAATTCACATTATGCTCAAATTATTCTTTAATAAGTCAGTCATAATGGACAATTTGCATTTTCAAAGCAATTGTTATAGTAGAACTGACTATAATGTCTTACAAATCTTTAGGAAGATCACTTTGGTAGCTGAGGAAGGAGGATTGACTGAAATGGGGGTGATGGGGTGCTAATGATGGATGTCTAAAAAATCCTGGACCTCCCCACATGCCCAGGTCCAGGGGCAATTAACCACATGTGAAAGTCCAGAGCTCTTTAAGAGTCCATTATTAGCTCCCCATTTTGGGTGGGTGGGGTTCAGATACTTAGAAAAAACTGAAGGCTATTAACATTCTAAGTCTAAAGTGATGATGGCCTACACCAGGGTAAGAGGAGAGGACAAATGCAAAGATGTCATGAAACTAGAAACAAGACTTGTGAAGAGATTGGAGTGCATGAAAGAAAGCAAGAATATCATTGAAATTGTGAGCCTGGGTAGCTGTGACAATAGTGGTATGCACAACAATAGTAGAGAAACTGGGGAAAGAGAAGGGCTAGACAGAAAAGATAATTATTTCATTTTTGGACATGTAGAGTTTGAGCAGAGCCACAAAAACCTGGAGAGACTTATGTTTCCAGGAGAAAAGGGTCATCAACAATTTCAAAGTCTTCACAAAAAGGTCAAGAATAAAGATGTATTTTTAGTATATTTCAAGCTCAATTTGAGTAAATATCATGGGCAAACTGACTTTTTACTTTTATTCCACCAGGGAGATTGTCTGAATCTGTCATTCTGATAAAATAACAAATTGACTGATGTGCTTGAGTGTTTCCAATTACTCTGCCTCATTATTTCTACTCAAAGGCTTCAATGGGTCCTTCTCACTTTTAGTTAGACCTATTTACTATTCTTCACATAAGACACTACATTCCTTGTCTTCATGTTCTTGAAATGGCTGCCCTGGAATGCCCTCACATCTTAGCTTCTCCTCTTATAATACACAGATTCCTTCAAAACTGAGTTTAATTATCCTCTTTCTTAGTCTTTTCTCAGTCTTTTCTGTGCTCTCCCTTTCCCATTCCCTACCCCAAATTCTAGTTTATTCACCTCTAATAATCTCATAGGATTATATGTTTAGACCTGGAGGGCATTTCAGAGATCAGGTCTATCGATGTCATTTAATAAATAAGAAAACTAAAGTCCAGAAAAGTTCAATGACTTGTCCACGGTCACACAAGTGCTAATAAATGTCTGAAAAAGCATCCAAACTAAGACCTTCCATTCTGACTCTGACACCAGTGCTATGTCCACAATACCATGCTGCTTTCAAATATATCTGTATCTATTTGTTTACATTGTTATCTAGCAGTTAAAATGTAAGCTACTTAAATCTAGGCACCATTTTCATTCTACTTGGTAGTGCTTAACACATATTACAGTGGCCCATAATAAGTATTTAATAACTCACTACTGAGAGATTGGTTGAATGACTGAACAATCTACACCATTGTATCAAGCTGAAAATTTGACAGTTATAGAATTCCCATGAGCATAACTTTTGAAATAACACACAAAGAAATGAAGAAAACCAATATTTTTTTCTCCCCCAACCTTTCTGTGGTGTATGTGTGTGTGTGTGTGTGAGAGAGTGAGAGTGAAATTTTAGTGACTTTTACATATATGGTCTTTTATCCTACATGTGACCATTTCCAATTCTTATCTTTAGGAAACTGAAAGTTAGTTAGGCTTTTCCCATAGAGACAATTATTGCTCATGTCTCATACTTTAGAAATTTCTATCATGATCCTATGTTATTGTCAGAGCATTTTCTATAAAGGGGATGACAACATTTATGAAAGAATAAGCTCATTTTGCTCACAATTCCCAGGATTAGTGAGTTTTCTTTCACAACAGGAAAGTGGAAACTAAGTGATAACACAAAAGTACCTTTAAGCATTATTAGCTAACAATATTACACTAGCTAACAAAATCCTTACATTCAATATTTTGAGGAAGGGGATGATAAATAGAAACAAATGTGCTTCTTCCTGCTTCCTATAACCATTTAATCATCAAAAATGAGTTGTAGGGGCAGTTCCCAAAGGAGTACTCTAAGGAAATTTTAAAAAATCTTCCTAATACAAACACATTGATCTCCAGCAGATTATCAAGACTTAAATATTTACTACAGTACTGCCAAGATCAGGTATAAGTTCATTTGTAGCTCTGAAGGTAGGTAACAGAAGTAATTCCTGTTCGTTCTTCAAGTATTATTATTACTTTTTTTTATATATGTAAAATAATACCTTACCCCTTATCTGAAACAAAACATTCTAGGAACCAAATATTCAATCACTGGTCTCCTTCCCTTTCTGACCTAATGTGTTTAGTACTTCTAAATTCCTTAAGTAGGATAAGTCTGATAATCAATTCAGTAGCTATCAATACCCTAAAACACAATATATGTCTGTATCAAACTGATGAATGATTTTTAAGTACTTTGGTTCAATGTCTCCTTATGTATTTTATTTGAATTTCTGTAGTTTTTTTTGAAGGCATAATGTAGAATGAAGTGAGAACACAATAGTTTTGCAGCAAACAAATTACTGTTTTATTCAAGTCTTATTTGCCACAGGTCTACTTTTGCTCATATTCTTGTGGATCTGTGATTTCAATGGCATGGGTTCTCCCTGATGAAGTTTTCATCCTGCATGGCTTTTCAACTTGTGGGATTCTTTTGTTAAATATTGCAAAAGATATCCACCTAACATGTTAGCAGTTATACTTTTTTGCTCAGTATACCAGTGTTATACTCAGGGTGTTAATTTTCTTTCATTATCAATGCCTAAGCAGCCAACCTCCTGTTTTAGTCCCACAAATACATGATGTAATGGGAATGGGGATTTAAAATCTTCCCTGCCCCTATGCCCTTTGATAGACTTAAGTGACTGTGAGAACCTTCCTTGATTTGAAAATATACTCTGCCCCTTAAGACACTGAATGTGGTCACATGGAGCCTGTGGCAGGAGGGTTGTTTCTCAGGAATTCCCACACCTTGTTGCTTTTTGATTGGGCAGTGTGTCAAAAGGATCATTACCTTCTCTGAGCTAGGAGAAGGCTATATATACCTTGATGTAAGATTTTGTTTTGAGGCTCATTTTGAGGAGTGTTGTGTGACCAGACAAGAATCTGGGTAGCCGTCAAGCCCCCCAGCTTTGAAAACCCAGATGTCGATGCTTCTCTCTCTGGTAAATGACTAGTTATGGATATAATGGTCAGACAGTTAGAGGCCTGTCTGCTGATATATTTCTCTGTATTTGTTGTATGCATGTAAAATCTATATTCTCTGAAGTTCGAGGTGCTGACCTTTTTCCCCTGAACTAGGTAAATGACATATGTTTGATTAAAGCAAGATTGTTAACCCATTTTGAATAGCTTTCCTATAGAAAAGCAGCTCTAAGAACCTGTGTTGGCAGCCATCCTGGGGATGCTAGGGTGCTTGCTGCTACACATGATTATCTTTTTTTCCCCTGACATGTCTTACAAAAATAATTATGGAAATATGTCATCATTGTGTATTCCCACTGTGCTTGGGTTTACTTTTAATTGTTTTCTTCTGAAATGGTGATATTTTATAATCCAAAAGCACATGTCATTGATTCACAAGCATGTTTAGGAAAATATTGATATTAACATAAGGATGTGTGTCAATGTGAAATTTGTGACCACACCAGAAGCACTATGAAGTTTGCTAAATGTGACCTGGTTTGATCACATTCTACTACTCAGTTTTAGACTTGCCATTGTCCATATGTACCTACAGTCTATGTTATTCATATTTAACTACTTATTATTTTAAGAGTTGTCGGTTCAGTTGTATGTCATAATCTGGGCAACATATATTTTTCATCTGCTTTTTTTTCCCCCAGAGTCAATGCTTAGACCAACATCTTTATTATTGCTTTGTATTGCAAAGGAGAGTATTTGTGTTTTTCTTTATGTGGCTTATTTGGTGTTCATTCTTTCTTTTAAAGAGGATCAATAACATTATGAAGTGATGCCTTGAGTTGTGCATGAGTTGGATTTAGCTAAGGCAAAGTTGCACAAAGTCATCATCCTCACTCTCTCTTCCAGAGTCATTGAAGTCCGATGGCCAGACAAAAGTCAAGGTGATTGGTAATGGCCTGAGAGACAGTGGATAATCTTTATTTCTTTAATGTCTGACTAAGCTCTAAGTCCTCCACAATGCCTACTTCAGATACCTTCATGACCATTGGAACAGACTGTACTCCTCTGAAGAAGTCTTTATATGTTTGGTTTAGATATCTCCCTAACTCATAAATTGGTTTGAGTTATTTTCAACATAGTTTAGGTGGGTGGCTAGGTGTTGCAGCAAATACAGCACCGGCCCTGGAGTCAGGAGGACCTGAGTTCAAATCAAGCCTCAGACACTTAACATTTACTAGCCATGTGACCTTGGGCAAGTCACTTAACCCCAATTGCCCTGCCTCCTCCCCTCCAGAAAGCAAAACAAACAAACAAGCAAACAAAACAAAACCAAACCAGAGTTCAGGCTGTCTGCTAAAACAGTTTTACCAGAATGTGGCTTATGTGTATAATATAGCTTCTTGGAGAATGGACTTTTAAGATTAATGGAGGCAGCTAGGTGATTCAGTGGATAAAAAACTGAATCTGGAGTTGGGAAGACCTAAGTTAAAATCAGACCTCAGAAACTGTGCCTGAATACAATTAACAGGAGAGCAGCACCATTGATTTAGAACTGGAGGGGAATTTAGAAACCGCCTAGTTCAATTTTTTGTTTTACAGAAGAGAAAACTGTGGTTCAGAGGAGTTATTCCATATTTTTATGGAAACCTTGTATTCTTCTAATATTTGCAGCTCTTGTGAAAATTTACCTCTTTTATTCACCTCAAAAATCAGTTACTAAATATGAAGGGATTTTTCTGAATATATTTTTAACTTTACTCAGCCTTTATTTTCCCCCAGGTTAATAGGATATTTCATTTTTCATTTACATGTAAAGATATTTTCAGCATTCATATTAGTAAAATTTTTAGTTCCAATCTTTTATTGCTCCTCTCCAAGCAAGCAAGCAATCTGATATTCATTATGTGTACAGTGATGATAAACATATTTCTACATTGCTCATGTTGTAAGAAAAGAATCAGAATAAAAGGGAAAAAACAAACAAAAGAAAAAAAGTGAAAATACTGTACTTTGATCTGGATTCAGATTTCTAAGTTCTGTCTCTGGTATGGTTAGCATTTTCCATCTCAAGTCTTTTGGAAGTGTCTTGGATCATTGTACTGCTGAGAAAGGCTAATTCTATCATAGTTAATCATCACACAATTTTGCTGTTACTGCATACAATGTTTACCTAATTCTACTCACTTCATATAGCATCAGTTTATGTAAGACTTTCCAGGTTCTTTTGTAATTTTCCTGCTCATCATTTCTCATAGAAAAAAAGTATTTCATTACAGTTATATGATACAACTTTTTCAGCCATTCCCCAAATGATGAGCATCCCATTAATTTCCAATTCTTTGCAATTTCAAAAGGTCCTATTAAAAATATTTTTTACATGTAGGTCCTTTCCCTCACTTTTTATGATCTCATTGCTATACAGACCTCGTAATGGTATTGATGGAACGAAGGGTAAGCATAGGTTTGCTGCTTTTTGGGCATAGTTCCAAATTGTTCTCAAAAATAGTTAGATCAGTTCACAACTCCACCAACTATGAATGTGTTCCAATTTCCCCACATTTTCTCCAAAATTAATGATTTTCCTTTTCTGTCATATTAGCCAATCTGATATGAATGAGGTAGGATCACAGAGTAGCATTAATTTGTACTGCTTTAAACAAAAGTGTTTAAAAGCACTTTTTAATATAACTATAGATAGCTTTAATATATTCATATGAAAACTGCCTGTAACAATCTATCCATTGGGAAATTATTTGCATTGGACTCAGTTGATTATATATTTTAGAAATTAGGCCTTTATTATAAACACTGACTGTAAAAGTTATTGCTTTCTCCTTTTATTTTAATATTGGTTATATTGGTTTTGTTAATACAAAACCTTTTTAATTTAATGTAATTAAATTATCTGTTTTGCATTTCGTAATGCACCCTTTCTCTTGTTTGGTCATGAGTTCTTTTTTTCTCCATAGATCTAACAGTTAAACTACTTCATTTTTTAATCTTTTTTTTTTCAAAATTTATTTATATTTAGTTTTCAACATTCATTTCATAAGATTTTGGGTTCCAAATTTCCTCCCCATCTCTTACCTATCCACCAACACAGGATGGCAAGCATATTGATTTTTCCTTCCTCCAATCAGCCCTCTCATTTATCCTCCCCCCCCAACCATTCCTTCTCTTCGCTACTTCCCGCTTACTTTCTGGTAGGGCAAGATGAATATCTATGCCCCATTGCCCATATATCTTATTTCCCAGTGGCATTTAAAAACAATTTTTAACTTTTCTTTTTTACTTTTTGGAGGGCAATTGGGGTTAAGTGACTTGTCCAAAGTCATACAGCTAGTTTTTGTGTTAACTGTCTGAGACCACATTGGAACTCAGGTCCTACTGAATCCAGGGCTGGTGTTCTATTCACTGAGCCACTTAGCCACCTGTTTCACATTTGTTTTTAAAACTTTGAGTTCCAGATTCTCTTCCTTCTTCCCTCATCACCCTCCCCCCACCAAGAAGACAAGTGATTCAATATAGGTTATACATGTGTAGTTACACAAAACATTTCCACAGGAGTCATGTTGTGAAAGACTAAATATATCTCTCTCCATCTTCTCCCACCCCTCCCCTTTGATTCTATTTTCTTCTTTGCCCCTGTCCCTTTTCAAAAGTGATGCTTCTGACTATCCCTTCCCCCAATCTGTCCAACCTTCTATCACCCCCCCCATTTCCTGTTCCCACTACTTTCTTGTAAGGTATGATACCCAATTGAGTGTGTATGTAATTTCCTCCTACAACCAAATTCAATGAGAGTAATTGACTTGAATTGACTCATTCTTTTCACCTCCCCATTCTTCCCCTGCATTGAAATAATTTTCTGTTGCCTCTTTTATGAGATAATTTACCCTATTCTATCTCTCTCTTTCTCCTTATCCCAATATTTTCTTCTCTCACCTCTTAATTTTATATTTTGATATCATTCTTTCATATGGAACTTACCCTGTGCCCTCTGTCTATATATACATGTACACATATATAAACATATGCATATATACACATACATACACCCAGCTATACATATACATACACACACTATATATGTGTATATATATGTGACACATACATATGTGTATATATGTGTTTTTGTGTGTATATTCCCTTCAAATATCGTCATACTGAGAAAAGCCTCATGAGTTAAAAATATCTTTACATATAGGAAAAAGAACAGTTCAACTTTAATAAGTTTATTAAGTCTTTGTTTCTTGTTGTTTAGCTCTGGTCTTTTCATCAAAAATGCTTGAAAATCCTCTATTTCATGGAACGTCCATATTTTTTTTTTTTGCTGGACAGATTCTTGGTTTTAATCCTATCTCCTTTGACCTCATATTGAAAGCCCTTCAATCCTTTGATGTAGAAGCTGCTACATCTTACATTATTCTTATTGTGTCTCCACAATGCTCAAATTGTTTCTTCCTGACTGCTTCTAATATTTTCTCCTTGACCTGGGAACTCTGAAATTTGGCTATAACATTCCTAGGAGTTTTCTTTTTGGGGTCTTTTTCAAGAGGTGACAGGTGAATTATTTCCATTTCTATTTTGCTCTCTGGTTCTAGAATATAAGGGCAGTTTTCCTTGATAATTTGTTGAAAGGTGATGTCTAGGCTCTTTTTTTGATCATGGCTTTCAGGTAGTGTGATAAATTTTAAAAGATCGCTCCTGGATATATTTTCCAGGTAGGTGGTTTTTCAATGAGATATTTCACATTGCCTTCAATTTTTCATTCTTTTGGATCTGTTTTTTTAAAATAATGTATTGATTTCTCAAAAGGTCATTAGGTTATATTTGCTTCATTCTAATTATGAAGGAATTATTTTCTTCAGTGAGTTTCTGAAATTCCTTTTCCATCTGGCCAATTCTTATCTTCATTGGCTTTTTTTTTTACCTCTTTTGATATTTGAGTTAGTCTATTTTTATGGTGTTATTTTCTTCAGTATTTTTGGGCTTCCCTTTAGCAAGTTGTTGACTTATTTTTCATGATTTCCTTGAAACACTCTCATTTTTCTTCCCAATTTTTCCTCTACTTCTCTGTAATGCCAAGCAAACGCAACTTCCCAAGGTTCAAAATACCAGCATAGGTGCTCTCCATTTTATTCAGTGACAAATTAAGAACAGAGAGAATCAACATATAGCATAATTCAAAATACAGCATTTACCAAGTGTGATTTAATCAAGTTCTACCCCACCCCTGGGCATTACATTCATTTAATCAATCACAAAGTCCCTCTTCTAAGTACTACTCCACCCGTAGGCTATACATTAATTTAGTCCATCACAAAGCCCCTCTTCTCAAATGGAGATTAGTTTCCAATCATAAGTAAAGTACATTCATTTGTTCAATCACAGAGCACAAAAAGGTCAAAAGTTCCCTACCCTTGGATCACAATTGAATCTACCCTAGAGTTACAACAAGCTTAAGCACAGCACTTAATACCCAAATGGAGGTCTTTTCTTCATCTTGACATAAGGCAAGTTCTCAGCAATCTTTCTTCCTGGGGAGACAAAGCTTACCAAGGCCACAAGATACATTGCTAGTGTCTTCATTAATTTATTCTCTGTCTGCAGAACAGTCCTAGGACCCCTGAAAACATTAGTAAAACCCTCTTCCAGGATTTCTGTAAACATACAACAAGAAAATCCTTCTTCAGGGCTTCTGAACCAACAGCAAGTTCCAAGAATTCTGTAACAACAGCACTGTCCTTCACCAGTGGACAGCATTCACTCTCTGTCTGCAGAACAGTCTTAGGAGCTCTGAACCAACAGCAAGGTTCCAGGCTCTCTTCAACAACAGCACTGTCTTTCACCCATGGACAAATCTGGCAAAACAACATCAAAACAGACAGACAAAGTACCAGCATAACAGCCATGTCTCCTCAGTCCTTGGCAGCTCTGGGTGGCAGGTCTCAAAAGTCCAGGGCAATTCAAAGTGGCCCTCAGCAATCCTCTCAGTCTCTCTCTGCCTCCAAAGGTGCTGCTTCCAAAAAGTTCTTCTGCCTCTCTCTTTTCTTGTGTCTCTCTAAATTTACGTCACCAGCTCCTCCCAGTTCAGCCCTCTCTTTTCAGTCAACAAGTCCATCCCACAAGTGGGATTAACAAGCTCTGGGTTTTAACACAATCAAACCAAAAACCAAGCCAATACAGGGGGATCTTTAAATTCCATTCCTATTACATTCTCTTTCTTGATTTTCAAAATCCTTATGCTCCAATTCATGTTTTTCTTAGAGACTTTTGATGCAGGAGTTTTGACTTTTCTTTTTGTTTTAAGCAATTGGGATTAAGTAACTTGTTCAAGGTTACATGGCCAGTTATTTCTGGGTGTGGTGCTAAGTATTCAAGCCTGGATTCGATACCCAGGTCATCCCAACACTGGGGCCGGTACTCTTACTCGTTGAGCCATCTGGCCTCCCCAAAAGCATCCAGATTTACTTTTCTCTTCCTGTATTTCCTTACCAGGCCAGATTTAAGATCACTCAAATCAACAAGCATTTGTTATTTTATTGTTTTTCCTTTTGGAGGGCAATTGGGTTTAAGTAACTTGCCCAAGGTTACATGGCTAGTTTTTTTGTATGTGTTAAGTGTCTGAGGCCGGAACTGAACTCAGGTCCTCCCGACTCCAGTCCGGCGCTTTACTCACTGCGCCACCTAGCCACCCTCAAGGAGTTTTGACTTTTTTGTCTTATTTTGTTTCTATATTTTGATCTACTTTGTAACCAAAAAAAGATTCCGTAGTCTGATTTCTCTTCCCCTGTTTACTCATCTTGTCAGCCAAATACTTGATTTTTGAGCTCTTTGCCATCGTAGAACTATGCTTCCAGAGTAGAAAGTGCTGCATCTCAAATTTCTGCACAGCTGTTGTCAGAGTTGTTTCTAGGCACTTGTCTCAGAACTGTGAGGAGGACTGCCTCTCTACAGCCTCAACAAGCTCTGCCTCTCCATGGCTCCTCACCCAAGGACTACCACCCAAGACAGCAAACCAGATCCAAGCAGGGCAAAGAAATAGAATCATGCATCAACATCAGCAAAGAGGTTCCTGCAATTGCATTCTGGTCAGTAAGCTTGGTCCCCCCCACCCACTTTCTGTGGGTCTGGAGCTTCATAAGTAGTTGCTGTGGCATAAACTGCAACTGCTGCCACCTCTGCCACCCCAGGGGCAGGGTCCTGAATACACTCTTCTCTCACCCAGTTTCTACAGTTTCCAAATGGACCTTTTTCTTTCTTTTTAGCATTTATGGGTTGAGATATCTTGAAACTGCCACAACTGCCAGTGATTCAATCCCCTGAGATCTTCTTTAATTGGTCTATGTTGCTGTTGTGTACTGGTGCACAGTCCACATGTGCTGGATTGTGGTCTGCTCCAAGCCTGGTGTGATAGACCCTTCCTATTTGTTTGTCAGGCTGTTCTCAACTGGAGACATATTTCATTCTGTCATTTTGTGGGTTCTGGAGCTCTAAAATGTGTTTAGAATTATTTTTCACAGGTATTTGAGGGAACTGGGGATGAGCTCAAGCAAATTCCTGCTTTTGCTCTGACATCTTAGCTCTGCCCCCAGTTTAGTTATTTCTTGCTCTCCTAATTTCCTTGTGGTATTGACATTTTGAGTACAACATTGAATAGTGGTGATAATGGGCATCCTTTTTAAACCTCAGATCTTATTGAGAATGTTTCTAGCTTATCCCCATTGCAGATAATGCTTACTGCTGGTTCTTTGCTTAACATTTTAAGGAAAAATCCATTTATTCAAAATGCTCTCTAGTGTTTTTAATAGGAATGGGTGTTGTATGTTGTTGAATGTTTTTTTTTTCGGTATCTATTTAGACAATCAAATGATTTCTTTTAGTTTTGCTATTGTTATGATCAATTATGCTGATAGTTTTCATAATATTGAACTAGCCCTATATTCCCTGTATAAATCCCACCTGGTCATAGTGTATTATCCTCCTGAGAAAATTGCTCTAATCTCTTTGGTCATATTTTAGTTACAAATTTCATATCAATATTCTTCAGGGAAATTATTCTATATTTTTTTATCTTTGTTTTGTCTCTTCCTGGTTTAGGCATCCTCACTATATATGTGTAATAAAGGAAACTTGGTAGGAGATCTCCTTTGCCTATTTTTCCAAATATTCTGTATTGTATTGGAATTAATTGTTCTTAAAATGTTTGATAGAATTCTGTTGAAAATCCATCTGTACCTAGAGATTTTTTCTTAGGGAATTTATTGATGGCTACTTCAATTCCTTTTTTTCTAAAATGGGGTTACTTAAAAGTTTTATTTCCTGTTTTGTTAATCTAGGCAATTTGTATTTTTGTAAATATGTATCTATTTTACTTAGATTGTCAGATTTATTGACACACAATTAGATAAAATAATTCCTAATTATTGTTTTAATTCCTCTTCATTGGTGGTGAATTTTCCCTTTTCATTTTTGTTATTGGTAATTTGATTTTCTTCTTTCTTTTTATCATCAAATTAACCAAAATTTTGTCTATTTTATTGTGTTTTCCCCATAAAAGCATCTCTTACTTTTATATGTAGAGTAGATTTCTTATCCATATTGTATTAATCTCTCCATTGATTTTTAGAATTTCTAATTTGGGGATTTTTACTTTTTTTTCTAGCTCTTTTAGTTGCATGCCCAATTCATTGATCTGCTTATTCTCTATCTTATTCATGTAAGCATTTAGAGGTATAAAATTTCCCCTGAGAACTTTTTTGACTGTATCCCATAAGTTCTGGTATATTGTTTCATTATTGTCATTCACTTTGATGAAACTGTTGATTGTTTCTATGATTTTTTATTTGACACATTCTTTCTTTCAGATTATATTATTTGGTTTGCAATTATTTTTAGTCTATCTTTCCATAGCCATTTTTCATTTCATTTTATGACCATTTAGTTTATTATGTTTTTATTTTTTTTTTAATTTTATTTTGTCATCTTTCCATTCTTGAACATAATTTTATTGCATTATGATCTGGAGAGAATGCATTAAAAATTTTTGTTTATCTGCATTGGATTGTGAGGTTTTTATGCCCTAGTATATGGCCAGTTTTTGTGTAGGTATCATGTACCATTGAGAATAAGGTATATTCCTTTCTATCCCCATTCAGTTTTTTTTAAGAGGTCTCTTATATTTGACTTTTCTGAAATTTGGTTCACCTCTTTAACTTTTTTCTTATTTGATTAATGGTTATATTGCTTGAGTTCTGAGACAGGGAGGTTGCAGTTTTCCACTAATATGGTTTTCCTATCTCTTTCTTCCTGTTCTTCACTGAACTATTCTTGTAAGAGTTTTTCTTCATCACTTGGTCCATATGTGTTCGTTAATGATATTGTTCTATTGTTTATGGTGCATTTTAGAAAGACATAGTTTCCTTCCTTATCTCTTTTAATTAGATCTATTTTTGTTTTTTGTTTGAAAGCAGAATGGCTACCTTTGTGTTTTTTTGTTGTTGTTTTTCTTTTTTTGCTTCAGCAGAACCATAGTATTTTCTCCTTCTGGTCTTTATCTTTACTCTGTGTGTATCTCTCTGCTTCAACTCCTTCTTGTAAACAATATCTTATAGGATTCTGTTTTTTAAACCACTGAGCAATCCTCTTCCATTGAATTGGAGAGTTCATTCAATTCACATTTACTGTTATGATTATGAACTTTGTCTTTCTCTCCATCCTATTTCCCCGTTTATGCCTTTCTATCTCTTTTTACACTGTCCCTCCTCAATGAAAGTTTACTACTTTGCCACCTCCCTCAATCTGCCCTCCCTCCTATCAGTCCCTTCCCTTTCTTTCCCCTTTCGCCTCCTACTTCTACCCTCCCTTGTATCAGACCCCATTTCTTTTTTCTTTCCCCTTTCCTCTCCTCTTTCCCTATAGGGTGAGATAAATTTCTGTACCCAACTGGGTGTGTATGTGATTTCCTCTTTGAGCCAAATCCAATGAGAGTAAGGTTTGAGCAATGCTCACCTCTTCTCTTCTTTCTCTCTACTGTAATAGGTCTTTTGTGCCTCTTCATGTGATGTAATTAACCCTATTGTGGTCCTCTCCAATTCTCCCAGTACAATCCTTTTGTTCACCACTAATTTTTTTATATAAGGCCATCAATGTCAACTTATAATTTTTGTCAATGTATACTCCTTCTAATTACCCTAATAGTGATAAAGTTCTCCAGAGTTAAAATATCACCTTCTTATCTAGGGAAAACCATTTAAATCTTATTGCATATGGTATGTTTTTTTTTCTTTCCCCTTCTCTTTTTTATACTTCACCTGATATGTATTTGGAGATTAAATTTTCTTCTCAGCTCTGGTCTTTTTATCAGGAATATTTATAAGTCCCCTATTTCATTGGATATCCATATTTCCCCCAAAGGGTTATGCTCAGCTTTGCTGGGTAAAAGTTGATTCTTGGTTGTATTCCAAGATCCTTTGCATCCTGGTTTACTCACTGCACTGGGACTGATCTGTCCCAGTGCTTGTTTTTCCAGGGTTCCAGGTCTTCTAATTTGCCTTCCCCATTGGGGCCAGAAACTTGACAGCTGGCCTGCTGAGCCAGGACCAAGGGCCTCAATTGCTGATCTCTGCCATGGCTTAGAAAATTATGTTGTTGACTCTGTCCTCATTGAGTTGTGCTCAGCTATGTTTCATGGAAAGACATTTTTCCTACTTAGCATTGTAGTCATCACCCCCCATCCAATATATTTTCTATCTATAAAGACAGCTACTCAAAACAGTGACACTCTTCTATCTTCAGCATGACCATTTCCTTGATAATAAAGTAAAAGAAATAAAATATAGATACTAAATGCAAAGGAAATGTATACATTATAAAATGTATACTTTATAGAAAATGCATTGTACTAGAATCACATTCCAGTACACAACACTAATGCACTCAATAACTATGGGGAAAGAAGGGTACATTTATGCCATGGAAACTGTCATGGAAATGCAATTTAACCCCTTTGTATTGGTAAGTAAGCAGGCACTTAGCACTTAGTTTTGATCAAGCCTCTGTTGGGAAAACAGAAGGTATGAAATCTTGCCTCCTATTGATGATGTAACAGGAAGGGGTTGGCTGAAAGAAGAAGCTAATGCTGTGTGTATATAAGAAAATCCCCAGAAAGGCACAGACAGAATTTCTTGGGACAAGAATCTGGAGGCAGAGCAGCTAGAGAAGAGAGAATCAAGAACTGAGCCAGAATTTTCTGAGAACTTCTGGTGGTGGAGCTTCTTCTGAACAGGAGCCAAGGAGCCCAAGACCCCCTCCCCAAATCCCTGTCTAGGCTGGATAAGGTGATTCTGATTTTTTGAACAAGAAGACTGAAGAAGCATGACCAGGATACAGGGACTTTGTCTGTTTGTGGCTTGGTTAAGCATTGTATTCCTGGGAGCAGAAATTGTGAAGGATTTGAGATGAACTGGACCCTGTGAACTTCAGTGTGGAGAAGGACTTACCCAGAGAGCTGGACAAGGAAGGGAGAGTTGGCTGCCATTGATCCCAGGTGATAATCTGGTGAATCTAGGTAGAATCTAGGACCATGGAAGGGGATCCAGGGAATCTGAGAACTGGCCCAAGTCATGATGAAAAGACCTCTCTGTGGGTACTGAGTAATGATGAAATTGTACTTTAATAGTGACCTAGGGGTGGAGGGTTTGTCTATTTTCTAATGATTGTACTTAGTAATTGATTGCTGAATAAGGGAGTGATTGAGTTAATTTAGTGTGCTCCATGAGTAGAAGACTTTGACTATTGTACTTTGAGATGATTGTTCTTTGTTCTAAATATTCTGGCCACTTTGGTGAAAACTATGTGGCCATTTTAATGATAAGCTCTTGTGAATAATATATTGTGGTTTTCTGTGATAAGTTGAAATATTGTGAATGCTGTAGCATGATTTTCTGTGAATGCTTTGCTTAGATTTGTTATAGAATATATTCGGTGTTTACTATACTGTGTAATCAGAACTTTAAACGCTATTCACAGCAGCATTCTTCTGCTCATGCATAGCATTAAAGAAACACATGAGGGAGGAAAATTCATGTAATAAGTACAACTCAGTACTCTAAAAAATAGGCATTAATATTAATGGCCCATACAGGAATGACTATGCTATATGAAGCTTCACTACTCATTGTTGGACTGATGGTCTTCACAGTTTTTCAGCTAAGGGAATTTAATCTCTTTCCAATGCTGCATAAAAAAATCAAAATGGAGTTCACAATAAAACAGCTCAGGTTTACTCTTTTTTTTTATAAGCAATCAGGGTTAAGTAACTTGCTCAAGGTTACATGGCCAGTTATTTCTGGGTGTGGTGCTAAGTGTCTGAGCTAGGATTCAATCCCCAAGTCATTCCGACACTGGAGCCGGGGCTCTTACTCGCTGAGCCACCTGGCCACCCCTCAGGTTTACTCTTGAAGCTCCAATTCACCAGCTTACCAAAGCAGGTGCAAAGCTCTTATGGTTTCCTTCCTCAACCTTGAGGGGAAAGCAGGCCATAACAACACCTCTTTATGTTTTTTACAACTCAAAATGATTAAGGAGAACAATAGTTGCCCCAGGGGCTTTGGCCAATGACATCAGTTCTCTCTGAAAAAGCAGAGCTTTCACTTTGTTTACTTTCTCTAGCTGCCATAGTTTCAAGGGAAAAAAAATGTACATCTGCTATATTTTCACTTTGTCCCAGGTTCCTCTTCCCTGCTATGTTGTCTTCTCTTGTACATCTATTTTTGTCTTTCTTTTTTCCCCCTCTGTTTCATTGAATGACAATATTTTTCCCTATAGCATTATACTCAGTTTTGCTGGGTAGGTGATCCTTGGTTTTAATCCTAGCTCCTTTGACCTCTAGAATATCATATTCCAAGCCCTTTGAACCCTTAAAGTAGAAGCTGCTAGTTCCTGTGCTATGCTGATTGTGTTTTCACAATAATCAAATTGTTTCTTCTTGGCTTTTTGTAATATTTTCTCCTTGATCTGGAAACTCTGGAACCTAGCTATAATATCCCTAGGAGTTTCTTTTTGGAATCTTTTTCAAGAGGTGATTGGTGAATTCTTTCAGTTTCTATTTTGCCCTCTGGTTATAAAGTATCAGAGTAATTTTCTTGAGAATGTCTTGAAGGATGATTTCTAGGTTTTTTTTTTTTAATCATGGCTTCCAGGTAGTCCAATAATTTTTAAATCATCTCTCCTGGATCTATTTTCCACGTCAGTCATTTTTCTAATGAGTTATTTCACATTTTCTTCTATTTTTAAATTTGTTTGTATCTGTTAATAGTATCTTAATTCCTTATAAAGTCATTAGCTTACATTTGCTCCAATCTAATTCTGAAGGAATTATTCTCTTCATTGAGCTTTTGAAATTCTTTTTCCATCTGGCAAATTCAGCTTTTTAAGGCATTCTTCTCCTCATTGGCTTCTTGGGCCTCTTTTGCCAGTTGAGTTAGTCTATTTTTTAAAGTGTTATTTTCTTCACTGAGGTTGTCAACTCTGTTTTCATGATTTTCTTGCATCATTCTCACTTCTCTTCCCAATTTTTCCTCCAATTCTCTTACTTGGTTTTCAAAATCCTTCTTGAGCTCCTCCATGGCCTGTAACCAATTCATATTTTTCTTGGAAGCTTTTGGTGCTGGAGTTCTGACTTTGTTGATTCCTCCCATTCCATGCTTTGATCCTTTTAGTCCCCATAAAAGGAATCCAAAGTCAGATTGCTGTGCTTGCTTTGCTTCCTTTGTTTGCTCATGTTGAAATTCAATTACTTGACTTTTGAGCTTTTTGCCATACTAGAACTCTGCTTCCAGAGAGGAGAGTTTTGTCCCAAATTGCTAGGGTATTTGCAGCTGCTAGAGCTATACATTGCTTGCGCTTTCTGAAGCCTCTACTAGCTTTGGAACCTGGTCACACACCCCAGGACCTCCACCCAAGACAGCAGTCCAGATCCAAGCAGGTTAAAGCAAGAGTGATTACCCCTCAGAATGGTTGTTTGGTCCCCCTATGATCTGCAGGCCAGGAGCTCTGAAGCAGCCACATGGCAGCAGCTACATGGCCACCATGCCTCCACCACTTCTCATCTTCTCACCCCAGGTGCAGTGGTTGGACAATGTTCTCCATCGCCCTGTTGTCACAAAGTCCACACCAACCTTGTACTTTGCCTTTAGCATTTATGGGTTGATAATTCTAGAAACTGCCACAGCTGCTGTTGTTCAACTCTCCTGAAGTCTGCTTCAGCCCCAGCTGGTCAGGGCTACCCTGGGGCTAAAACTTCAGGCTCACAGAGGGCTTTGCTCAGCTCCCAGTATGCTGATGCTGTGATGAACACTTCCTATCTGCCTTCCAGGCTGCCTTCAGTGGGAGATTTGTTTCTCTCTGTCACTTTTTGGGTTCTGTATCTCTAAAATTTGTTTAGAGTCATATTTTTTATGTATTTAAGGTGTTTATAGGGGGAGCTCACAGAGTTTTCCTGCTTCTCTGCTGTCATCTTGGTTCCATCCCCTCTTTTTGTCTTTCTATAATAGTAATAGTTCATTACCTTCAATGAGAGCCCCTGATTCTCAGTGACTTACCTTTTCTCTCAGTAAAGTCATAATTCCACACACACACACACCACTCAAATATTTAGGGTCAAAGCTTTAGTCCTTCTTGCAATCATACATTAGTTTCCAAATTTTATACAAGTTCTTATCTTCTTAGTTTTATCCTCTTTAATCATAAAACATACGTATATAAATTAGCTGAGGTACATATAATGTCTCCTCTTAAAGTCTCCAAGCCTATTTTTACCCTTGTAACTTTCTTTACATTAATATTTCTAATTATTAAATAAATAATATATCCTGCCTCTTTAACATCAAGCTGTCCTCAAACTAGTAAGGCATCATCCCACACTATTAACAAAGATATCCTCACATCTTTTCCATATATCATTTCCTTCCAAAACTGTGCAAATATCATGTAAAAGATTTTCTACATGCACATTTTCTGAAACTTTTATGTTAAACAAGCATAATTTTCTACCAATTCTTGATCTAAAAATATCCTTCTATAGCAGTCAATATCCCACACCCTTTGACAGTTGGTACACATATTTTCCTTTACACATAAACATATTTTCTGAATTCTTTATCATTAAATTCTTCATACAAAAGGGGCTTTGAAAAGACCATGCATGCACACATAGACACATGTGCATTTAGTGTACATCAATACACATGCATCAGTCTATATATTTAGTGTAGTCTTGTGACTGTATGGATAGATATGCATACACAGATACATGAGAGGAATCATTGCCTAAGGCATTGTCACTATTCAAATCAGGAAAATCTAAATTCAAGTTCTTCTTCAGATTTAAATAGGTTCTGTGACTTAACCTATCAGTTCTACAGATTTCTAAGATTTTTTTTTTTTGGTTTTTGGAGGGCAGTTGGGTTAAGTGATTTGCTGAAGGTCACATGGCTAGTTTTTGTGTCAAGTATCTGAGGCCAGATTTGAACTCAGGTCCTCCTGACTCCAGGGTCAGTGCTCTATTCACTGTGCCACCTAGTTGCCATGATTTCTAAGAATTTACCTCATCTAGAAAATGCCACATAGGACTTAATGATCTTTAAGGTCCCTTCTATATCTAAATTTATAATCCTACATTCCCTTTACAGACTGCCTTAGTTCTCCATTTTCACATTGTAAGATGAATGAGAGCTAAAAAAAAAGATATTAGAAATTTTCAATGGAGGGAAGGGGATGTGAGTTTATTGTTTTAATTTTATTAATTATTAATTTATTAATATGCTAGCCAGTGTACTAAGCATTTTACAAATGTTATCTCATTTGATCCTCACAATAACCCTGAGATGTAATTACTACTACTATTCCTATGCTACAATTAAGGAGACTGAGGCACACAGAAGTTAAATGACTTGCATAGAGTCACATAAGAAGCAAGTGTCTGAGGCTGAATTTAAATTTCAAGTCTTCCTGATTCTAGGCTCCCTTGTCTATCCAATTAACCTTTTATCCACCTTGAATCAAGTCCAATCCTCTAACTTTGTGGTTAAAATAGCCAAGGTCTCAAATGATTATGCAGTTCATTTACTGGTTGCTCAGGTGACAAAAGGCAGAACTAAGAGTTAAAGCAGATCTTCTATCTCTAAATTTAGAAGTTTCTCTATAGAACTATACTGTTTCACTTTTGTAAGAATGGTAATGATACTGGTGGCTTGGGGAAGTCTGAAGAAATAGTATAATGCTGACTTGTCTTGAGTCCTCCGTCTTTCTAAGGATGGGGCCAGATGTATTATGTATAATGTAAATAGTGAGACTGAGACCATCAGTGGATCTCAACATCAAGCCCATGAGTGTATTGTAAAAATGAATAAGTAAATTATAATGAAATGTGCAGTATAAATTACTGTTCTCAAGAAAAAGACCATATAAATACATCTTGGCACAGAATATATGTGATTTCCTGTTTTCACATTTTTATCAGGGGATTACTTTGCAT
Source organism: Petaurus breviceps papuanus (assembly GCF_028583685.1). Lineage (NCBI taxonomy): Eukaryota > Metazoa > Chordata > Mammalia > Diprotodontia > Petauridae > Petaurus > Petaurus breviceps. Next base: position 15,564,105 of record NW_027186304.1, read on the forward strand.
TTCAATATTCTAAATGAAGGAATGCTAGTGTGTTGAAAATAAGTTACTGACTCCTTCAGAGACTACTTAGCATTTGCATGCTGATGTCAACTCTCAAAAATAATTTAATCTGTTTTAAAAGTAGGGTATTTGCTTCTCACCAAGTATGTTTTAACTAATGCAGACAGGGCAATGTGATTAGAAATAGTTGGCCAAGGATGGTATGAGAATTAAGAAATATTGTTTGTATTAATTTGTTATACCCAGTTGAAGAAAAAAATAGTTTTACAAATGAAATGGGCACCTTGTATATTGTATTTTTTTAAAAAAATAAGTGCCTTATTCATTTATTTTTAACATTCTTTAAAAAAATGTGAGTTCCAATTACTCTCCCTGCTTCCTATTCCCCCTCCTCCACTGAGAACAAAAGTGACATAATATAAATTATACATGTGAAAACATGCAAAACATTTCAGTATCACAAAAAAGTAAGGAAAAAAGTGAAAAATTATACTTCAGTTTGTGCTCAGATTTAATCATTTCTCCTTCTGGAAATAGCACTTTTTCATGCATTTGTCTTAAGTCACTGTATTTATCAGAACAGGTAAGTCTTTCTAGATGTTTATTGTTTCAGTATTGCTGTTACCATGTACAATGATCTGGTTCTCCTCACTTCACTTTGTTTCAGTTCATCTTCATCTTTCAATTCATATTAAGTTCAGATCTTCCTTTTTTTTCCTGAAACCACCCCCTTCATTATGTCTCATAGCACAATAGTAGTCTATCACAATCATATGGCAAATATTGTACAGCCATTCTCCTACTGATCAACAGCTCCTCAATTTCCAATTCTTTGTAAATGCAATAGGAGCTGCTATAAACATTTTTAGTACATATAGGTCCTTTTCCTTCTTTGATCTTCTTGGGACACACTTTATATGCTGGGTTAAAGAGTATTTACAGTTTTATAGCCTTTTGGGCTATAAAATCCAAATTGCTTTTCAGAATGATTGGAAAAACTTACAATTCCACCACAAGTTCAGTAGTGTACCTGTTTTCCCTCATCCAGACAAATTTCAGCATTAATTTTTACAAGATTTTGAGTTTCATATTTTCTTCCCTACCTTCCTGTCCTCCCCTAAAATAATAGGTGATTTGATATAGGTTATACATATGCTATCATATAAGACACTTTCATATTAGTTACAATTGTGAAAAAAGAAATAGGTCAAAAGTTTAAAAAAATTTATATAGAATGAATTAAGTAAAAAAAAAAGGATGCTTTGATCTTCATTCAGAGTACATAAATTCTTTATCTGGTGGTGAACAGAAGTTTACTTCTTGGATCTTCTGTATTTCTCCTAGATCATCGTGTTTCTGAGAAGAGTTGAGTTGTTCATAGTTGATCATTACAAAATGTTGCTGATACAATGTACAATAGTTTTCTGGTTCTTCTCACTTCACTTTGCATCAGTTTGTACAAATCTTTCCAGGTTTTTTTTTTTCTTAAATCTGTCTGTCTGTTTCTTTCTGCACAATATTATTTCCTTACATTCATTTACCACAGCTTGTTTAGCCATTCCCTAATTGATAGACATCACCTCAATTTATAATTCTTTGCCACCACAAAAACAACTCTAAATGTTTTTCTACAGGGGTCTTTTCCCCTTTCTTATGATCCCTTTGGGATACAAACCTAGGAATGGTAAGTATAGATCAAAGGGTATGTGAAATTCAATTTTCCTTTTGCCATAATTCCAAATTGTTCTTGAGAATGGTTAAATCAGTTCACAGTTCCACCAAAAGTGTATCAGTGTCCTGATTTTCCCACATCTCTCCAATATATATCATTTTCCTTTTTTATAATATTAGCCAATCTGATAGGTGTGAGAGGTTTTAATTTGTCGTCCTTGCATCAAAACTCATTTAAAGCACTTCTTCATATGCCTAGAGATAGCTTTGATTTCCTTATCTGAAAACTGCCTGTTCATATTTTATGATGATTTAGCAATTGTAAATTCATTTGTTTTCTTATAAATTTGACTCGGTTCTCCATATATTTTAGAAATGATGTCTTTATCAGAGACACTTCCTGTAAAGTTTGCCCACGTTTCCACTTTCCTTCTAATCTTGGTTGTGTTGGTTTTCCTTATGCACAAGTTTTTTTTTTTAATTTAATGTAATAAAAATGATCTATTTTACATTTCATAATACTCTCTATCTCTTATTTGGTCATGAATTTTTCACTTCTTCATAGATCTAATAGGTAGACTATTCCTTGCTATTCTAATTTGCTAGTGGTTTCACCCTTTTTGTCTAACTCATGCACCCATTTTGATCTTATCTTGGTATGTGGCATAAAATGTTCACCTACACTTAGTTTGTGTGCTGTTGTTTTCTAGTTTAGCCAGCAGTTTTTGTCAAATAGAGAGTTCTTATGCCAAAGGCTGGGGTCTTGGGTCAATCAAACACTAGGTTACTATCATCATTTACTACTGTGTCTTGTGTACCTAATCTGTTCCATTGATCCACCACTCTGCCTTAGGCAGTACCAAATAGTTTTGATGATTTCTCCTTTATAGTACAGCTTTAGATCTGGTATTGCTAGGCCACTTTCCTTTTTATTTTTTTTAAATTAATTTACTTGACCTTTTCTTCAATATGAATTTTGTTATTTTTTCTCATGTTATAAGGTAAACTTTAGGTAGATTGGTATTGTACTAAATTAGTGAATTAATTGTCTAGAATTGTCATTTTTATTATATTAGCTCAGCTTAACCATGAGCAATTAAGATTTTTGCAATTGTTTAGATTTGACTTTATTTGCATGAAAAGTATTTTGTAATTGTGTTTATATAGTTCCTGAGTTTGTCTTGTCACTGAGACTCCCAAATATTTCATAATGTCTACAGTTATTTTAATTGAAATTTTACTTCCTATCTGCCGCTACTAGGTTTTTTTGGTAATATATAGAAATGTTGATGATTCATATGTGCTTATATTTTATCCAGCAACATTGCTAAATTTGTTGATTGTTTCAAGTTTTTTTTTCTTCTCTAGGATTCACTAAGTATGCCATCACATCATCTGCAATATCTATTAATCTAGGTAGTTTATATTTTGGTAATATACATTGATTTTACTAAGATTATCAGTTTTACTGGAATATAATTGGGCAAATTATTTCCTAATGATCGCATTAATTTCTTCTTCATTAATGGTGATTTCACCCTTTTCCTTTGCAATAATGGATATTTCATTTTCTTGTTTTCTAAATTCAAATTGATTCATGGCTTATCTTTTTTTAAATAAAACTAGCTCCTCATTTTATATATAATTCAATAGTTGCTTGCTTGTTTTTTTTTTAATTTTAATGTAATTAATCTCATTTTTGATTTTCAGAATTTCTAATTTGTTGTTCAATTGGGGATTTTTAATTTTTTCTTTTACTTGTTTTTTGTTTTGTTTTGTTTTAAGAGGCCTGCCCAATTCATCAATCTGTTCTTTCTCTATATAGAGAAATAGATTTTCCCCTAAGTACCACTTTGACTGCATCCTGTAAACTTTGGGAGGTTGTCTCATTGTTTTTATTCTCTTTAATGAAATCATTGTTTTTTTTTCTATGATCTTTTATTTGTCACACTTATTCCTTAGAGTTAGATTATTTAGTTTCCAATTATTTTTTAGCCTATCTTTGCATGGCCTTTTGTTTAATGCATTTTTAATTGCATTTTAATACTAAAAATACATTTAATATTTGTGCCTTTCCACATTTGATATTGACATTTTTATGCTCTAATACATGGTCAATTTTTTGTGTAAGTACAATGTGCTACTGAGAAAAAGTATATTCATCTCTTTTTCTTTTTAATTTTCTCCAAAAGTCTGTCATATCCAACTTTTCTAATATTCTACTAACTTCCTTAGTTTCTTTTCTCCTTTCTTTTCTTTTCTTTTTTTCTCTTTTTGGTTTATCAGTTTTTGAGAGGGGACAGTTAAGGGGACAATTTTGCTTTCTATTTCTTCCTGTATCTCACCTTCCCTTTTAAGAATTTGGATGCTGGGGCAGCCAGGTAGCACAGCAAGTAAGAGAACTGGCTCCAGTGTTGGGAAAACCTGGGGATCAAATCTGGGATCAGATACTCAGCACCACACCCAGAAATAACTGGCTGTGTAACCATGGGCAAGTTACTTAACCCCGATTGCTCTAAAAAAAAAAATAAATAAAAGAATTTGGATGCTGTATTATTTGAGGCATATATATTTAGTATTGATATTACTTCATTACCTAGGTATCTTTTAGCAAGATGTAGTTTCCTTCCTTATCTGATTTAATTAGGTCTATTTTTGCCTTTGCTTCATCTGAGATCCATTTTGCTACCCCTATATTTTTTAACTTCTGCTGAAGCATAAAAGATTCTGCTAAATTCCCTTCCTTTACTCTATGTGTGTCTCTCTGCTTCAAGTGTGTTTCTTTTAAACAAGATACTATAGGATTCAGGTTTTTGATACATTCTTATCTCTACTTCTGCTTTATGGGAGAATTCATCCCATTCACATTCACAGTTATAATTTTAAAAATTGGTATTTCTCTCCATCCTGTTGTTTCTCCTGTTTGTCCTCTCTCCTTTCACCTTTAGTTCTCCAACACTGTTTTGTTTTGCTCTACTGCCACCCCTGATCTGCCTTCTCTTCTATCATACATTCTCCCCCCTCCCCTTCCTTGATCTCCTTTCTCCTACTTTTTTGGTAACATAGATTTCTATTTTCAACTGATTGTTTATATTATTCCTTCTTTGAGTCAATATTATTGAGAGTTAGATTCAAGCAATGCCCATCAGCCACCATACCATATTTCCATACACTGTAATAAGTTTTTCCAACCTCTTCATGTGAAATAATTTATCCCAATCTCCCTCTCCCTTCCTTCCACACCCAGTGTAATCTTCTTTCTCATTCTTTAATTATTTTTATGTCATTCACTCAAATTTACCTTACACCCACACCCTCTGCCTGTGTATATTCCTTTTATTGTACTATTACTGGTACATTTTTTAAAGAATTATAAACACCAGGGGCAGAGCCAAGATGGCAGAGTGAAAGCAGGAATTTACCTGAAGTCCTCTGTTTATTCTGTCAGTAATATCTAAAAAGTGAATCTGCACAGACTTTAGAATGACAAAATCTATTGGGAGATGCAGTGTGGTAGATTCCCAGTCCAGGAACATGTGCACATGGGATGGGGCAGGGGGAATGTGGAATGTTTGGGGGCTGCACCACCACAGACCAGAGACCAGATCAGAGGAGAGCCAGAGCAAGCCCCAAAAGTGAATCTACCCACCACAAGAGAAATTTGCAGACCTCTCACATTATGAGAGAGAATCTGTACCAACTAGGTAAGAGACAGATGCAGGACCCACAGCAGCAACAGAAGATTCTCCTGGGGCTATCAGCCCACAGTCTGGAAAATTAAAACTCATTTACCTGAACTTCCATGAGCCAACATAGTGGAGTAAATTCTAGCTTCTCTAATTCCCCTACTTTAGCCCTGAAAACCCAGAGATTATTACCCTATTGTAAAATCCTGAAATAGTGAAACCAACTGCAGGCCTTGGGAGTGCTAAAGTAAGGATGTGACTAAGGGTGTGCCAAGCCTGAAGTGAAAGGTGGGAAGTGTCTAAAAAAGCCCCATCTCAGCAGACCAATGTGAGATACTGAAAATCCAGGGGGATGGAGCCAGCAAGCACTAACACCAGAAGCCCAGGTGTGTCTTAGTACAACCAGGGGAATGTGCAGACACCAGCGTGGCTTGGACCTGAGCTGCTGAGCCTGCCTGAGCTCTAGGCCAGGGGCACAGTGGCAGAAACTTAAAGTGGCCAGACCACCCCTCCCCCAAACCTTACTCTGAGAGCCTTAGTGTAACCCAGGGGAAATGCTGAAAGTCTTGGCCTTGGCCTCAGTCTAGACACCCAGAGACTATAACACTCAAAGTCAACAAGACCCCTACCTCTCAGCTTAAGAAGCATGGGTAAGAGCCCTCTGTAGCCCAGAAGCAGAATTCCACTTTAAAAGCCAGGAAATAGGCAATCACAATGGAATGGATGCAAGTTGGAAAAATAAAACTAAAGATGATTGAATTATATTATTATAAGGAAGAAGAACCAATTTCACAAGGGGACACCATTGACTCTATACCGACACCTGAGACCACAGAAAGAAATATGAACTGCCTTCAATCCCAGAAAGCATTCTTGGAAGAGCTCAAGGAGTTTAAAAGCCAAATTAGAGAGGTATAAGATAAATTGACCAATTCTTTTAAAATTACAATTGCCAAATTGGAGAAAAATCTCACTGAAGGAAGCAAATCCCTAAAAAGTAAAATTTATGAATTGTCAAGGGAGGTTCAAAATTTAATGGGAGAAAATACCTCCCTAAAATTTAAGTCTGAACATATAGAAAGGAAGCTTCAAAAAGTAACTGAGGAAAATAATTTAGGAAAACTAAGAATCATTCAAATCAAAGCTAATGACTCTATGATGCATCAAGGATCAATCAAACAAAACCTAAAGATTGAAAAATTAGAAGAAAATGTAAAATCTCTCATTGGAAAAACAACTGACCTGGAGAACAGATCCAGGAGAGATTCTCTAAGAATACATGGTCTACTGGAAAGCCATGATGAAAAAAAAAAGTCTAAACAATATCCTCCAAGAAATTATAAAAGAAAACTACCATGAGGTCCTAAAACTACAAGGCAAAATTGTTATCCAAAGAATTCACCAGACACTTCCCAAAAGAGATCCCAAATTGAAAACTCCAAGAAATATTGTAGCCAAATTCCAGAATTATCAGGTCAAGGAGAAAATACTGTAAGTAGTCAGAGAGAAAGAATTCAAATATCATGGAGCTACAGTCAGGATCACACAGGACCCTAGCAGCTTCTACAGTAAAAGCCTGGAGGGATTAGAATATGATATTTCATAAGGCAAAAGAGCTTAGACTGCAACCAAGCATCAGCTATCCACCAAAGTTAAGCACAAACTTTCAGGCAAGGAGATGACCATTAAATCAAATAAGGGACTTCCATACCTTCCTTATGAAAAAACCTGAGCTCAATGGAAAATTTGATCTCCAAATACAAGACTCAAGAGAGACATAAAAAGGTATGCCAGGAAAACACACACACACACACACACACACACACACACACACACACACACACAACTTGTGATTCAATAAGAACAAACTGTTTACATTCCTATATGAGAAGCTGATACCTGTGACTATTGAGAATTATATTGTTATCAGGACATTTAAAAGGGATATACATAGATAGAAGGTGTGGGTATAAATTAACTAATCTGATGATAAAAAAAAAACTTATTAAGGGGTAAAAAGAGATTGGCATGGGAGAAAAGAAAAGAAGAAGGCAGAAAAGGGGAAATTATTTCACACAAAGAGGCATTAAAAATACATAATATAATTGAGGGAAAGAAGGGAGATGAACATTATATAAACTTTACTCTCATTGGTTTTGGTTCAAGGAGGGAATTTAATCAATTAAGTACAGGATTCTAATGTAAAGAGTCACAAAATCTCATTATAGTAGAGGGAAAGGAGGGAGGAAGAGGAGCTCTGTATGAAATTTACTCTCATTGAATTGGGTTCAATGAGGGAATAATGTACTTTTTGAAGCATAAAAATGTATTGTGCCTACAGGCTATATGAGGGGTAAGGAGGAAAAAAGAAGGGTGGTTAGAAGGGAGGGAAATAGTAGTAAGGGGAAAGGGTAGGTAAAGAGAGAGGAGTACATAGGCAGGGAATACTGAGGGAGGTGGTGGTCAAAAGGAAAACAGTTAAGGTTAGGAAGGAAGAAGGGAGAAATTAAATTATAAACAGGGGAGGGAATAGGATGAAGGGAAAGACACAGATAGAAATCATAACTGTGAATGTGAATAGGATGAACTCTCCCATAAATTGAGATAGCAGAATGGATTAAAAAACAAAATCCTACAATATGCTGTCTACAAGAAAAACCTTTGAATCAGGGGGATACACACAGGGTAAAGATAAAAGGCTAGAGTAGAATATATTATGCTTCACATAGAGTAAAAAAAAACAACAACAACAGGGGTAGCAAACCTTATCTCAGATGAATCAAAAGAAAAAAATAGATCTAATGAAAAGAGATAATGAAGGAAACTATATCCTGTTAAAAGGCACCATCAAAAATGAAGCAATATCATTACTAAATATATGTGTACCAAGTGGCATAGCAGGCGCATTCTGAGAGGAGAAGTTAAGGGAGCTAGAGGAAGAAACAGATAGCAAAATCATAATAGTGGGGGACCGCAATGTCCCCTTCTTTGAACTTGATAAATCTAACTTGAAAATAAAGAAGTTAAAGAGGTGAATAGAATTTTAGAGAAGATAGATTTGATAGACCTTTAGAGAAAATTGAATGGGGATATAAAGGAATATACCTTCTTCTCAGTGGTACATGGAACATATACAAAAATTGGCCATGTACTAGGGCATAAAAAGCTCACAATTCAGTGCAAAAATGCAGGAATATTAAATGCATCCTTCTGAGATCATGATACAGTAAAAAAATATATGCAATAAAGAACCATGGAATGATAGACTAAAAACTAATAGGAAAATAATTTAATGCTAAAGAATGAGTGGGTCAAACAAGAAATTATAAAAACTATCAGTAACTTCATTCAAGAGAATGACAATGAGAAAACATACCAACATTTGTGGGATGCAGCAAAAGCAGTTCTTTGGGGGAAATTTTATATGTCTGAATGCATATATGAATAAAAAAGGACAAAAGGAGGTCAATAAATTGGACATGCATTTGGAAAATCTAGAAAAAGAACAAATTGTAAATCCCCAATTAAATACTAAATTAGAAATACTGAAAACCAATGGATAGATTAATAAAATTGAAATTAAGAAAACTATTGAATTAATAAATAACACTAAGACCTAGTTTTATGAAAAAACAATAAAATTGATAGAACTTTAGTCAATATGATATAAAAAAGAAAGAAGAAAATGAAATTTCAAATATCAAAAATGAAAAGGGTTTATCTACCTCCAACGAAGAGGAAATTAAAACAATAATTAGGAATTATTTTGCCAAATTGTATGCACATAAATTTCACAATCTTACTAAAATGGATGAATAGTTACAAAAATATAAATTGCCCTGATTAACTGAAGAGGAAGTAAATTACTTAAATAATCCCATCTCAGAAAAAGAGATTTACCAAGCTATCAGTGAGCTCCCTAGGAAAAAATCTCCAGGGACAAATGGGCTTATGAGTGAATTCTATCAAACATTTAAAGAACAATTGATTTCAATACTTTACAAACTAATTGGAAAAATTGGAGAAGAAGGAATTCTACCAAATTGTTTTTAGACACAATTATGGTACTGATATCTAAATTGGGAAGAGACAAAATGGAGAAAGAAAATTATCAGTATAAACGATCATATCGTAGAAACCATATGATTATCTCAATTGATGCAGAAAAGGCTTTTGACAAAACACAACATCCATTGCTATTAAAAACACTAGAAAGCAAAAAGGAATAAATGGAGCTTTCCTTAAAGTAATAAGTAGCATCTATCTAAAACCATCAATAAATATTATATGTAAAGGAGATAAGTTAAAATCATTTCCAATAAGATCAGGGGTGAAACAAGGATGTCCACTATTACCCGCTTTATTCAATTTGGTACTAGAAATGTTAGCGGTAGCAATAGGAGAAGAAAAAGAAATCAAAGAAATCAAATTTGGCAAAGAAGAGACTAAGCTATCAGTTTTGGCAGATTAAAGGATGAGATACTGAGAGAATCCTAGAGAATCAAGTAAAAAAACTACTTGAGATAATAAATAAATTTGCCAAAGTTGCAGGATATAAAATAAACCCATATAATTCCTCAGTGTTCCTATATGTTTCTAACGAAATCCAACAAAAGATATAAAGAGAAATTCCATTTAAAGTTATTTTAGACATTATAAAATATTTGGGAATCTGCCTGCCAAAACAAACCCAGGCAGGACCTATAAGAGCACAATTACAAAACACTTTTCACACAGATAAAGTCAGCTTTAAACAATTGGAAAAACATCAGTTGCTTATGGCTGGGTTGAGCTAATATAATAAAAAATGAAAATTTTACCAAATTAATTCATATATTTATTGCCATACCAATCAATCTTCCAAAATTATTTTATAGAGCTAGAAAAAAATAGTAACAAAAATTCACTTGGAAGAACAAAGGTCCAGAATATCAAGGGAATTAATGAAAAGAAATACTAGGGAAGGTGACCTAGCCATAACATATTTTAATCTGTATTATACAGCAGTAGTCATTAAAAATACTTGGTACTGGCTATGGAATAGAGTAGTGGATCAGTGGAATAGAATAGGCACACAAGATACAGCAGTCAATGACTATAGTAATTTACTGTTTGATAAACCCAAAGACTCCAGTTTTGGGGATAAGATCTGACTATTGACAAAAGCTGCTGGGAAAACTGGAATATAGTATGGCAGAAACTAGGCATAGACCAATACCTTATACCATATACCAAAATAAATCTAAATGGGTACACAACCTAGGTATAAATACTGATACTATAAGCAATCTGGGAGAGAAAGGAATAGGTTCTCTGTCAGATTTAGGGAGAAGGGAAGATTTTACGACCAAACAAGAATTAGAGAGGATTATGAAATCCAAATGGATAATTTTGGTTACATCAATTTGAAAACATTCTGTATGAATAAATCAGTGTAACCAAAATTAAGAGGCAAGTGGCAAATTGGGAAAGAATTTTTATAACCAGTGTCTCTAATAAAGACCTTATTTCTAAAATATACAGAAAACTGAGGCAAATCTATGAGAATGCAAATCATTCCCCAATTTATAAATGGTCAAAGAATATAAATGGCAGTTTTCAGAGGAAGAAATTAAAGATATTTATAAGCATATGAAAATGCACTAAATCACTACTGATTAATGAAATGCAAATCAAAACAATTCTGAGGTACCACACATTTACTGGTCAGATTGGCTAGGATGAAAAAATAGGAAAATAATAAATGCTGGAGAAGATGTGGAAAAATTGAAACACTAATGCATTGTTGGTGGAGTTGTGAACTGAATTCAGCAATTCTGGAGAGCAATTTAGAACTATGCCCAAAGGCCTATCAAAATGGCATACCTTTTGACCCAGCAATACTACTTCTAGGCCTGTATCTCAAAGAGATCATAGAAGTGGCAGAAAGACCTGTATGCACAAAAATATTTATAGAAGTTCTTTTTGTGGTGGCAAAGAATTGGAATTCAAGGGGATGCCCATCAATTGGGGAATTGCTAAACAAGCTGTAGTGTATCAATGTAATGGAATACTATTGTGCTATAAGAAATGAGGAACAGATGAACTTCATAATAACCTGGAGAAACTTTATTTAAAGTGATTCTGAGTCTGGAGAGCAGACCTGGGGGAACTTTGTACACAATTTCCAATATATCATATGTGTGATGGCTAAATAGACTGGATTCCTCTCAGCAATGAAAGGTCATAAGACAACACCAGAAGACTCATGATGGAAAGGTATATCCACATGCAGAGAAAGAACTACACAGTCTGAATGCAGTTTGAAGCAAACTACCTGCTCTCTCTTTTTTTTTGTTTCTTCTTTCTCATTGTTCACTTCACTTGTTATAATCTTTCTTTACATATTGACTAATGTTTAAAGTGAAGGTTTTTGTTGATCTTATATTTCATTGCATGCAGTCATGGGGGGGGGGAGAAGAGGGATGGGGAGAAAATTAGAAATTCAAGGGATTGTGGAACTTAATGTAGTAAATTAAAAATAAATAAATAAAGGTAAATTAAGAAAAAAATTATAAGAATCTTCTTCCCATTCAGGGATGTAAACAGTTCAGCTCCACCAAATCTCTTATTTTTATTTGTCCCCTTTGTATCTTTTTGGGCTTCTCTTGGGTCTTGATATTGGACATTAAAATTTTTGTTCAATTCTAGTCTTCTTCTTAAGAAACTTGAAGTCCTTGTATTTCATTGAATGGCAATTTTCCCCCCTTGAAGTAAGACAGTTAATTTCATGCAGTAAGTTATTCTTGGCTATAATCCTAGCTCATTTACCTTCGGGAATATCATGCTCCATGTCCTTTCAAATATATATTGTTTCTTTATGGTTATTTGCAATATTTCTCCTTGACCTCTGAGCTCTGGAATTTAGCTGTAATATTTCTATGAGTTTTCATTTTGATGTCTCAAGAGATCATTGATGGATTCTTGCAAATTCTCTTTTACTCTCTTGATCTAAGATATCAGGGAAGTATTCCTTTATAATTTTTTGAAATATGATGTCTAGGGTTTTTTTTTTATCATGGCTTTCAGGTAGTCTGCTAAGAGTCGAGTTATCTCTCCTTGATTTATTTTCCAGGTGAGTTATATTTTTCCAATCCAATACTCCATACTTTCCTCTATTTTTTCATTTTTTCAGTTTAGTATTATTGTACCTTGATGTCTCATGGAATAATTAACTTCTTCCCCATCTCTAATTTTTAAGTTCTCTTTTTACTGAGGGAATTTTTGTACCTCTTCCCCTCAATTTGGGCAATTCTCCTTTTTAGGGATTTCTTTTCTATATTGAATTTTCTTCCTCTTTAAACATTAGGAAAATTCTGCTTTTAAGGTGTTCATTTCTTCAATATTTGTTTTTCCTCTTTTATCCATCTATTACTTCTCTTTTCATAATTTTCTTACATTACTTTCATTTCTTTCTCTGTTTTTCTTTTTCTTGTCTCCTCTCCTTGTCTTTTATTTTTTAATCTTCTTTTACGTTTGGGTCTAATTAGCATTTTTCTTTCAAGACTTTTAGCTGTCTTTACTTAGCATTATTGTCTTCTTCTTAGTTTGTGTCTTGATCTCCCTTGCTCTCATGGTGGCTTTTTATATTCAAGGTTTTGTTGCTGTTGTTGTTTGGTCTTTTTCTTAGGCTATTCTTGAGTTTGAACTTTAGGTTAAAATTGGGTTTTGTTCACCTAAAAGTGGAAAAGCATTCTCCCAAACTTCAAATGTTTTTACTGTTTTCAGAGCCAATTCTGGGGTCTCATATTTTTGGTTCATCTAAAGTGATGTGATCCCCAGAGAAATGTGGTCATTATTTTCTTAGTTTCTGCTTTGGTCTTTTTCCAGGAAGGGCCACTTCTCCCCTAGAGTAAGAAGTGCTAGCATGCTTCTTTTTTGTTTAAATTAAATTATTCATGTTTAGTTTTCAACAATCAATTCCATAAGTTGTAAATTTTTTCCCCCTCCTTCTTCCTTCCCTCCCCAAGACAGCTTGCAACCTGATATGGGCTCCATACATACATTCCTATTCAACACATTTTCACAGTATTCCTGTTGCATAGAAGAATTATAGTGAATGGGAAAAAAATGACAAAGAAAAAAATAAAACAAAACAAAAAAAGGAAATGGGCTGCTTCATTCTGCATTTCAACTCCATATTTCTTTCTCTGAATATAACTGGTATTTTCCATTATGTGTTCTATATAATTATTTTAGTACCTTACATTGCTGAGAAGGACTAAGTCTGTCAAAATCAGTACTCACACACTACGGCTATTACTGTACACAATGTTCTCCTGCTTCTGCTACCCTTACTCAGCATTAGTTCATATAAGTCTTTCCAGGTTTCTCTGAAGTCTGCCTGTCCATCATTTCTTATAGCAAAACAATATACCATTATATTAATATATCACAAAGTATTTAGCCATTCCCCAATTAATAAGTATACAATTCTTGGTCTCAATTTCCAGTTCTTGGACACCACAAAAAGAGCTGCTATAAATATTTTTGTACATGTGTGTCCTTCTCTGATTTTTATGAACTCTTTGGGAAACAGCCCTAGAAGTAGTATTGTTGGGTCAAAGGGTATACACATTTTAAAATTTATTTATTTTTAATTTTTGATATTCATTTCCACAAGATTTTGCATTCTGATTTTTCTCACCATCTCTGCCCTCCCCCCCTCCAAGATGGCATGCATTCAGATTACCCCTTCCCCAAGTCTGCCTTCTCTGTTATCACACCCTCACATCCCTTTCCCCTTTTTTTCTTCTAGGGAAAGATAGATTTCTCTGCCCTATTTTTTGCATATTTTATTTCCCATTTGCATGTAAAAACATTTTTTAACATTTGCTTTTAAAATTTTGAGTCACAAATTCTTTACCTTCTTCCCTCCCCACCCACATTCATTGAGAAAGCAAGAAATTCAATATAGGATATGCATGTACAATTATGCCAAATACTTCCATAATAGTCATATTTTGAAAGACTAATTATATTCCTCTCCATCCTATCCTGCCCTCCACTTATTCTATTTTCTCCTTTGATCCTGTACCTTTTCAAAAGTGTTTGCTTTTTACTACTCTCTCCCCCAATCTGCCCTTCCATCTATCATCCCCCCTGCCTTTTGTTCTTACCCCCTTATTTTCCTGTAGGGTAAGATAACCAATTGAGTGTATGTTATACCCTCCAAAATCCAAGTCTTATGAGAGTAAGGGTCACTCATTCCCTCTCACCTCCCACCCCCCTTTTCCCTCCATTGAGAAAACTTTTTCTTGCCTCTTTTTGTGAAATCATTTACCCCATTCTATCTCTTCCTTTCTACTTTTCCCAATACATTCCGCTCTCACCCCTTAATTTTATTTTTAGATATTATCTCTTCATATTCAATTCATCCTGTCTATCTATCTATCTATCTATCTATCTATCTATCTATCTATCTATCTATCTGTCTGTCTGTCTGTCTGTCTGTCTGTCTGTCTGTCTGTCTGTCTGTCTGTCTACCTACCTACCTACCTACCTACCGGTTACCTATGTGTTTTGTCCAACTACCCTGATACTGGGAAAATTCTCTTTCCTTGTAGGAATGTAAACAGTTCAACTTTACTAAGTCCCTTAAGGTTTTTTTTCCTGTTTACCCTTTCATGATTCTCTTCATTCTTGTATTTGAAAGTCAATCTTTCTATTCAAATCTGGTCTTTTCATCAAGAATACTTGAAAGTCTTCTACTTTGTTGAATATCCATTTTTCCCATGAAGTATTATACTCAATTTTCCTGGGTAGGTGATTCTTGATTTTAATACTAGTTCCTTTGACCTCTGCAATATCATATTCCAGGCCCTCCAATCCCTTAATGTAGAAGCTGCTAGATCTTGTGTTATCGTGATTGTATTTCCACAATATGCAAATTGTATCTTTCTGGCTGTTTGTTATATTTTCTCCTTGACCTTGGAACTCTGGAATTTGGCAACTCTTGCAGGAGGTGATCAGTGAATTTTTACAATTTCTCTTTTACCCTCTGCTTGTAGAATATCAGGACAGTTTTCCTTGATAACTTCATGAAAGATGATGTCTGGGATCTGGTCTGTTTTTTATAATGGCCTTCAGGTAGTCCAATAATTTTTTAATCATCTCTCCTGCATCTATTTTCCAGGTCATTGTTTTTTCCAGTGAGATATGTCCCATTGTCTTCTATTTTTTCAAACTTTTGGTTTTGTTTTAAAAGTTCTTGATTTCTCATAAAGTCATTAGCTTCTATTTGCTTCATTCTAATTTTTAAGGAATCATTTTCTTCAGGGAGCTTTTGGAAATCCATTTCCATTTGGCCAATTCTGCTTTTTAAGGCATTTTTCTCTCATTGGATTTTTGGACCTCTTTGTCATTTGAATTAGTCTATTTTTATGGTGTTATTTTCTTCTGTACTTTTTTGGGGTCTCCTTTAACAGGCTATTGACTTGTTTTTCATGATTTTATTATATCACTCCCTTTCCGTTTCCCATTTTTTTCTCTACTTTTCTTACTTGATTTTCAAAATTCTTTTTGAGTTCTTCCATGGTCTATGACCAATTGATATTTTTCATAGAGGTTTTTCATGTAGGAGCTTTGACTTTGTTTTCTTCTAGTTGTATTTTTTTATCTTCTTTATCACCAAAGTAAGATTCTATAGCTTTTTTATACTCTTTCTTCATCTTCTCAGTCAAATAGTTGAGTATCTAACTCCCTGTCAAGGCAGTACTCTGGTTTGAGTGGGTGTGGGGTGGATGTACTATACCAGGCTTCTCAAGTTTTGTATCAGCCACTGGATGTTCCACCATATGTGGACCCATAGTTCTAGAAGTAGCCTGTTGTTGCCACTGCTGCCATCCTGGGATTGGGAGCAAGACACACACTCCTATTTCAACCAGGTCCCACAGAATTCTCCCCTGACCTTTTACACTTTTTTCCAAGTTTGTAGTTTGAGAAGTCTGGAAATTGCTACAGCTGCCAGCAATTCAGTCCCATGAGGCCTGCTCTATCCAAGTGTGCCCCCACCACTCCCACCCTGGCACAACCCAGGCCAAACAGTGTTCTGCTCTCAGGCAAGTACAATACACCCTTCTTATTGGTCTCCCAGGCTGTTGGGCTATGTTTCAGTCTGTCATTTTGTGGGTTATAGAGCTCTAGAATTTGTTTAGAGTAATTTTTTTGCAAGTATTTGGAGGGAGATGGGGGTGAGCTCAAGAAATTCCCTACTTTTCCTCCAACATCTTGACTCCACACCCCAAAGTCAGCATGGACATTTTTAAAGCCCTTTGGTCATAGTTCCAAATTGCTCTCCAGAACGGTTTAATCAGCTCACAGATCCAGCAACAATGAGTTAGTTTTACAACATTTCCACATCCTCTCTAACATTCATTTTCCTCTTTTGCCATATTAGCCAATCTGATAGGTGATGTGTCTAGAATTCCTTTTGACCCTGGAACTGTAACCAGGTCCCCCTGGTCTCCTGAAAACCTAAGCACTATAATTATGTTTTGCCTTGGAACTGTGACCAAGACACCTGCTCCCTTGTAACTGAACAGAAGAACATTTTTTGACCTGAAACTAGAATCCAGAACTTCATTTGGATAAAATAGTTTGGACAAAATAGTCTCAACTACCTGGAAGACCTACCACTGGTACCACTACACCTCAGATTGCTCTCCACATTGATGTCTCAAAACTATAATGCTATCCTCTTAAATCGTCTTAGGCTAGATAAATATCTCACATGATCTTTTGTTCACTAGGTCACTACAGAATTCAATTTGAGTCACTTATTCAAGTTGCTTGGAGGGGAATGATGGAAGAGTTTATCTGGGCTGCTGCCTCTCCTATGCTATTTCTCTTCATTTTTTTTTCCAACCCGTGTAACATATCTAAACAAGTTTCTTGCTTTCTACATTAAACACAGTTGATCTTTCTATAACATAGTTTTCTTAAGAAGGAGATTCAGAATATTATAATTTTAAAGTGCTTCCCTTGCAATAATAATAATAATTAAAAAAAACCTTGTGTTAAAATTCCATCTCTAGTACTTACTACCTGTGTGACCTGGAGCAAAACAATCGACCTATCTGATGCTCTTTTTTTTCCCTTTGTGAACTGGGGCTGCAATTATCTTACCTGCAGGGTTGTTATAAGGTTCAAGTAAGATAATATACAGAAAGGCCTTTGCAAACTTTTAGGCATTATATAAATGTCAATTGTAAATCTTAAAGTATCTTAGAAACTAAAAAGAAATTAGTAAAAATGCCAATTGTATAGGTGATAATGACAAAATCAAGTCAATCATATTATTTTAAATGTTTCAAATTCCTACCATTACCATTACCACACACACACACACACACACACACACACACACACAAACACATACACACACTTTAAGATGTTCATTCTTCTAGGAGACAATTATTAGCTGCTTCATATTTTTGCAAAGGTTTTCAGTGAAAAATACTTTCCAAATGTAAACAGTGTTGGATTTTAGTGTAGCCTTCAGCTAAGCTACCAGTGCCTTTCAAGATAATTATCTTCTCCTATGAGAACCTGGCACTCAATCCAGCACATAAAACTACTGGCAGTCACATAGATGATCCAAAAAGCCTCTGATGTCAAAAGGATGGAGCTAAAACAAATCCATCATGGGAGTGTGCTTATTTTCCAATATTCTATCCTGTCATTTGAAATGAATGTGCTCATAGGAAGCTGACATCTCACTGAACTTGATGTTCTCCCCAAAATGCTGGAATTAGAATTCAGTAAAATGCTAGCCAAGAACATGCATAAATGGGGACTTCTTTCAGACCTTGAAAATTTCTTCATGTGGGGAAATGGAAGGTTTAAAAATAAATATCACATGTATCTGTCTGTTCCTTGTCCACTAAGATAAAGCGATGAGACCACTGGAGTCACCAATCATCTTTCAGTAATCTCTGAAGGCTTGTGACAGTGTGAATATGACAGGTCAAGCAGAAGTCAAGTTGTGAAGGAATGGATGTTTGTGTTCCCTCAGAACCTCTCCTCATTATATCCACACTGCAAAGGAAACAGACTATACTGGGCCAAGTTTAATGAAAAGGATGCTGAATCTAGAATCTGGAAAAACTGAATTTTAATTGTGGTTCATATAATTAATATCTGGGTATTCTTAGATGCAGGAATTATTTTATCTTGCAGGGATATTGTTAGGATCAATCAAATTATATATGTAAAAGACTTTAACACATTAAATATTATATAAACATATGATATTTTTATTCAATCTCATTCTCTTTAATGACACAATTCTCCAGTGTCTTGTTTTTGTCAATACATGATCTCTGATTTTGAAAGTATCAACCAGCTGTCCTGACAAATTCATATTGTTTGGGAAAGGGAAACTGCCTACCTGCATCGGTGTAGGGAGTTTCCTCATCTGGGAAGTTCCCTAGACCAATGAAGTGAAACTTTACTTCCTGTCCCTAATATCTCATACATGTCCCTGCACACTTCCCCTGATTTATCTATATTATTTACATTTAGTTTCAAATGAATTCTAGTTTTCAATTTTATTATCACACGGCTATTTAAGTATTTCTATTTTGAAAATACATATAATAATATTTCCTTGAAAACATTTCAACAAATAATTATTCTGTCTTTCCTGTTTCTATTTCTCTCTCTGTCTGCATCTTTCTGTTTCTACAGTTTTCCTCTCTCTCTTTATCTAAGTCTCTTTGGAATATTTACAACAATGAATGTATTAGTTCCCAAAATGTGTCATTGAGAAGCTAATAGTACTTCCACACTGGCCTACAACTCAAGGTGGCTTTGGATGGATATGGCTAATGTAGCTTTTTAAGATGGTCATCCTCTCATCTGGGCTAATTTGTCCCCCTTGAGGTCCTTAGCTAAAGCATTCGTGTGTAGCACTCCTAGACTCCAGTTTGTCTGTCTTTGAGGAAACAGTGATCTTTGGATTGGTCAGAATTCAAAGGAAAGCATCTCAGAGTAAAGTGGTCACTGGATAAATGGCTTCACCAGTCCACAAAGGAGCTGAATTTTTAGAGTTCTCCTTGAAGCTATGATAACACCCAAATGATCCTTTCAAACACTGCAATTCAACATAGTTCATGTATTGACACAGTTTCATAGCATCCTTAGTTAGCCATACTAGTAAGTCAGCTGAAAGAACTCCAGGTGGCAAGTCCTGGACATTTCTGTTTATATAAGTAAATGACAGTAAGGAATTTTCCCATTTGAGAAACAGGATGCTTAATTGTCCCTATCCCTTAAATGGTAAAAAAAAAAAAGCAAATAAGTATTTAATCACATTGAAAACCCTTACTTTTGATTGGAAAATCTAAGTAATCATTTAATTAATATGTATTTATTAAATGGCATCTATGTGCTAAGAACTGCTGTAGTTATCGGCACTACAATGACAAAAAGGAAATAGGCACTGACTTCAAGGACGTTGCATTCTATTGGGAGAGGCAGCATATATGTACAGGTATATGTGCATATAGTTTTTGGAGGGGTTAGGGGAAAGACACTAGAATCTGTTTGGAATGGCATTAAGGAAAACATTTAGAAAGTGATGCTTGAGGGGTGGCTAGGTGTCACTGTGAATAGAGCACCAGACCTGGAGTCAGGAGAACCTGAGTTCAAATCTGGCCTCAGACACTTAACACAAAAACTAGTCATGTGACCTTGGGCAAGTCACTTAACCCCAATTGCCCTCCAAAAAGCAAAAAAAAAAACCTAACAGAACAGAAAGTGATGCTTGTACTCATATCTAAAAGAAATTTGTCATTCTATAGGGCAGAGTTGAAGAGGCATCAGGGACAACTTGTACAAGGGCATATAATGTTTTGCTACATACAGAGATTGATACATATCTTTCTTTTTGATAAATGTTATTTTGTCATTTTCTAATTACATGTAAAGCTAGTTTTGAACATTACTTTTTTATAAGATCTTGATTTTCAATTTTTTCATCCTCCCTGCCATCCCCAATATTGTAAGCAATCTGATATAGATTATATGTACACAAGTAGGTAAACATATTTCCACATTGGTCATGTTGTGAAAGAAGAAACAGAAAAAAAGCTAAAAGCCACATAAAACAAAAAAGTGAAAATAGTGTGTTTTCATCTTTGTTTAGACTCCTAGTTCTTTCTCTGGAAATGGATATCATTTTCTGTTGAGTCTTTTGGAATTTTCTCGGATCATTATATTTCTGAGAAGAGCTAAGTTCATAAGAGTTGATCATTGCACAATGTTGCTGCTCCTATGGGCAACATTTTCCTGGTTCTGCTCACTTCTTAGTACATATCTTTGAATGGATACTACTAGGTCAGTAGGAGAATTCTACCTACCAACTCTTTTCTCATCCTAAGCAAAATATATGTATTTTGTAACAATGATCTTCTTTTGATAATGCCCCACAACTTTGTTCTCCATCCTAAAAGAATTATTCTAATGTTTCAAGCATCAGGCCAAATAGGAGCAGAAGACTGTATCATAATAGCATAAGTATGAAGGAAGTAGAACAAATCATGTTGGTAGGCTCTGAGGAGCATTCCTGTTCAACCAATGGAAATATTCCCCCAGGACCAACTGGCATACATTCTATCTGGCTCTCTCTATACCAAACTCTGGTAAGTGATATAATTTTGGGGAGGCAAGGCCTTTCAGCACCTATCCAATTTCAATGTGCTGGAAATCATCTATTTTTCTTATCCATAAAGGTAAGCTTACATTTTATTTTATTTATCTTATACTGAGCTTCAGAAGGAAAACAAGCATTACCATTACATGGTAGGATAGAAAAAAATACAATTGTATATGAAAATGTCAATCTATTATTTGTATATGGAATGAAATGGGGATATTTCAAGAGTAGTAACTGAAACCTGTAACTCAAAGAGACTTGCATAAGCTATATAAGAAAGAGATTGCTCTAAAGGAAAGAAGTTTGCAATTTTGTCTTTAATGCTTTCTCAACTCATTTGTTTCCTAGCATATTTATCTGAATGCACCTACTCAGCTTATTTATTTAACAGATCTAATTCAGAAAAAAAGTGTTTTTATTTAAAACAGGTTCATCTTATTCACTTCATACAAAGGTGACTAATAAGAATTAAAGGTGAGAGAAAAGGCAGTTGTCAATTGATATGGCTTTGTCAGAGGGTGTATAGGTGCGAATATAATGCTAATGAAATCCTTGTGATCTACTAAAAAAAAGTGGGTCCATTGTTCTTTCCTCAAAACAACAACAATAATAATAGTACAGTGGAAAGAACACGTATTTAAAAAAAATCCTCTACACCTAATACCTTCTGTTTCAATCACCACATAAGACTGGTATGAAATAATAAAATATTTCCACCCACAAAATTGATATAAGTTGATATTATTAGTATTTAGCTAGTTGGAACATTCTAGCCTATGATTGCAAACTTTATTGTATTTTTTCATATTTTGTTCTTTTTTTCCTGCATAACTGCATTTTAAGTCCTTCCAAGAGAAAGAGGCATATCTGGATATGTAGGAGACACGGAAACACCTATTATTTCATTTGAGAATAAATATAATTTTTTATTAAATTAAATCAAGCTCCCTGGTCCCCTTCCTGATCTCTGTCACACAGTTAAAGAGAATTTTGGTTTTAGGCAGAAAGTCAGGCAATCAGCCAGTCAATAAGCATTTACTAAATATCTAGATATTGCCCATCACTTACGGCAAGCCAAAGAAATATAAAGAAAAGAATAAACACAAATATGTGGTGGTAGAATGACTGTGCATGGAACTAATGTGTGAGAGGTAGCTAGCAGCAGGCATATAAGTTCATTTTATATTTTGATAATGATATAAACCAAGAATGGCATTAGCCATTTGAGAACTCAAGAATCAAAGGGCTTTGTTTGAAGAAATATAAGTTATATTGTCACAGTCATTTTCTGAGTGATTATGGCCAAGTTTCTTCTCTGTTTAGTTTTTTCATATGTAAAATTACAATGATACTACTTGCCTTATAGAGGTTGTATGAGAAAAAATGCCTGACAAAGTGTAAGACCATCATGTGCTGCTAAATTTTCAACAACTAATTCTCTCAAAAAAATTCTCTATGTACAACAAACTTTTAATTTTAATTGCTTTTTTAACATTTTACCCATTACTTTCTTAAAACTAGACAATCAACAAAACAATAAATCAAGACTTTATTTGTGACATTTGCTGATCTGTCAGGTTTTAGTGCTGAACAAATTTAGTAATTGATTTTCAAGAGCTAGAAAGAGCTAGGTAAAGACCACCATCTCTCACATACCTTTGCTTGACATTATATAAAGGTATTTTATTGCTATCATCATCATTATTATTATTTTTATTATTTTTCTCACTTTATCTACTAATTACAAAATAACTGGAAGGTAAAATTCAGTCAAATTTGTTATTTGTATAGGTAGACACCCCCTCTAAGAAAAGGTGCAAAAAAACTTAAAATAAATAAGAATTCCCATTAATTTAACAGAATTAATGTCTTTAAAATAAATACTTCTTCTGGGTTATATGTATAGATACAAGTAGGACTATATGGATTAGTGATTTCCTCTAGGATTCTAGAAATGGTGACTAAACTAAAGAATATGTTAACTTAAGCAATTCTGTCTAATATGAGACTCCATTACTTATTGTTTTCCTCTTCCATAACTTCACCATGGTGTCTATTATTTCAGTGATACTTCAATGTTTCAGAAAGTCTAACACTTCATTGTGGGCACTCCTTTCTGTCTTATAAATCTTCAGTTCCTTCATAACTTCTGGGAGGGTCTTCATCGAAATACTACATATTTATAGATGGAAGTAGGTGCATCTAGATGGCACAGTAGAGTGTCAGGTTTGGAGTCAGAAAGACTCATATTTCTAAGTTCAAATCTGACCTCAGACAATTCCTAGCTATGAAACCCTGAGCAAGTCATTTAACCTTGTTTGCCTTCATCCCTCATTTGTAAAATTCATTGAAGAAAGAAATGGTAAACCGCTTCAGTATCTTTGCCTAGGAAAACTCAGATGGGGTCACTAAGAAACAGACACCATTGACATGACTGAAGAACAACAAAAGAGCTACAAGGATGCCCAGTCACAATCAAGTGAAAATCCCTCCTTTTAGTAATTATGAAACTCTAATCCAGAGATCAATGAATTGCCTGAGGTCTTAGAAGTAAGTAGTGGTAGATCCAATAGGTGAACCCAGATCTTCTAACTCCAAATGAACAAAACACTTTTAACATAAGTTGAGCTAGGAAAAAAAAAAAACTATAACAATGGGAATAAAAATAACAGCAAAAACAACAATAATAGCAACAACATCTTTGTTTGTTGTCCAATCTTCTTATGATACTCCTTGAACCAGATTTCATTTTCCATTGATAAATTCTTCCTGGAACCTTTATTTTGTGGGAGGGACCAGATCAATCATCCTTTATTCTCTAATTATTACCGTCATGTTGTGTTATACACATACATACATACGCACATATTTTCCAGCCCTCTTTTATATGTTGTCATCCCTAATTTGAAAATAAACTTCTTTGCCCAAAGGGTTATAAGAATGTTCATACCCTTTGACCCAGTGATACCACTTCTAGGTCTATATCCCAAAGAGATTCTAAAAAATGGAAAAAAGGATTCACTTGTACAAAAAATATATTTAAAGCAGCTCTTTTTATGGTGGTCAAGAATTGGAAATTGAAGGGATGCACATCAATTTGGGAATGACTGAACAAATGGTGGTATATGAATGTAATGGGATACTATTGTGCTATAAAAGTGATGAGCAGGCAGACTTCAGAAAAACTTAGAAAGACTTGAATGAACTGATGCTGAGTGAAGTGAACGGAACAGAAAAACACTTTACAGTAATAGCCACTGTGTGTGATGACTAATGTTGATAGACTTATCTCTTCTTAGCAAAGCAAGGATCCAAGGCAATTCCACAGGACCCATGGGAAAATGGTGCCCACATCAAGAAAAAGAACTATTGAGACTGAATGCAGATTGAAGCATATTACTCCTCTCTCTCTTTTTCTTCGTCTTTTATTTGTTACTTCTTTCCCATGGTTTCTCCCATTAGTCATTTGTGTTAAAAATACATAGCAATTTGCATGTTATTACACTAAGTGTGGCAGGGGTTTTCAAGGAGTGTGCTTCAGAATTTCCACCTTCTGCAAAGGATATAAGATATTTTAATTCTTTGGAAAGCATTTCACTGGAGTGCAGACTGCAAGTCAGAGAATAGGCAGAACTAGCTTTGGGTAATTCCAAATGCAAGGGTCTCCAATATCAAGACAAAGACACAGTTCTACGTGCAGTTCACTCGCTCTAGGAAGAAGAGCCTGACTCTCATACAACTCACATATTATCCTGCGTGGAGAAGCCAGTGAATTACATAGGTAGCATAGAGAGGGGAATTCTAAACCTTGCAAGATATCTTGGGGTTTATGGTCTAGATTTCTTTCTTAAGGACCATTCCTTAAACCAAATCACTCTGGCTGTCATTGATTGGCCAAAAATTGGTCCCAACCCAAGCCCTAATTGGTCATTGTTTGGACCCTGATTGCTCAGAGTGAATGTAAAAAGCTATTGTTTCTGTTTGGACCAGAAACCCTGAGGGTATTCCCCTTCCAGATTAATTTTGCTGTTGTTGTAGGTAAAAGAGGCCATTCTTTGCCTCATTTCATATCTAGTCTTAATTACTGAATGTGCATTGCCTCAGTCAAACTGAGACCTCAAAAGACCTTAGCTTAAAAAGGTCATGGTCTCTCACTGCATCCAGAGGCATCACCAGTCATCCTATATCTTGCTACTGGACCCATATGGCTCTGAAGAGAAAATGAAACTAGTAATTTTACATAGCCCTCACTTAAATATAATTCACTTGTAAGTCATGGCATCACCTTCCTGATGTCATGGTCCTCTTTAAGAGTAAAGGAGAAAAAAAAAAAACATGTAGTGGTAATGGGAATTTGAAGATCTTCCCTGCCCCTTAATAGGCCAAATGTCATCACATAGAGACTATGGGGAGAGGAGCTTGCTGAAAGGGTGGAAAAGGAAGGATGGAGTGGGGAGGAGCAGGAGAGAGAGCCAGAACTGCTGGGAGCAAAGTAGAGGCTAAGCAGTTAGTGGGAGAGAGAGAGGGGCATTTTTGTTTAAGAAGGCTTGTTTTGTTTTGAAAGCTTGATGGAGGGAATGCTTGAGAATATTGGTTTTCACTCCATTGGTTATGTGTACCAAATTTGTGGTTGCTATGATGGATTTGTCTTTCTGATTTTCAGATTCAACTTTCTGGTAATTGGATAAATGTTTTGGTTATCTCTTTCGTGTGGAGATTCTGTTATATTTTGTGATTCACAACTACACTGGCATATTCATAGCCATTATGGGTGCTGTGAATATCACATTGGCATTATGCAACAACAGCTTATGAAGTATGTACACCTCCAAAGTAGAATCTAATGCACTATTTGTCTATTTTTTTCCTTCCTTGGGCTCCTGAAAGTCCTTTGAATTTTATTTGTATATAGGATGAAATAAAGGCTATTTCATACCCTATACAAATAATAGAGTACACTAGGGGAGTTCAGGACCATGTAACTCACCTCTGGGGAAAGTCAGACCCAAAGTCTACCTAAGCTTTAATAGAAAAAATTTTTAAAGCACTTCCAGATGATAACAAAGAGCCAAAATGAGAAACTGACCCTCTTGACTTTAGAGATCATACATAATCCATAAGAATATAGAATCTGAGAGTAGAAGTGTCTAACCCATCAGTTACATATATAGAATTAAAATGCCCAGGGAGAGACCTCCTTCCTCTGATTAGAAGGCTAGATTGAGGGTTCATGCTCACTAAAAAAAATTTAAACTTACACCCCCCTAAAAAAAGCCTCCTTGCCCTACAAAGAAGGAGAGATTTGGTAACAGTGTCCTCAAACTTCCATCTCTGACTCATACAAGAAAGTACAGTGTGTTAGGCAGATCGTTTATGAAGGACTTATGGAAGGACTTGGAGTATGAATATCAAGGTTGAAAAAGATGATTGATTAGATAGCTATTGGCCCTCAGCAGATATACTATCCACATTAATAGGATAATAGAAACATTCAAGTTAAAAAAAAGTCCATAAAGCATGATATAAACTCCTCAAAAAAAAGTTCCTGACTGAAAACAGACTTAAACTAATTCAGCTCATATTTCTTACCATGTCTAAATGCATATTTACAATTAATTTTCTTTTCTGTTTTAAGAGCATGAAAATTGAGAAAAATGTTATCAACTTGTCAGAGCTGATTATCTTTTACAACCATTTTCAAGTTTAATAAGATAAATGCAGGATAAAAACACCCTAAAAAGTATTTAATTTCATTTTAATCATTGACTAATGTAGAGTCAGTATATGTTATTTTTCTCTTAAGGTCACAACTTGTATAACTTTCAGACAAAGTAAAAAAAGAAATGTATTCATTCCTATAATTTAGCATATCTAGTAGCAAACCCTTGAAATTATAATTTTAATAATAGAAGCCATTGATTACATTTATCAATCATGCTGCAGTGGCAGAGATGATATTTAATTATGTATGCATCAAATTATCAGGAAAAAGGTTATTATGTGTCCCATACCATCATCCTAAGAAGCTGACCAAAAGATCTGTACAAGATACTGATATTTTAGGAAAATACCTTTGGTCTAGAAGAATACCACTTAGGTAACTGCTAACAAAAAGGTATGACATCTCCCACTGATGGGTCACCACACTTAGCTAACTTCCCTTCCTACTGAATACCAAGAAACACACTTCAAGAACAATGTCACCATTCTTGCTTCTCCAAAACTATTCTAATTGTCATATCCAAACTTTTTTTTTTCTCTCTCTTTTGCAGCAACAGCTAGGTGGTGTAGTGAATAAAGCACTGGCCTTAAAGTCATGGAAGATTAAGTTCATATCCAGAATTAGATACTTCTTAGCTATGTGATATTGGACAAGTCACTTAACTCTCTCTGTCTCAATTCCTTCTTTTGTAAAACTGGGATAAATAAAACACATAACTCCTTCTGCTTTACATACTTGTTAGCTATGTGATCTTAGGCAAATCCATTTACCTACCTCAGTTTTCTAAACTCTAAAATAGGAATAGTGACATTAACACCTACATCATACAGCTGTTGTGAAGATCAAATGAGATATTTGTAAAGAGCTTAGCACAGTGTCTGGCACATAGTATGTATCATATAAATGTTAGCTGTTGTTATTATTAATATTATTATACTGCTAACTATTATTATTATGGTGATGGTTCCCAAATATATCTATCAATCTATCTCTCTATCTAGATATAGACATATATATATATGTATATATGTATATATATAAGTGTTTCTCCTGAATCTCAATCCCATTTCATAAACTTCCTGTTTGACAGTTTGAACTGATACCCCTTAGACATCTCAAATTCAATTTATAAAAATCGGAAATCATCTTTACTCTGAAATACATCTTTCTTGCTACCTATTACTGTTGAAGGCATAGTCATCTTCCAAGGTATTCACGTTTACAAACTTGGTGTTATCCTCAACTACTCATTCTTACTAACTTTGTAAACATCATTACTTGCCAATCTGGTCATTTTACCTTCACAACTTCCCATTTATACACACCCTCCTCAGTACTGACACATACTCTAATTTAGGCTTTCATAACCCCTTTCTTAGTTATTTCAATAGCCTTGTAATTGACTTAGGTCTCTCACCCGCTGCACAAACTCCTATGGCCAACAAGTACCTCTGGAGTTGAATATCAAGTTGTCTGTTTGGAAAGTCAAAAAGCATTTATTACATGTTTAGTATGGGTCAGGCAATAGATAGAAACAAAAAGAAAGACAATCCTTGACCTCAAGGAGCTTACATTCTGATGGAAGAAGAAAATATACTGGACTAGGCAGAGGGAGGTACCTGTTCAAGGCATTAGTTAATGTCTGAAAAGTTAGAAGTAGAGCCAGGAGAAGAATGAACCCCTCCACAAAAGGAGACACCAGCAGGAACCCACCAATTGGAAAAGATGTTGTCATGGTTCTTTGAGGGCAGAGATTACATTTTGCCTCTATTTGTCTCCCTAGTACCTAGCATGGTGAGTGATACATAGCAGGGGAAAAAATGTTTAGTAATTGACTGACCTGATATTCCAGGCTGAGAAAGGCACATGGATGGAAAAAATTTAGAAAGTCAGAAGTAGATCAGGGATGGGGGGGGGGAGAGGGGGGGGGGGGGGAATGGTTGAGCAGCCTAGTCAATACTTTCTATCTTTCTGATATTCTTATGCTTCTCCATTCACTTATTCCTCCACACTAACTCCAAGATCCATATATCCCATATGGAATGTATGTATGTATGTGTGTTGTTTATGTATATGTTGTATACATGTGTATGTATATGTACACTTATATGTATATGTGCACATATACACATATATGTATTTATGCACATATATAGTATATATGTGTATATATCATATATTATGCATATTTTACATTCCATCTTTCATCTCCATACATTTGCATTATTTGCTCTCATGCCTGGAATGTTCTGTCTTTTCATCTCTACCTCTTTGTATCACTGACTTCTTTCAAGAGTCAGTTCAAATGACATCTTTTGAAGGAAGCCTTTCCAGGTCTTCTATCTTCCATTTATTCTGTATGTATTTCATATCTGTGTAATTGTTCACATGTTTTTCTCTCCTATTAGAATAAAGACTACTTGAGTGTAAAGGACTGTTTTTGCTTTTCTTAAATTACCATTACTTGTCAAATGGCCAGAAACACTTTTGGTGTTGCTGTTCAGTTGGTTTATGGTCAAGTCCAAGCCTTTTTAATTCTGGGGTTTTCTTGTCAAAGATACTGAGGTGGTTTGCCATTTCCTTCTCCAGCTCATTTTGCAGATAAAGAAACTGAGGCAAACTGGATTAAGTGACTTGCCCAGGGAAACACAGCTAGTAAGTGTCTGAGGTTAGAGGAGTGTTCCTGACTCCAGGCCCCGCATTCTATCTGCTGTGCAACCTAGCTGCCCTCCTAGAAATATTTTGTTGTCATTTAGTCATTTCAGTTATGTCTAACTGTTCTTGACCTTAATTTAGGCTTTATTGGAAAAGCTATTGAAGTAGTTTGCCATTTCCTTCTCTAGTTCACTTTACAGAGGAGGAAGCTGAGAAAAACCAGGTTAAGTGACTTGCCTTGGGTAATATAGTTAGTAAGGGTTTGAGGCCAAATTTGAAGTCAGGAAGTAAAGTCTTCTTGACTTCAGTCCTGGCACTCTGTTCACTGTGCTACCCAGTGGCCCACTAGAAACATAGTAAGCTCTGAATTAATGCTTATAAATTGATTCATTTAATGACAAAGATTCTGAGAGGAGCTATAGGTGAGTATAATGTTAAACCCTTCGCTCTAGCAATAGTCAGACAATCGACACCAAGAAAACAGGGGTTCCCCACCAGCCAGTACTGCACCATCCATACATGAGATCCTTGGTTACAGCAAAATCTTGAAAAAAATTAATGCTGTGGATAAGTTCACTTGCCTAGTCAGTGTATATTCTAGGAATGTCCACATAGATGATAAGGTTGACTTACTCATTGCCAGAGGTAGCTTAGCATTTGGGAGTCTCTAAAAGAATGTATTGGAGTGAAAAGGTGTTAGGCTGCCTAACAAACTGAGGGTCTATCTATGGAGCCATTGTGCCTATTTCATTGTTGTATGCCTGTGAAGCCAGAACAGTAAATCAGCACCATGACAGAAAATTGAACCACTTCCATTTGAATTATCTTAAGAAAATTCTGAAGATAACTTTGCAAAATAAGGTACTGGGCACTGAGGTCCTCTCCTGAGCTGAACAGGCATCCAAACTCTACCATAGTAAGTGCAACTTTGATGATCTAGCCAAATAGCTCAACTGCCAAATGCACATTTACCTACAAGATTATTTTACAGAGAACTTGCATGAGGCAAGCACTTGCACTGAGGTTAAAAGTGGTTCAAAGATACTCTTATAGTATCACTGGAGAACTTTGGAATTATTTGTGAGACTGGCACAGGACTGCCCAGCATGGTATACCTGCTTTAAAAAACAGCATTGTACTCTATGAGCAAAGCAGAATCATGGTAGCATAAAGGAAACATGAGATGTGGAAATTTAGAGGGATCTCCATCCCAATCTTCAAATAGACTATTTGTGCCTTGCCTATGGTAAAGCCTTCTGAGTTCTCATTGGACTGATCAACCACATTTAAACACACTATATTTTGACTCCAATATTGTGATGTCATCAGTATGCATTGAGTATGAATGACCAACAACAATCAATGGTAGTGTTGATTTCTTTATTATTCCTGATCAAAATTTTAAAAGGGGGAAGTCCTAAAAGACCAAAAGAGAAGATTTTGATTCCCTTTAGATGGCCAGACTCTTATGTTCCAGTCAGGGTCTAAAGGTGGGATGCAAACATGGGAAGACTTATAACAGGGAAACTAATCAGTTGAGAAGGGATTTGGTGCCCTTTCCAGCTACTCCTTCTAATCTTTAGACACTTAAAATTCCCTAATCCTCTCCCTATATTTTAGTCATTGATTTCAAATATTATCAGGTGATATGTCAGATATAGTCACAGATTGAATCTAATGATAAACTATTGATAAGCTCTGGTTTTGAGAATACCCTCTAATTTGGAGGCCCCAAGAGGGGTCTAGGGGTTTCAAGATAAACCTTAACCATAATGTGGTATAGTGGAAAGCACATTGAATTTGGAATCAAAGTGTCAGGGCTTGAATTTTGGCTCTGCTACATGTTAACCTATTGTAATGGCAAGCAAAGAAGTACTTAGCATATTGTTTCAGTTATTTATTTAGCACCATTTTTTTTCACTTCAAATTTTTTTTGAGCCTTGACCTGATTATCTCAAGTCTTTGTTAAGAAACAGAACCTAGGAATCCCACAGAGGGAGGGACTTGACAAAGGCACGAACCAGAAGGATGTAAGAGGTTGGCAAAACAGGGAGGAGCTAATGACAGATAAAAAATTGAGCACAGCTGAGACAGAGCAGAATGGAGAAGGGGAACTCTTGTGGTGGTCAGCATTCTGTTTGTCTGTTCTATCTGTTTTGACTTGTATTTGTGATACTTTTGTACAGAAGCCCTGGGACCTTACTGGAAGCCCTGAAAGAGGATTTTCCCGGTCTGTTTACAGAAGTCTTGGAGGAGGGTTTTAGAGGGCCTGGGACTATGCTGATGATTTGTGTTGACTTCTTGGACCTTGTTTGTGGGTCCGTGTTGATTTCACAGGCATATAGAGAATTGATGATGGTGCCGGCAATGTGTGTGCATGTTGTTTTGACTGTTAAGTTTTTTATTCCCAGAAACAGAAAATGCAAAGGCCTTGAGGTGCACTGGATACTGTGAGCTTCAATATGAAATGGGAACTGGATGAGGAGCTGAGAGCCACCTACCTGTGTATCCAGGTGATGGTTGATTGAATTCAGGCAAAACCTGGGACCATAGAAGAGGAACCATGTAATCTGGGAGCCAACCTCAAACCAAGATGAAAAGACCTCTCCTTGGATACTTAGTGCTGACTGAAAAGATCATGATTTACTGTGATCTAGGAGAGGTAGAACTTTGTACTTTGTCCCTTGTATTCCTTAAGGATGATTGAGTTAAGGATTATTGGAAACTAATCTCCAATTGGGATGAAAGAAAACTTTTTGACTGAGAGATTAAGACAATGCTCTCTAGGGGTGGGAGACATTTGTACCTTGTATCGCTTAAGGAGGATTGAGTTAACGACTTATTGAATGATATCTTTTCTTTAAAATTATGTGGCCACTTTAGTGACAAGTTATTATATTATACCATTGTGAATGCTGTATTTTGATTTCTGTGAATGTTTTGCTTTAGTTTACTGCTGAATAAATAGAGAGCTTATTATACTATGTGATCAGAACTTCAAAGCTATTCACAGCAGCAGTCTTCTGGAAAGCTGCTGAGACTTGGCTATACACCTATGTGACAGTCACTTTACATCCTTAGACCTCAGTTTCCACATTTGTAAAATCACAGGATTTGACTTAATCTTCTCTAGTGCCGATTCCAGTTCCACAATTCTTTATTACAAGGGACTATGCATCTTACAATATGAGTTAGAGCATAAGATTTAAAGTTGACAGGTATGGGCTTTGCTATTTATTCCTTATGCAAGTAGACAATATTCATTCAACAAACATTACCCTATATACCATGTGTTGGGCTAGGTGATGAAGATACAAATACAGAAATAAAGCAATACCTGATCTCAACACTTTACATTTGTAATATTGGAGTTTTTCCATGTGGCCATTTACTTCAGAACATATAATCCAAATTATGCAAATTTACTCCTGGACAAATGGTAGAATAATCTTTCCCTGGCTTCTAACTTCCCCTTGGTAAATTTTTAGGTTTACAGTTTCATTCAGTTTCTAGGGAGCACAGTGCCAGTTTCAAATCTAGTCCCCATCTCAACCCTCTTTTTCAGCCCCAGGCATTCTGGCTTCTCCAGGTTTCTCTGACAGGCTGGCTGTACATCCTACCTGCAATCCTGTCACCATAACTCAGCTATCAGTGTGGTAAGGATCAGTTTTACCACCTGAACCTGAGGAGGAAATAGAACAGAGAACAGAAACAAAGAACCTACACCCATTTTTCATAGATAAGGTCAAAGTGAGGTAAGCAAGGAAAAGTAAACCCCTCCCATCACACTAGTTCAGTTCATTGTATCCATGCTGGACACTAAAAGTAATATAGTTAAAAAAAAAAGATGGTAGTTGTCTCAGCCTTTTCACCTTTAAAGACACAGGCTAGCACCACCCATGTGGAAGGGGACTCAGAAGCTTCCATCCTAGGTGGACTGGGCATACTCCAAAGGCCAACAGATGTTATATATACCCTATTCACACATTTTTTTGAACCTTTCTTGATCTTACTTTTCTTTTTGATAAAATAAGGTGATAGGATTAGTATATAAATGAAATTAAATGTCTGACAAGCTGATATTCTCAACAGATTCTGAGATCTGTTAAATTAATTCTAACTTTCAGATTATATATTTCTGTGACTGTATATAACTTAAACTCACCTTGCTTCAAATCAACAAAGAAACACTTTGCACTGTACTAATCTTTTTCTAGACTCTATGTTTTTTTGGGGGAAACATGCATCTTTTCTCTTATACTAGTTGAAATGACAAATAATTTTGGCCAATGAAAGAAAGTTCCTTCAACCCAATGATGAGATATGACTTCATTTCACAGGAACACAAAAAAAGTGAACACAAGAAAACAGAAGAGAACTGAACACACACACACACACATGCACACACAATTAGAGAAAATTTTTTTCTTTCAAAAAACCTGAAAGATGATATTCACATGCATTGTAATTGGGGGGGGGGGGGAACACACATCTTCCAATTAAATGAAAAAGAAAAAAAGTTTAAATACAGAAAAATTTACCTTACTCTACCCCAACTCTCCTTTGATTCAGGTTTCCCTGATGTCTTACAAATAAAGTGGAAAACATTAGAGTGAATCATACCTTAATCTCCTACAATTCATTCAAGTGCCTTCAATAACAAAGAAATAATCAAATATACAGAATAAATTATTATTGGGCAAACCAATGAAACTGGTCATAGTTTACTAAAAGCAATCATTACTTAAAAGCTACATAGTATGATATGAACTCACAAACATGTGAAAAGGTATTAAATAATTTTTTGTAATCAAAAATATAATCATTATTTATAGAATATACTATTCAGTGATGTGACAAATAATTTTAGCCAAAGAATTTTTATTCAAATAGGCATTTAAAATCTATTCTTCACAAATAAATTCAAATTCAGGAAATGCTAGAGTGAAAAAGAAAGCATGCATTATGGCATGTAAATATTATTTAGCTTTTTTGGTATAAATATGACACTTGAGAATACCTGGGAATTAATAAATCAGTATGTTGTTTAACATAACATAATTCCCAAAGCATATTTGTATGAAAATGCATTTGACTTGAATAAAACAATTCTAGTCAAGGAAAATATAGTAAGGATTTCAGCAAATCCTTCTAACTCAACTAAGGTTTTAGGCTGCTAGGCAGGCACATATTGAAATAAGACATCATTGAGTTTCTTTATAACCTCAAATAATCCAGAAGTATGGCAAAAGTTAGGCCTTATATTATGTAAACATACAGGATGTATTTCACTTACAAGCTTCAAGGAATTCAGTGAAGAAATATTTCATGTACCAAAATAAAATCATAAAATAATGGTCAAGATTTTGAACATAGTTATCTCCATTTATTCAAAGAATGACCATTTATTAAACTACCAGTATTGGTAAGTTGCAAAGGATTAAAACAAAATAAACAGTCTTTGCCCTCCAGGAACTTTAATTCTATAACAGAGAAATCTTCCATAAAATGTGGCTTGGCATGCAGGCATTTTTAAAAGAACAATGGTAGTTAAATTTTATATTTTATTTATTTATATTACTTATTTCAGTATATACACACACATACATCCCCACACACATACCCATATGTGTATGTGTGTATATATATATATATACATATGTATATATATATATATGTTTATATATATGTATATACACACACACATACAGACATATGCATGTGTGTGTGCATTCAGGAAAATCTATAGTATTAATAACAAGTAAATGATGTCTGACCATTCTTTTAATACTACAATGAGAGGTAACCCCTCACCACTACACTCTTCCCCCACACTATTGCTCAATGTAGCCCGTTGCACTTTGGAATTACTATTGGGGTTTTTTGCTTATTTGGGTTTTTTGCGGGGGGGGGGGCGAGATCTTGAAGGCATGTAAAAAAGAGGGATTTGTTGGTTATTGTGTTAATCTGTTTTAAGACATTTTAAATTTTTATATATTTATATGTATATATAGTTTTATACATTTAAGACTTATTTTATATTTTCAAGGTCATTGAATATTTTATTCTCTTAGTTTTGCTTATTTTGTTCTATATTGACATACAAAATTTAAATTTAAATTTTTACTGCTTAATTTGTTTAGGCATTCACAAATACTTGTATCTTCTGATACCAGTACTAATTTGCATCTCCCACACTAGCACATCAGCAAACTATGCATTCTATCTCCAAAAGTAACTATTGTCATATTGAAGCAAATTCAGCATTTTGGGG
The DNA here is from genome assembly GCF_028583685.1 of Petaurus breviceps papuanus. Taxonomy (NCBI): domain Eukaryota; kingdom Metazoa; phylum Chordata; class Mammalia; order Diprotodontia; family Petauridae; genus Petaurus; species Petaurus breviceps. The sequence goes on from NW_027186304.1 coordinate 15,599,810, forward strand.
GGGGGAAAAAAACCTCTGAGTCGTTTAATAATCATTCTCTTATTATTAATGATTTTAACATTTTTCCAAATAGTTGTTAATAATTTACATCTCTACTTTTGAAAAGTCATCATAGGGAGGAGTCAAGATGGCAGAGTAGAAAATGGACTTCCATGGGGCTCTGGCTTCCACCACCTCCAATTCATGCAAAAGGGGACTCTGAACAAACTTTGGAGCTACAGAACCCACCAAATGGCACAAAGAAGCTAACCTCTTGCTGAGGGCAGCCCTGCAGGCCAGCAGTATTCGGCCAGCACAGCGCTTTGGGAGCCAAGCCCAGCCCCATGAGAGCCAGAGGTTTTATCCCCAGGGTGGGGCTGACCAGCCACCTGCTAGAGGGACTTTAGATCACCAGCATCTATGGTGGTTTCCAGAATTATCAACACATAGATGAAAAGGACAAAGTGAGAGGTTAGTGCAGTGTGGACTTTGGGATTCAGTCATTGGGAGTGCATCAATCTCTTCCTCCAGGGCGAGAAGCCTCTGAGGAGACATGGCCATGCAGCCTCCCTGACATGGCAGCTTCAGCAATTGGCCTGCAGAGTGTAGGGGGAACAAGTGCCCAATCTGAGGGGTAATTGCTTTTGCTTTAAGCTACTTAGAACTGGATTGTGGTCTAGGGTGGAGGGCCTGGGGTGTGTGACCAGCTTGCCAGAGCATGTGGAGGTTTCAGAGAGGGCACCCAATTAACACCTTCAGCAGCTGAGAAAACCCCAGCATTTAGGAAGAAGCTCCCTTGTCTGGTGGCAAAATTCTACTAAGGCAAAAAGCCCAGGGGTCAAGTAACAGAGTGGCAACATGAGAAGGCAAAGGAAACAAAAGGATCAAAACATGGAACAGGAGGAAGACAGTGAAGTCAGAATTCCTGCACAAAATCTTCAAACAAAAATATGAGCTGGTTACAGATCATAGGGGACATTAAGAAGCAAATAAGAGAAGTGGAGGAAAAATTGGGAAGAGAAATGAGAATGATGCAAGAAAATTATGAAATGAGAGTCAACAGCCTAACTGAGGAAAATCACACCTTAAAAAAAACCAGACAAATGCAAATGGCAAAAGAGGCTCAAAAAGGCAAAGAGGAAAAGAATGCCTTAAAAAGCCAAATTTGCCAGATGGAAAAAGAATCTCAAAAGCTCACTGAGTAGAATCATTCCTTCAGAATTAGATTGGAGCAAATGGAAGCTAGTGACTTTATATGAAATCAAGATGCTGTTAAACCAATCCAAACAAATGAAAGAATTGAAGGCAATGTGAAATATCTCATCAGAAAAAGCACTGACCTGGAAAATAGATCCAGGAGACAGAATTTTAAAATTATTGGACTACCTGAAAGCCGTGATCAGAGAAAGAACCTAGAAATCATCCTCCAAGAAATTCTCAAGGAAAACTGCCCTGATGTTTTAGAACCAGAGGGCAAAATAGAGGTTGAAAGAATCAACTGATCACCTCCTGAAAAAACATCCCCAAAAGAAAACTCTTAGGAGTATTATAGCCAGGCTCTGAAATTCCCAGATCAAGAAGAAAATATTACAAGCAGCCAGGAAGAAATAATTTGAATATTGTGGAAACAATCAGGATAACACAGGATCTGGTAGCTTCTAAATTGAGGGACTGAAGAGCTTGGAATATAATATTCCTGAGGGCAAAGGAGCTGGGATTAAAACCAAGAATCACCTACCCAGCAAAAAATGAGTATCATGTTTTAGGGGAAAATATGGTCATTCAGTGGAATAGAGGACTTTCAAGCATTCTTCTTGAAAAAATCAGAGTTGAATAGAAAATTTGACATTCAGGTACAAAAAGCAAGAGAAGCTTGAGAAGGCAAACAGGGAAAAGAAATCATAAGGAACTGATCAAATCTGAACTATTAACATTCCTACATTGAAAAATGATAATTGTAACAGATGAAACTTTTCTAAGTATGAAAATAGTTGAAGGGAATAGAAATATATATATATGTATATGTATCTATATATGTGTGTACGTGTGTGTATATATGTATATGTATGTCTATATAGGAGGGTATATTGGAATATGAATACATATGTGAATGTGTGTATAGATATATATTTACAAGTATACATTGATAGTGGGCACAGGACCAACTTAATAGAAAGGGATAATACTTAAAAAAAAGGTGAAATTAAGATGTGAGAGAGGAATATAAGGACAGGAGATGGGGAGAGACAAAATGGGGTAAGCTATCTCAAATAGAAGAGGCAAGGGAAAATTATTACCATGGAGGGGAAGAACAGGAAGGCAAAAAGGCAAAACCTTATTCTCATTGAATTTGGCTCAGTGAAGAAATGACATACACACTAAATATCTTACCCTAGAAGAGAGTAGGGGGGAAGGGGATGAGAGGGGGCATGATGGAAGGGAAGGCAGCCTGGGGGGTAAGGAAATTGGAAGCACCCACTTTTGAAAAGGGACAGGATCAAAGTAGAGAATAGAACAAGTGGGACGTGGGATAAGAGGGTGGGAAATATAGTCAGTCTTTTACAATATATCTACTATGGCAATGTTTTATATAGCTACACATGTAAAACCTATACTGAATTGAGTATCTTCCCAGTAATGATGGGTGACAAGGTAGGAAGGGAATGAATCTGGAATTCAAAGTTTTAAAATCAAATGTTTAAAAATATATAAATACTTTTATTAATACTGTTTTACGTGTATTTGGGAAATAAGATATACAGTCATTGTGGCAAAAAGATCCTCCATGCCCTACTGGAAAAGTCAAAGGGGGTATGGGAGAAGATATGGGAGAGAGCAGATTTGAGGAGGGGATATCCTGTAGGACCACTATTTTGAGTCAGTGGGTAGGGGAAAAATGGAAAAAAAAATTCATAACTCAAAATCTGTCGGAAATCAATGATGTAAACCAGAAGTTAATATTGCATTTAAAAAAAAGTCATCATATCCTTTGACATTTACTGGTATAGGTAGATGGCTTTGACTTTATGTATTATTTATAGATTTTTTTATAACTTTGATATTTGGTCTTTATGAAATATATTTGATGAAAAGATTATTTTCCATTCAAGAATCCCTTTGCTTATTGTAATGCCATTAATTTTGTTTATGCACAATATGCATTAATTGTTTACATAATCAGATCATCTATATAGCAATTTATTTTCTCCATTATATCCTGTTGGGCTATGACTTTTCCTCAAATCACAAATCTAAAGGACTAAACAGTAACCAGGGAGGTGAAAGTAGATTTTGTCCAGTGTTGCTAAATCCAGAGAGTACCACATTGACTCTGAAGGACAGGTTGTGGTTTCAGACATGCAGGAATAGGATTTCTACCCCCACAGTTTCCTCTAATAAGCTCATTTCTTTCAGCATCACTGGTGATGGCAGGTACCTTCTGGTGAAACTATATACCTCCTTTTCTAAATGTCTGAAGTGTCTGTAACAAACTGAGTATCTCACTTTCCACACATGCTAAAGTCAGCGACAGGTTTGGGAACTGGGATAAAAAAAATCAAAAGCCTTTAAAACTTTATTCTTTGGGAAAATATTGGCTAATGGGAAGAAGTAATAAGGTAGCCCTAGGGGCACATGGCAAACTACTTCTTACATGTACAAAGCAGGTAGAAGAAATGTGTGGCTATGTGTAAGGAACAGAGGAACCTCTCTAAAGTGGCATGTTGATTTCTAAAAGTCCAGACATCTGATCTGCATGGGGACATCACAGGCAGAAATCCTGATATCTTCCCATCTCAGATGAATCTCTTCTAACTAAGAAATTCTACAATTCTTATAAGAGATTAAAAACACTGGTAAAAGGTTAAAGTGTTTACAATATATAGGGAATATGTAGCTGAGGAGACCAAACCTTAAATGAAATAAGTGAAATTAATCTTTTGCAAAGTGAAGCATTAGAAAGGGCTGCTATGAGGACAAGATTATTTACCAAATGCCTTTGCCATTAAAATAGTAGTTGATTTATGGTTATATACATGGTTGATTGTAGTTATTTGTCTTTCTTTGTTAATATTTTCATTGCATTGTATTCTAAAGCAAACAAAAATCCTAGGGTGCTTGTAGTAAAATGCAATTTTGCCCCTTTATCTCTTTGAAATTAAGCCATTATGTTAGAAAGCCATTAGAAACAGAAGCTTAATAGGCAATGGTAAATTAAATATTAACTAGTTGTTAGAATTTAGCGTTATTGGAGGGGGTGTCCAAGATGGCAGAGTAAAAGCAAAGACTTGCTTGAGTTCTCCCCCCAAGACCCCCAAATAACTATAAAAGATGATTCTAAACCAATTCTAGAGAAATAGAATTGACAAAATGAGAGAGTAAAACAAATTTCAAACTCAAGATAACCTGTAAGGTTGAGAGGAAACATCTGTTGCAACAATCTGACATAGGAACACATGCTAGCATGGGTTGCACTGGCACAGACAGGTTGGAACATGTCTCAGGGGACTGAATCACTGGCAGTTATGATGGTTTCTAGACTTCTCAAACCACAAATGCCAAAGACAACTTAGAAGGTCAGTAGGCAAAGTCTGTTGGACCCGGGTTACTGAGGAGCAAAGTAGGGGGCCTGTTCCCAGCACCAGGTGTAATGGGAATGTAAATTTGAAGATCTACCCTGCCCCTAGGCTAAAGTGCACCTGGAGCCTGGGGTGGGAGGCTTGTTTTTCAGTAGATACTTCTTGATTCGCCAGTGAGTCTATAAGGTTGTTACATTCTCTGAGCCAGGAGAAGGCTATATAAGCCCTGATGTGTGGCTTTGTTTTGGGGCTCACTTTGAGAAGTGTTCTGTGATTTGATCTGGATTCTGGGAAGCCGTTATCCAGAGCCCCCCGGCTTTGAAACCCAGATGTTGATTGGGTATGGATGTAATGGTTGGACAGTTTGAAACCTGTCTACTTGATCTGTTTCTGTCTTGATAATTCTGTCTGTATACTTTGAAGTTCGGGGTGCTGACCTTTTTCCCCTGAACGAGGTAAACGATATATATTTGACTGATTAAAGTAAGCTTCTTAACCCATTTTGAGTTGCTTTCCTGTATCAAAGCAGATCCAAGAACCTGTGTTGGCAGCAAACCCTGAGGATGCTTGGGGAGCTTGCTGCTACACCAGGGCAGAGGTGGCAGCAGCAACAGTGGCTATTTTCAGTTTTCAGCCCACAGACAGTGGGGGCCATCTAGCAGCTGATCAGAGGTGTATTGCATGAATCTCTTTGGTAGCACTAAGGCATGATTCTCTTGTTTTGCCCATGCTTAGATCTGGGTTGTCGTCCTGGCTAGTGGTCGTGGGGTGAGGAGGAGTGCTGGTGTGGTGCAGCCTGTGGTGGCTGTAAAGCCACATATGAGCAGCTTTCCAGAAGAATGCTACTGTGAACAGCCTTTAAGATTCTTATTACACAGTATTGTGAACTCTATTTATTCCATAACAAATCAGAACAAAACATTCACAGAGAATCAAGGTACAGCATTTACAATGTTATAACATCACAGACAATCAAAATACAACATTCACAATGACTTATCACTAAAATGGCCACACAATTTTCACCAAAGTGGTCACAATAATTTTCAACAAAATACAATCATTTAGCAACTCAATCATTCAATCATGCTTAAGGAGGCTTGCCTCCTTAAGGGTCACAAAATACAATAGTCAAAGTTTTCCACTCATAGAGTACACTAAGTTATAAATCAGTCACTACTCAGTCATCAGTCACTACTCAGTAACCTCTTAAGGGGAAGTGGAAATTACACAGGCCATCCACATCTTGGACACAAGTAAATTACAATCTTCTCAGTCAGTACACGATATCCAAGTAAAGTCTTCTTTCAGATTGACTCGAGACTGGCTCTCAGTTTCCATGGTTCCTCTTGCATGGTCCCAGCTTCAACTGTCACCTGGATTCAAAGGCAGGCAGCTCCCAGATCCTTGTCTAGTTCTTCATCCATTTCCCATTCCATATTGAAGCTCACAGTGTCCAGTCCACCTCAAGGCCTTCACAGTTCTTGTTTCTGGGAATACAAAGCTTAACAGAGCTACGATATTATTCATGCACATTGCAGGCACCATCATCAATTCACTATCTGCCTGTGAAATCAGCTCAGATCCACCAACAAGGTCTGAGAATTCAACACATATCATCAACATAGAAATCAACACTGACCTAAAAACCGGGGCCAAGAGGTCAACACAAATCATTAGTAATGTCCCAGGACCTAAAAAACCCTCCTCCAGGACTTCTGTACACATAGAACCATAAAATCCTCTTTCAGGGCTTCCAGTAAGATCCCAGGGCTTCTGTACAAATGATCACAAACAGACATCAACACAGACAGAACAGACAAACAGAGTGTGGGGATACCACAAGTATTCCCCTTGACTCTACCACCAAAAGGGTCCTCTTTTCAACTCCTGCTGTCTCTAGCCCTGGGGCTCTCCTTATTTAGTCATTAGATACTCCCCAGGAATTCACAAGTTGTGGAGCTCACATGTTCTGCTTCTTAACAGACTGAAACAAGGTGTTAATTCAATACCTGAAACAAGATGTGAACTACTTCTGTGCTTGCCATTACATTGGCACTGGAGGGGCCATCTTCCACACAGTTCCAAGGTAGAAAAGAGTGTCACTTACAGACCAGGTGAGGAGTAAATACCTGTGTTTTTGTCATACAATGTTATAAGAACTGAAAATTTACACGTCCCTGGAAGTATCTCTGAAAACAGCTACACAAAACCCTGAAGCTTAGGGCAATATATCCTCCACAATGGAAACAGAGACCTACCTTAACAAAGAGCTGAAATGTCAAGTACTTGGCTGCCAAAATGAGCAAACAGCAGAAAAAATCAGACTTTAGAATCTTACTTTGCTTACAAGGAAGATCAAAACATAACCAAAAGACAACAAAGTCAATGTTCCTACATCCAAACCATCCAGGAAAACATATAAACTGGTAACAGGCCATGGGACACTCAGAAATTATTTTGAAAATCAAGTAAGAGAAGCAGAGGAAAAATTTGGAAGACAAATGAGAGTGATGCAAGAAAATAATGAAAAACAAAATGCTGAAGAAAATAACTCCTCTAAAAATAGTCTAACAAAGGCAAAAGATGTTCAAAACATCCAGTGAGGAGAAGAATACCTTAAAAAGCAGAACTGGCCAAATGGAAAATTAGATCCTAAAGCTCACTGAACAAAATTCCTTGAAAATTAGAATGAAGCAAATAGAATTGAATGACTTTTTGCAAAATCAAGAAATTATAAAACAAAACCAAAAGAATGAAAACATGAAGGCAATGTGAAATATCTCATTGGAAAAACAGCTGATCTAGGAGAGAGAATTTAAGAATTATTGGACTACCTGTAAGCCATGATAAAAAAAAAGAGCCAAGGCATCATCATTTAAGAAATTATCGAGGAAAACTGCCCTGATATTCTAGAGCCAGAAGGTATTTTGAAATTGAAAATTGAATTGAATTTGAAATTGAAAAAATGAAAAATTGAAATTGAAATTGAAAATATCTTCCATTTGCCTCTTGAAAGAGATCCTAAAAGTAAAACTCCTAGGATTATTGTAGCCAAATTTCAGAATTCCCAGATCAAGTAGAAAATATTGCAAGGAGCCAGAAAGACGTAATTCAAGTACTGTGGAAACACAATCAGCATGACACAAAATTTAGCAACTCCTTCATTAAGGGATCAAAGGACTTGGAATATGATTTTCCACAGGTCAAAGGATCTAGGGTTAAACCCAAGAATCACCTACTCAGAAAAAATGAGTATAATACTTCAAGGGAAAAAATGGATGTTCAATGAAATAGAGGACTTTCAAGCATTATTAATGAAAATGCCAGAGCTGAATAGAAAATTTATATTTAAAATTTAATATATATACAGAGGGTGCAGCGTAAGCGGAATGTCTAGGGATAATGTCTAAAAACAAAATTAAGGCATGAGAGAGGTCTGTAGTGGTAGAAGGAGAAAGAGAGAGGTATAATGCGGTAAATTATCTCAGGTAAAATAGCAAGAAAAAAATTATAATGGAGGGGGAGGGGAAGAGGTTAGAGAGAATGAGTGAATCTTGCTCTCCTCAGATTTGGTTTAAGGAGGGAATAACATGCACACTCACTTTGGTGTAGAAATCTATCTTACCATATAGGAAAGTACATAGGAAGGCTAAGGAGAGGGTGTTATGTGATAGAAGGATGGAGAAATGGGAGGAGGTGTTAATCATTAGCAAACACTTTTGAAGAGGGACAGGATCAAAGGAGAGAAGAGAATAAATGAGGAGTGGCATAGGATGAAGGGAAATATAGTTACCCTTTCACAACATGACTGTTATGGAAGTGTTTTGCATGACTACAAATGTATAACCTATATCCAATTTCTTGCCTTACCAATGAGGGTGGGTGATGAGGGAGGAAGGCAGAGAAAGTGGAAATCAATGTTTTAAAATCTAATGTTGAGAATTGTTTTTATATTCAACTGGGGAATAAGATATACATAGAAATCTATCTTGCCCTACAAGAAAATTGAAGTGAAGGGGATAAGAGAAAGGTGGGGTGATAGAACGGAGGGCAGATTGGGAGAATGGTTAATTAGAATGAATCCCATTTTGGGGTATGGGAGGGGGAGATGGGGAAAATATTTGGAATTCAAAATCTTGTCGAAGCAAACGTTGAGAAGAAAAAATAAATTGCTTAATTAAGAAAAAAAAGAATTTAGCATTCTGCGTGTCATTAGCACTGCAATGCATTGTTTCTAATTTTATAAAAACCTTATGTGGCACACTAGCATGAATGAATGAATGAATGAGCAAATAAATAACTACTTGCCCAACTTAGAACTTTCTATGTTTTGTGAACATTTTCTCAAAGGTCCAGAATGAAATTGGCATCTCTGAGATGATATGCAGCTGGCAATTCTCAGCCAGAGCAGCTCAGAAGACTAAACAAGCAGACTTAGAGAAAGAGAGGATGATAAAGCTGGAAACAAAAAAAAAGCTTCAACACTGAGCCATCTCTCATGGCCAGATGAAGGAGTATCTTCTGCAACATAGTTCAATGATCCATTTCAGTTCTAGCTACCACATCATTTATGTTCAAGGTTTTAAATGCTTCCTCTGGCACAGTCATTTTTTTTTCCTCCTCAAGATCTTCTGTTATACTGTAAGAGGAACAGCATATTCAAGTCAAAGCCCCTAGGGACCAACTTGTTCATTGTATTTTTTTTTAAGTAAGAAATGAACTCTCATGCCCTGCCAGGAAAATAGGCTAAAATTAATGTTTATTTCTGATTCTTAATACACTTGAAAGTTTACTCAGTCATTAGATAACACACCATCCTTTAAATTAACTTACCATCTTTCATTTAAAAGCTATAGTGCTTTGCTAACATTATAACCATTTATTTCTACATATTAATTTTTATGGCCATATATACAGAGTACAGGGATAGTCATTAGGTTCCCTCAGGTAAAACTCTAATTAAATTGGTTTTACATATGACCCTGAAGGTAAACCTGGACCTAATAAAATAAGCTGGAAACTGAATTCCAAAATTAATTTTCTCTTTGCTCAAAAGATATTGTCTATGTCTTCTTGTACACCAATCCCAAGGGTTTTCAATGAGATTGGAGCCTCCTTGTCTCTGGGGTAACTAATACATCTACAAAAAGGACGTTTTTGATGCAAATCAATGCCCTAAGTGTATGAGAATAACACTGTTAAAAGTTCCTAAAATGCCTGAAGATGGTAATGATGCTATTAAAATTTCTGTCTCCAGCTCCAAAAAACAAAGAACAAACTTTTCAAGGATACTTTGTTGAATTGGTATTTCTTTTTTTTTTTTAAGCAATTGGGGTCAAGTAACTTGCTTACAGTTACACAGCCAGTTATTTCTGGGTGTGGTGCTAAGTAACTGAGCCTGGATTCGATCCAAGGTCATCCTAACTCTGGAGCCGGTGCCCTTACTCACTTCACCACCTGGCTGCCCCTAAGCAATTGGGTTTAAGTAACTTGCTCAAGGTTACACGGCCAGGTGTTTCTGGGTGGGTGCTAAGTGTCTGAGCCTGGATTCCATCCCAGGTCATCCCGACTCTGGGGCTGGTGCTCATACTCACTGTGCTACCTGGGCACCACTTTTAAAAAGAACTCCTGGAGGAGGTTTTTTTTTTTTTTTAAGCAATTGGGGTTAAGTAACTTGCTCAAAGTTACACAGCCAGTTATTTCTGGGTGAATTTGTGATTTTTTTTAAAAGCGATTGGGGTTAAGTAACTTGCTCAAGGTTACGTGGCCAGTTATTTCTGGGTGTGGTGCTAAGTATCAGAGCCCATGTTCGATCCCTTGCTATCCCAATTCTAGGGCCGGTGCTCTTCCTGACTGCACTACCTGCCTGCCCCTGATATTTCTTTCTACAAGGAATTCCAAATTACCTTAGGTTACTTTATCAAAAGATATTTTTTAGAAATGTCACATGCAATATTAAAATTAAAATAACTAGGGGTGGCTAGGTGGCGCAGTGAATAGAACACTGACCCTGGAGTCAGGAGGACGTGAGTTCAAATCCGGCCTTGGACACTTAACACACACACACACAAAAACTAGCAATGTGACCTTGGGCAAGTCACTTAACCCCAAGTGCCCCTCCAAAAAGAAAAAAAAATAACTCTCAGATTGAGATGATGTTACAATTCCCATAGTATTTTTTCTTATTTAAACCATAAAGTAAATTGATTTTTCTAAGTATGGTTATTATTTTTTCTCAGTTTTGTTGAAAAAACAAAGATTTTTTTCTAGTTTATTTGGCTTTATTTATCCTGATTAAAATAGATTAAAAAAGATATCAAAGCTCTATTGATAGTGTTAAGATGTTCCAGTTTTATTTATTCCAAATGGTTTCATATTTCTCTGAAAGTGTATCAGCTTTGTTAAATAAATAGTGAAATTAATTTTAAAATGGACTCTCATGCACCCTCCCCTACACCCAATGATATGAACTGCCCATTTGAGTAAGTAGCAATACTTCATTTTGGAATGCATAATTTTCCTCATAAGAGTACTTGAAGGATAAAATTATAGAATACATTTTAATGCACTTTGAGAATGAAACTTCAGGCTAGCTTTAAGGTCTCAGTAAAGAACACGAATTGAAAGAATGTTAAGAATAGCAAGATATGGCTAGACCGATAGATTACAAGGTTCTTTACTTCTGATATGATTTTCATTCTGGATCTCCTGCTTATAGATTGAAAATTGTGCTAGCTAGAATATAGAACTTTTTTTTACTAGTCTCAGTTCAAAAAATGCTTTGTATGCAATACTTAAATTTAAACAGGGCTGCATATAACCATATTCTTGTGCCATATGTATTTTAAGAAATACATATTTTAAATCAGTTTTAAAATTGGAGGGGGCTAATAAGAGACTATTTGATATACACATAGACATGTGGGACTGAAAGAACTATGAAATATTAAAATCAAAATGTACCTATGACCCCTTCCACATGGCAATAATAATCAAAATGATTTAACACTTTGTTAAAAAATAAAGATATCTATGAGTGAAACATATGAAACATGGAAGCAAATCCATTTAATTGCCTAGTTTCTTACCAACCCAACGACTGGAGCAAGAATTCACTTTTTAACAAAAACTGCTGGGAAAACTAGAAAGCACTTTGGGAAAAAAAATATCTTGGCATAGGGTGGGTAGATATGCCTTTGCTATAAGTATTTTTCTGATTAGACTGTCATTTCTAAGGTGCATAAAGAACCTACTCAAATCTCTAAGAATGAGTCATTCTTGAACTGATAAGTGGTCAAAGAATATGAACAGATGTTTTTCTTATAAAGAAATTCAAACTATCAACAGGCATAAGAAAAAGGTTTTCCAATAATTAGAGTAATAAAATATTTAAAATCTCTAAGATTCAATCATATCCATCAGAGTGACTAAGCTGACCAAAAGGAAAAAAATAAGAGGTGAATGTTGGAAATCACATTAATGCATTGTTGGTGAAAAAATATTGTGGGATTCTTCAACCCGAGGTCCTAAAACTCTCATGGAGAGTAATTTCTCACACCCTGGTACATTTCTTTGGAGGCCAATGAATCAGAAGGCAAGATTGAAAGATTAAAGCTTTTAATTAGCATCATCTGGTGGGCACTTACCAGATGGATTGCTATAGTCCAAAGAAAGGGAGATACACATACATTTAGGATTTTATACATTCTTAAGGAGATATCATGTGTCAAGGAGGAAAGTTCCATCAGCCTTTCAGGTGAGGCTGCTCAGCTGCTTTCCTTATTTGGGAGGTTGAGGAATAGGGACATGATCTTGAAAATTTTAGGGGGAATATTTTAACCTCTGAGTCTTAGGAGTTACTCTAGATTAAGTCTGTTCCAGTGAGATAAAGTTTTCTCTTTAGTTAGTCTCATTAGAATATTCTATTTGAGTACTAAATCTACTGGAAGCCTCCTTCGGGATAAAATGCCAGGCTCATCTAATTGTTGAATAAAATATATCCTGTGGGTCTGTATCTATTTGCACAAGCCTATAGCTTTGTTTCTTTGAATTCTATTACTCCTTTTTCCTCCCTAGGGAGAAGATACTTTCCCAAAACTCACAATACATACGTTTTATCCATTTCCTCTATAGCTATGCATTGATAAAGTCATTCCAGAAAGCAAATGTAGAACTATGCCCATAATCTTACTTATATGTCCATGCTCTTTGATGCAGAGAAACACTACTCAGTCTATATCCCCCCAAAAAATCAAAGAAAAAGGGAAGTGACTCATACTTTTAAAAAAGTTTTTATAATAGCTCTTTTTCTTTTAGTAGCCCAAAAGTGAATGCTTAGAATATATCCAGCAACTATGGAATGACTGAACAAGGTATGGCATATACATATAATGTAATAAGGTTGTGTTTTAAGAAATGATGAAGGGGATGATTTAAGAAAATATAGAAAGACTTTTTGAAGTAATGGAAAATGGAGGGAGCAAAATCAGTAGGAAAATTTATATAATGGCAACATTTCAAAGACAAATAATTCTGGAAAGACTTAAAAAATCTATTCCATGCAATAACCAACAGTAATTAGATGGGGTTAGAAAACAAAACAAAACAAAACAAAATATGCTACCTAACTCCTGACAGACAGATGGTTATGTTAGAGTGCAGTTTGTAGAACATTTTTTTTGAACATGGCCAACATAGGAACTTACTTTACTTGACTATGCATGTTTTTTTTTTAATTTTTTTCTTCTATGGGCAGGTGGCAATGAGAGGGAAAGAAAAAACATTTTTGTTATTTTTTTCAGGGGAGTAGCAAGAAAAAATTAGAAATAGAGGCTAGGAGGAAAACTAACTTTGTTAACTGAAAATTTTAAAAATATGTTTGAAGTAACCAATGAAGAGGTGGATTCCTACAATTCTATTCTTTGTTGCCATAGAATCCCACTGTCATCCTTCAAAGACAGGTATGATTGATCAGTTGTCTGTATATAGAGACTGAAATTTTCCTTCCTCTCAGTCTGGTGGTTCTTATATGTTCTATGTACCACCATAGTGACTTTTTGTCAATCAGACAAAGTTACATACATGTAAGCATGGCATATAAAAGTATTAGCCAATGGAAATACAAACTCATGTTATGACTCAGAATCATTGTTATAAACATCAATTATTATAATCTGTTATAGATAAAAAGTGGTATAATGTTGTTTGGTCATTTTCAGTCATATCTGACCCTTTGTGACCCTTTTGGTTTTCTTGGCAAATATACTGGAGTGGCTTGCCATTTCTTTCCCGAGCTCATTTTACAGATGAGGAAACTGAGGCAAGCAGAGTTAAGTAACTTGCCCAAGGACAACCACCTAGCAAGTATCTTTAAACTCAGTTCTTCCTGATTCCAAACCCAGTATTCTAGCCATAGTGCCACCTACCTGCCCCAAACGGTGTAATATCTAGGGCTAATTTATCTAGTAGAGTAGAGAAAACCATTAGCCAATGAGACATCGAGTGTCTAATATGTACCTGGATCTAGCCTGGGTGCTGAGGAAAAAGATGAAAGCAAGATGGCCCTTATTCCCTTGTGCTTACACGCTATTCTGCAGGAGCAGTGTGATCACAATAAACAGAGGGTGGTCTAAAAGTCTTAGTCCTGTTTTAAGTCATCAATAACTTAAAGCAAAATAAATGAAAAGTTTTTAGAGTGAGGAAAAAGGGAAGGAGTAGGAAGAGATGCTAACAAATGGAGAAATCAAGAAAGATGTCCTGAACGCACTTAAGTTGAACTTTGAAGGGAGCTAGACATTCCAAGAGGCAAAGGAGAGAAAAGAGATTTCCAGGTCTGGAAGTTAGCCTGCAGGAAAGCAGCACATGAGTGGAAAGTGGAATATTTTATCCTGGAAACATTAAATGGGCCAGTTGGCTGAAATATAAAGTGCATAAAAGGGAGTACTATATAATAAGTCTGGAAATATAGATATGGGAGTTCTCCATTCATGAGAATAAATAAAGACTGAAAACTGAACACCTGAGTTAAAATATGACCCCAGACACGCTTCCTGGTTGTATATTTCTGAGCAAGTCATTTAATCACTGGTTGTTTCAGTTTTTCATCTGCAAAATAAAAATAATAATAAAACAGAAATCTTAGAGCTGCTGTCAGAACAAAATGATAAAATAATTGTAAATCACTTAGCAGATTACCTGGAACATGGTATTGCTATATAAATGTTAGTTGTTGTTGTTGTTAACTGACAGAGGAGGAAAGTTAGAGAATTTGTTGTAATGGCAAACAAAGAAGTACTTAGTACATTGTTTCAGCCATTTACTTATTTAGCACCTTGTTTCAGTTCAAGTTTCTTTTGAGCCTTGCCCATGATTATATCAAGTGTTTGTTGAGAAACAGACCTTGTGAAACCCACAGTGGGAGGGACTTGGCAAAGACAGTAACAGGAAGGACGTAAGAGGTGGGCAGAATAGGGAGGAGCTAATGACCAGATAAAAGCTGTGCACAAGCTGGGATACAGCAGAACTGAGAATGGAATGATTGTGGTGGCAGAGTTGAGAAGGAGAAAAATTTGTGGTATCCCAGCACTCTGTTTGTCTGTTCTGTCTGTGTTTATTTGTGTTTGTAATGCTTTGTACAGAAGCTCTGGGACCTTACTGGAGGCCCTGAAAGACTATTTTCTTGTTGTCTGTTTACAGAAGTCTTGGAGGAGGGTTTCGGAGGTCTGGGACTATACTAATAATTTGTATTGAGTTCTCAGACCTTGTTGGTGGCTCTGTGTTGATTTCACAGGCAGAAAGTGAATTGATGATGGTGCTGGCAGTGTCTGTGAATGTTATTGTGGCTCTGTTAAGCTTTATCTTCCCAGAAACAAACTGTGAAGGCCTTGATGTGGACTGGACACTATGAGCTTCAATATGGAATGGGAGCTGGATGAGGAACTGGATGAGGAGCTAAGTGCTGCTTACCTTTGAATCCAGGTGACAGTTGGGTAAGTTCAGGCAAAAGCTGGGACCATTGAAGAGGAACCATAGAATCTGAGAGCCAGTCTAGAGTTAAGATGACAAGACCTCTCCTTTGGTACTTAGTGCTGATGAGAAGATCATGATTTACTGTGGCCTAGGGGTGGGAGAAATTTGTACTCTGTACCTTGAACCTCTTAAGGATGATTGAATTAAGGATGATTGGAAACTAATCTCCAATCAAGAAGAAAGAAGAATTTTTCACTGAGGGATTAAGACAATGTGACCTAGGGGTGGATAGCTTTGACCTTTGTACTTTGTGTCCCTTAAGCAGTCTTGCTTCTTGAGGATGATTAAATTAAGGATTTACTGAAGGATATCTTGTGTTTAAAACTATATGTCCACTTTGGTGATAAGTTGTTATGTCATGACATTGTGAATGCTTTACTTTGGTTTCTGTGAATGTTTTGCTTTAATTTACTGCTGAATAAATAAAGAGTTCAATATACTATGTGATCAGAAACTTAAAGCTGTTCACTGCATCAGTCCTCTGGAAAGCTGATTGTGCTTGGCTTTACCTTTGTCTATCTTCTAGCCTTTCCTATTAAATTTAGACCCAGTTATTTCTTTAAATATATTCTTTGTAGTGAGATTGTAATACTATTTATCACATAAGCTTTCATCTAAAGAGTATTTGCTTCCTAATGTTTGAGGAACAAATCAAAGGTACTGAATACCTCCAGCCTCTGAAATAGGCTATTCAAACAATTTATGCCAGATGTCAAGAAACTTTAAAAAATAAAATAAAACAAAGCGAAGAGGTATTTTCTTCTTTCTGCCTTCCATTATTTGTCTCTTCCTCATTGGTGGGGAGTAATATATAAAATCAAAGGTTATCAAAGGTTATACAGTCACTGAATTATAGATTGTTAGAACTGGAAAGGTATTTGTACATCATTCAGTTCAAGTACCTCATTTTATGAGTGGAGAAAGAGTGGGTTATATGCTTAAATTAGTGAAATGATCTGCCTTAGATCTCATAGGTAGCCAGTAGCAGAACATGATTTACAACCCTTTTTATTGGGCACTTTCTATATTTATGGTGCCCTGATCTCATATAATATGGTTGTTTGCAAAATGAAGCATCTTCCTACCAATTTGTCTTTGTAAAATGTTCTTTTCTGTTTTTATTGTGTTCGTTGACTTGTCAGGAGCATTCAAAATATTATCAATGATTTCAGTATCATTAACACAATGTACCACACCAGCTTCCTTGTCAGCTTGCACCCACTCTTCTAACTCTTTCACTCTCTTGTTAATTGTGTTGATTGGGTGTCAATGAAAATCTTTCATCTTTTCAAGAAATTATGTGACTGTATTTCAGTAAGAAATTGTTCTGAAATATATAAATTCTGTATCATTTTACTCCTTCCTTTTTCTTCTGCTTATCATCATCATCATCATCATCATCATCTCCACTTCTATAAATGAAGAATGCATCACTGCTTTAATATGTATACACATACATGTACATATACATACATGTATGTATTCATGTATTTGTAAACATATTAAACCAGTGATGCATTCTACATTTATGTATGTATAATGTGTATATTATATATAATATATATTTCACATATGATATCTGTACATATTTTCTTTATATGCATTACATATATATGCATGTGTATATATGTATATGCATATATGAGCATGTTCTATCTATTCTACATTCATAATAACTCTCACATCAGTTCTTATATATTCACAGTACTGCCTAGTGCAAACCATCATCAGCTATAGGATGAAACATTATAATAACCCTTTATCTTATTTCCCTAACTCAATTTTCTCTCCTCTATAATATATGCTTCTTTCAGTTTCTAAACTTCTTTTCTTGATGAAGAGATCTGACCATATCAGGTCTCTGCCCAAACTATTCAATGGTTCTCTAGTTCCTGCAGCATAAAATTAAAAAAAAATACATTTAAGACACTCTAATCTGCTACTGACCAATCTGGATAGTAGAAAGCATACTAGACCTGGAATCAGATGATATAACCTTGAATATTGGCTCTGCCACTTTCTTTCTGTTTGACCTTTGGAAGCTATAATCTTGCAGAGCCTCATTTTCTTCAACTCAAAAATGAGGAGATTGGTTTCCTGTAAGATACCTTTAAGATCAAAATCCATGATACAGTGAGCTTCTATTTTCAACATCCTTTTACTTTCTGCCCTAATATTTTTTTTTCCTGCTTCCATGTATTTGTATAAACTAATCTATGCCCAGAATATATTATCTCTATATCTCCTTGTAATTAAATTGTTCTTTTCATTCTGGGTCCTGACTCATCTATAAAACAAGTCTTCATTGGTCCTCTACCTTAAAGTTCCCTTTATTTTTTGTAGCACTTACTTTTGTTATACTTCCAGGGAACTGGGTACTTCATAAAGGCTTGTGGACTGATTTTAGGCTTTCTCTTCATCCCATTCTTTTTTCTAACTTTTTTTTATGTAATACCTATTAGAATGTAATTTTTGAGAGAGAGAGAGAGAGAGAGTGAGAGAGAGAGAGAGAGAGAGATTGTGTTATTTTTAATTTCTGTAGCTTCATCTTGTAAATAGTGGGTGCTTGATAAATTATTTTACTTGAAATGAGTCATAAAACCTCTGTTCTAACAATGATTCATAATTTGTATTGATCTTTAGTTTATTTGAAAGGGGTAGTATTGACAAGGAAGGAAATAAATATTTGTTAAGCACTTACTGTATGCCAGTCAAAATATCTAGCAATAAAAAATGCAAGCAAAAAAGAAAACTGATTCTTGACCTCAAGAAGCTTAAATTTTAATGGGGTAAGATATAACATACAGCATTTTTTTCTGATATGAGGCAAACTCTCCTCCAAATAGACACAGAGATAAGGGGAAAGTGAATTAAAGATTAGAGATCACATGCGTATAATTATTAACTCGTTGTTAACTCATTGTTTCTTAAAGCTATGTCTTTTTTTATTCTCTTTGGTGGTAGAAGAGGGGACAAAGAAGGAGCTAAAAAGAAGGTTAGAAGAAGGAAATAGAGTACTTGGTAGAAGAACTTGGTTTTGAGGTTTAGAATGTCAGGAGAAGAACCAGATAGGGAATGAAGACTAACTACAATATACCTCTTCACAAAATTTGGGTGAGGGTCCTAATATTGGCTAGGAAAGGGGAGCTAGTATCATGAGATATGTGGAGGCCCCAAGTACCTAGAGGAGTTGCAGAATGAAATAGAAGATAAGGCATGATTTTAAAGAGCAGGAAATCAGAAGCATAACTGGGTGGGAAATGAAGAAGATATTTATGACAATCATAAGAATGGATTAAATGTATTTTAATATTCTAATTTAATATTATAATATTCTTATTCAATATTCAAATTAAAGTTTTGAAAGTTGACAAGTGAGGGGATATCTTTAGTGTTCTTAAGTAGGTCTCTGGTTTAGAATCGATCTTTCACCACTTGTAGGAAAAAAAATATATAATAGAACCAAGGAGGGGAGAAATACAACTTTTATTGTTAATTGTTTAGGAAATTCATCAAAAAAACAAGCATTGAAGAGATGGATAAATCCATTTTATGCTTCCACTTTGAAAATTCTAGGATGATTAAAAATTCTAGTCTACAGAAGTATTCAGTTGTACCTTTCAATAGCATTAATGGAGCCCAACTGAACCAGTACCTGATCTGTTCAAGTCAATATTGGACAAAATAAAATTTTGAAGCTTTACCCCCCCGCCAAAAAAATAGCTAAGTAAATATAATATAAATATTTCATTCCCACTGAACTACTGTTCAGGACATAGATTATGATTAGAATTTAATTATCTTACACCATATGAGGCAATAAAATAGTTTATTTTCATTTTCACTGATTATTTTTCACAGTGACATGCAATCATTTATTGTTGTGACTCATTTTAAAATGCCAGGAGTTGGGAACTTGCATCTTCCATGCCACATATAGCCGTTTAGGTCCTTGGCTACAGCCTTTTGACAGATTCCAAGTTTTACAGATTAAATCCTTTTATTAAAGGGGTTTGTTTTGTGAAGTTTGGCTTCAGTGAAAGGGCTACACTTGAGGATCTAGAGGACCACATGTGGCCTAGAGGTCACAGGTTTCCCACCCCTGGACCATTATATTAAAAAAAAAAACCTTCTTTCATAAAGTGCATTGGATTAGAAAAATCTCACTTTCCAGTTATCATTAGGATAGATGGATGGATAGATAGATTGATTGATAGATAAGTATATTCAGTATGTTTTAATTGAGAATCATAATTTGAGAGAAAAATTGGGATGACAGATAGATGATCAGCCTTTGATTAAGGAAGATCTGGATTCTACTCCTGCTTCTGATACATATTGATTGTGTGACCATGGTCAAATAACTTAATCTCTCTGTGCCCCAGACAATAGATATTACTAACGATATTTATATCATGGATCCTTTTGACAATCGGGTAAAGTCTACGGACCTTTTCTCAGAATCATGTTTTCAAATGCATCAAAGAAATATAGAGGATTACAGAGGAAAATAATTATAATTAAATCAAATTTATTCAAATATTTTAAAAAGAAAATAGTTCAAATAACCCAGGTTAAAATTCTTTTCTCTGAGACTCTGTCCAGGATCCTGTATCTCATATGAGAAATTCTTCAGATGTAATTGCAGGTCAAGATCTGAAAGAAAACCTGAACAAAACAACAATAAAAGCAACTTTATATCTAGGTATTAAGTGGTCAATTGCCTTATTTTGTTTGAAATCCAGAGGGGCTTTGAACAGTTGTGCTTTGTAAACCTAGTCAAGTTACATGGAAAAACAATATTCTACTGATCAAAATGTCTTCTAGTTCTTACCCTTTCTAGGTCACTGACAAATCTCTTTAAGACTTTAAATCATACTTTACATTTCTATAGGATCCAGTACTATTTAAGAATTTTCACATCTGTCCGGTCACTCACATAATCATTGTAAGGTTTTTATAACCTGCACCAAATATTCAGCTACTATAAGAATTAAGCTTAAATCTATTAGTTTATTCAATATCAGTCAATGTAAGTCCTTTGGAATTAATTTAGCTAAAAAGCTACTTAAATAAAAATGCTAGTTCTCTTTTGTGCATTCTAGTTAATGCTGAACTAATCAATTTCTTTCTAAGATAAGCCATTTCACTACACACTGGTGTCCCTTCACACTTAAGTCTTGCATATCTACCTAGCACACAAGGTAAGATTATGCCTAGAATATTTCTAGCCCCGACATTATTGAAATCTATTTGTACTTATACATAGAGGGTGGGTCGGATTCCTATGTTTCTATGAATAATAATCAGCAGTCAGATCTCTGCTTAATGCTCTTTGCATAACTACTCCTGTAATTCTGTCCCTGTGACTTTTGGAAAGCAAACTAGAAGCCAAAATCAATTATTTGAATGGTTTGGGAACAACTTCCATTCTTCTTAATTATATGTTTATTTAAGGGTTGTGGTTCACTCTACTCCAACTGAGCAGAAAAGGCCTGATTTCTTGATTAAATCAATCTAGTGATCAATCAGAGAGCTTATCTAGAGGTGAATAAAGTCTAGATTTCTATGGAATTAATTATTAATCAAATTTATAACCATGGTGAAAATGAAAGAAGTTATTTATATTTATTAGAGAAACATGGAGGAGTGGAGTTAGATGGCAGAGTAAAAGCAGTAACTAACTTGACCTTCTCAACATTTACTTCCAACACCGTTAAAAAATGACTCCAAACAAAATTTAGAGCTACAGAACCCACAAAAAGACAGAGTGAAATACCCCTCCATTCATAGTCAGTCTGACAAGTCAAAAGGAAAGGTCTATCACACTGAGCGGGTAGAGGAGCACAGTCCTGCATGGGTCATGCCAGCAGAGACTGATGGCACAGACCAGCCAGAGCAGACTTCAGGAGATTGAATCACTAACAGCTATGGCAGTTTTCAGACTTCAAAATGCACAAACGATAAAGAGAAAGTAAAAGGTCACTTGGGAAACTCTGCTGTACTTGGGTGAGGGAAGAGCACCTTCTGGCCCTTGCCCCTGGAGTGATGGAGGAGAGGTAGCTGTGGCAGTAGGAGCTGCCTCCAGGACACCAGACCCACAGATAGTGGGTGGACCAAGTGGCTGACGAGAGGGCAATTGCAGGAATCCCTTTGGTGCCACTGAGGCAGAATTCTCTTGCTTTGCCCTGTTTGGATCTGGGTCACAGTCTTGGTTGGCAGTCCTGGGGTAAGGAGGAGCAATGGTGTGGCAGAGCTTGTTGAGGCTGTGGAGAGTCAGTCCTCCTCACAGTTCTGAGAGGGGTACCTAGAAGAAGCTCTGACAACTGCTGCACAAAATGCCATATATTTGGGACACCCTCCACTCTGGAAACAAAGTTCACCATGGCAAAGATTTCAGAAGTCAAATAATTTTCTGGTAAGATGAGCAAACAGAGGAAGTAAAATCAAACTATAGAATCATTTTTTGGTGACAAAGATGAACAAAAGACAGAACCAAAAGAAGACAGCAAAGTAAAAATTTCTGCTTCAAAAGATTCCAAGAAAATTATGAATTGGTCTCAGACTATGGAGGAGCTCAAGAAGAATTGTGAAAATCAAGTGAGAGAAGTAGAGAAAAAATTCAGAAGAGAAATGAGAGTGATGCAAGAAAATAATGAAAAAGAGTCAATAGCTTGCAAAAGGAGACCCCCCCCCAAAAAAATACCGATGAAAATAATACCTTAAAAATAGACTAACCCAAACAGCAAAAGAGGTCCAAAAAGCCAATGTTGAGAAGAATGCTTTAAAAAGTAGAATTGGCCAGATGGAAAAGGAAGTTCAAAAGTTCACTGAAGAAAAT
Organism: Petaurus breviceps papuanus; assembly: GCF_028583685.1. Classification (NCBI taxonomy): domain Eukaryota; kingdom Metazoa; phylum Chordata; class Mammalia; order Diprotodontia; family Petauridae; genus Petaurus; species Petaurus breviceps. Next base: position 15,622,238 of record NW_027186304.1, read on the forward strand.
ACTTCCTTCAAAATAAGATTGGAGCAAATAGAAGGTAATGACTTTGTAAGAAATCAAGATATTATGAATAGTTTCAAAAGAAGGAAAAAAATAGAAGGCAATGTGAAATATCTCATTGAAAAACCACTGACCTAGGAAATAGATACAGGAGAGATAATTTAAAAATTATTGGACTACCCGAAATCATAATCAAAAAAAGAGCCTAGATATCATCTTTCAAGAATTTATCAAGGAAAACAACCCCAATATTCTAGAATCAGAGGGAAAGATAGAAATTGAAAGAATTCACCAATCACCTCTTGAAAAAGATCCCCAAAAGAAAACTCCTAGTTATATTATAACCCACATCCTGAGTTCCCAGGTCAGTGAGAAAATATTACAAGTAGACAGGAAAAAAACATTTTGAGTATTGTGGAAACAATATCTATCAGCTACAATATTAAGGGATTGAAGGACTTGGAATATAATATTCCAGATGTCAAAAGAGCTAGGATTAAAACCAAGAATCACCTATCCAGCAAAACTGAGTATAATGCTTCAGGGGAAAATATGCTCATTCAATGAATTATAGGACTTTCAAGTATTCTTGATGAAGAAATGAGAGCTGAACAGAAAATTTGACTTTCAAATAAAAGAAGCAATAGAAGCATGAGAAGATAAGCAGGAAATAGATGTGTGTGTATATGTATATATAGACAGGAGACACAGGGTAAATTGAATATGAAGGGATGATATCTAAAAATAAAATTAATATGTGAGAGAGGAACATATTGGGAGAAAGAGAAATGGAGAGATATAATAGAGTAAATTATCTCACATAAAATAGGCAAGAGGAAGGTATTACAATGGAGGGGAAGAACAGGGTGGTGAAAGGGAATGAATCAACCTTACTCTCATTGGATTTGGCTTAAGCAGGGAATAATGTACACACTCAATTGGGTATCTTACCCTAAGAGAAAGTGGGGCGAAGAGGATAACAGGGTGGAGGATAGAAGGGAGGGCAGATTGGGTCAGGGGATAGTGAGAAGGCAAAACTTTTGAAAAAGGATACGGTCAAAGGAGAAAATAGAATAAATGGTGGTTGAGATAAGATGGAGGGAAATATAGTTAGTCTTTCACAGTATGACTATATGGAAATGTTTTGCAAAGCTACACATGTATAACCCATATTATATAATTATATATATAATTACTTATCTTCCAAGTGGGGGGGTGTGAGGAGGGAAGAAAGGAAAGAATCTGGAACTCACAGTTTTTAAAAGAAATGTTAAAAATTTGTTACATGCCACCTGGAAATAAGATATACAGTCAATGGATTCCAGAATTCCATTTTGCCCTACAGGAAAGTAAGGTGGCAGGAAATACACAGAGAAATAGGGGAGATTTAAGAGAAGGCAGACTGGGGAAGGGATAATTGGTATGCTTGCCATCTTGGGGCATGGGGTAGGGGAGAGATGGGGAGCAAATTTGAAACTCAACGGGGGGGGGGGAGGCAGAGTCAAGATGGCGGAGTACAAGCAGGACCTCCCAACTGCTCCAGCTTCCACCTTCCCCAATCCATGTAAAAAGGGGACCCTAAACAAACTTTGGAGCTGCAGAACCCACAAAATGACACAGAGAAGCTAAGCTCCCACTGAGAACTTCCAGGAATAGGCCAGCGCAGTGCTCGGGGAGCCAAGCCCAGCCCCAAGCTGAGGCTTTAGCCCCTGGGCGGGCCTGACCAGCCACCAGCAGGAGGGACTTAAGATCAGCAGCAGCTGTGGCTATTTCCAGATTTATCAACACATAGATGTGAAGGACAAAATGAGAGGTCAGTGCAATCTGGACTTTGGGACCCAGTAAGTGGGAGTGCGTGGCTTTTGCCCCTGGGGTGAGAATCCTCTGTGACTCCGGCACAGCCAGTCAGTGCCACATGGCAGCTTCAGCTCCTGACCTGCAGAGTTTAGGGGGACCAAACATCAGTCTGAGGGGAAATCTCTCTTGCTTTAACCTTCTTGGATCTGGATTGCAGTCTAGGGTAGAGGTCCTGGGGTGTGTGTCTAGCTTTCCAGAGCATGTGGATACCTCAGAGAGGGCACCCACCTAATACCTCTGGCAGCTGAGAAAACCCCAGTGTTTGGGACAAAAGCTCCCGTGTCTGGTGGCAGAGTCCCATTGTGGCAAAACGCCCAGGGGTCAAGTGACTGAGGGGTGACATGACCAAGCAAAGGAATGTGATAGTAATGGAATTTAAAGATTCCACTATATTGGCTTGGTTTTTGGTGTTAAAACCCAGAGCTTGTGAATCCTACTTGTGGGATGGACTTGTTGATGTGAAAAGAGAGGGCTGGACTGGGAGGAGCTGGTGATGTAAATTTAGAGGGACACAAGAAAAGAGAGAGGCAGAAGAACTTTTTGGAAGCAGCATCTTGGAGGCAGAGAGAGACGGAGAGGATTTCTGAGGGCCACGTTGAATTGCCCAGGATTTTGAGAGCTGCCACCCAGAGCTGCCAAGGACTAAGGAAACATGGCTGTTACACTGGTGCTTTGTCTGTCTGTTTTGATGTTGTTTTGCCAGATTTGTCCACTGGTGAAAGACAGTGCTGTTGTTGCAGAGTCTTGGAATCTTGCTGTTGGTTCAGAGCTCTTGATAATGTTCTGCAGACAGAGAGTGAATTCTGTCCACTGGTGAAGGACAGTCCTGTTGTTGCAGAAGTCTGGGAACCTTGCTGTTGGTTCGGAAGCCCTGAAGAAGGATTTTCTGTTGTATGTTTACAGAAATCCTGGAAGAGGGTTTTGCTAACGTTTTCAGGGGTCCTAGGACTGTTCTGCAGACAGAGAATGAATTAATGAAGAGACTGGCAATGTATCTTGTGGGCTTGCTAAGCTTTGTCTCCCCAGGAAGAAAGATTTCTGAGAACTTGCCTCATGTCAGGATGAAGAAAAGACCTCCATTTGGGTATTAAGGGCTGTGCTTAAGTTTGTTGTAACTCTGGGGTAGATTCAATTTTGATCCAAGGGTGGGGAACTTTTGACCTTTTTGTGTTCTATGATTGAACAAATGAATGTACTTTGCTTATGATTGGAAACTAATCTCCATTTGAGAAGAGGGGCTTTGTGATGTACTAAATGGATTTACAGCCTAGGGGTGGAGTAGTACTTAGAAGAGGGAATTTGTAATTGATTAAATGAATGTAATGTCCTGGTGTGGGGTAGTACTTGATTAAATCACACTTGGGGATATGTAATGGGAATGTAAATTTAAAGATCTTCCCTGCCCCTAGACAAAAGTGCACCTGGAGCCTGGGGTAGGAGGCTTGTTTTTCAGTAGGTACTTTTTGATTGGCCAGTGGGTCCAAAAGGTTGTTACATTCTCTGAGCCAAGAGAAGGCTATATAACCCCTGATGTGTAGCCTTGTTTTGGGGCTCACTTTGAGAAGTGTTGTGTGATTTGATATGGATTCTGGGAAGCCGTTGTCCAGAGACCCAAGCTTTGAAAAACCCAGATGTTGAAACCCAGATGTTGATTGGGTATGGATGTAATGGTTGGACAGTTTAGAAATCTGTCTACTTGATCTGTTTCTCTGACTTGATAATTCTGTCTGTGTATTCTGAAGTTTGGGGTGCTGACCCTTTTCCCCTGAACTAGGTAAGCAATACATGTTTGACTGATTAAAGTAAGCTTGTTAAACCATTTTGAGTTGCTTTCCTTTAACAAAGCATATCCAAGAACCTGTATTGGCCGACACCCTGGGGACACTGGGGTGCTTGCTGCTACAGGATAGTATTGGAGATTATTGAATCACACTTAGTAAATGCTGTATTTTGAATGATGTCATATTTTGATCTTCTCTAAGTTCTTAAGTTTTCACTGAATAAAATAGAGAGCACCTATGCTGATATTTTGAAACTTGGGAAGTTGCCTTTGCTTGGCATTACATTACAAGGAAACAAAGCAGACAGAAGATTGCAAAATTAGACTCCTATTTTGGGGAGAAAATGGAGCAAAGCATGGAAGAGGAGGAAGACAGTGAAGTCAGAACTCCTGCACCAAAACCTTCAAAGGAAAATACGAGCTGGTTACAGGCCATAGAGAACCTTAAGAAGCAGATAAGAGAAGTGGAGAAAAAATTAGGAAGAGAAATGAGAACAATGCAAGAAAATTACAAAATGAGAGTCAACAGCCTGACTGAGGAAAATACTCCCTTTAAAAGTAGACTAACTCAAATGGCAAAAGAGGCTCAAAAAGGCAATGAGGAAAAGAATGCCTTAAAAAGCCAAATTTGCCAGATGGAAAAAGAATCTCAAAAGCTCACTGAGGAGAATCATTGTTTCAGAATTAGATTGGAGGAAATGGAAGCTAGTGACTTTATGAGAAATCAAGATGCTGTTAAACAGAAGGCAATGTGAAATATCTCATTGGAAAAATCACTGACCTGGAAAATAGATCCAGGAGACAGAATTTTAAAATTATTGGACTATCTCAAAGCCATGATCAAAGTAAGAATTTAGAAATCATCCTCCAGGATGTTCTCAAAGAAATCTGCCCTAATGTTTTAGAACGAGGGCAAAATAGAGGTTGAAAAAATCCACCAGTCAGCTCTTGAAAAAGATCCCAAAAAGAAAACTCCTAGGAATATTATATCCATATTCCTGAACTCCCAGATTAAGGAGAGAATATTACAAGCAGCCAGGAAGAAACAATTTTTATATTGTGGAAACACAATCAGGATAAGCCAGGATCTGGCAGCTTTTAAACTCAGGGATCAAAGGCTTAGAATGTGATCTTCCGGAGGTCAAAGGAGCTGGGATTAAAACCAAGAGTCACCTACCCAGCAAAACTGAGTATCATGTTTCAGGGGAAAATATGGTCATTGAGTGGAATAGAGGACTTTCAAGCATTCTTGTTGAAAAAACCAGAGTTGAATAGAAAATTTGACATTCAGATACAAGAAGCAAGAGAAGCATGAGAAGGTAAACAGGGAAAAGAAACCATAAGGAACTTATCACAGTTGAACTATTTACATTCCTACATGGAAAAACAATAATTGTAACTGATAAAACTTTTCTCAGTAGTTGAAGGGAAAAGAAATATATATGTATATATATATATATATATGTATATATATGTCTATATATGAGAGTATATGGGCATATGAATACATATGTGAATGTGTGTAAGTAAGTTCACATGTATACATTGATAGAGGGCTCAGGACCAATTTAACAGGAAGGGATGATATTTAAAGGTGAAATTAAGAGGTGAGAGGAATATAATGAAAGGAGATTGGGAGAGACAGAATGGGGTAAATTATCTCATATAGAAGAGGCAAGAGAAAATGGTTACAATGGAGGGGAAGAATAGGAAGGCAAAAGGCAATTGGTTAACCTTATTCCCATTGAATTTGGCTTGAGGAGAGAATGAAATACACACTAAATAGGGTATCTCAACCTCCAGGAGAGTAGGGGGGAAGGGTATGAGAGGTAGGATGATGGAAGGGAGGGAAGGCTAGGGAGGAGGGGGAAGGAAGTTTGAAGTACCCTCTTTTGAAAAGGGATGGGATCAAAGTAGAGAATAGAACAAATGAGGGATAAGAGGGAGGGAAATATAGTCAGTCTTTTACAATATATCTACTATGTTATTGTTTTGCATTAGCCACACATGTACAACCTATACTGAACTGCTTATCTTCCCAGTAAGGGTGGTGACAAGGGAGAAGGGATTGAATATATATATAGTATCATTAATACTATTTTATATGTAATTGGGAAATAAGATATACAGGCACTGGGGCATAGAGATCCAATAGAAAAGTCGAAAGGGGTATGGGAGAAAATATGGGAGAGAGCAGATTGGAGGAGGGGATATCCTGTGGGACTGCTATTTTGGGGCAGTGAGTAGGGGGAAAACAGGGATAAAATTTGTAACTCAAAATCTTGTGGAAATTAATGTTGAAAACTAAAAATACATAAATTAATTCTGTGATAAAAAAAAACTTAATACTTCCTAGGGCTTAGACAAAAACAGCAAACTGATTTAAAATATGGCATTTCCGTAGTTGTCCAGAGTAGTGGTAGAATAGGATCAGCTGAGCTCCTAAAAGAGAATTTTTGTTTGAGCTATGTTCATCCACTCCGCCCACTCCTCACCACCATATTGACCAGTATAACGCTTTGGGAACTTCAAAAGGTTAGATACTTTGGGACTTCCTATCTGTGGTTATAAGTATGTTCTTAGTGGTATGTTCATGGAATAGTGGTGGATAATGGCAGCAGCTAGGAGCATTTGGAATATGAGAGACAAACAGAATACAAACTTTTTGACCTGACAAGAAGTCCTAGAGAAAGCAACATTGTCTCCTATGGAATACTTCATGAGAACCCCACAAAGGGGAGGAAAAGACTTCTAGAAAGCCAGTCCTTTGATTTTCCTTAAATACATGTTCTCTTATCTTGTACCTACTTTCCCCTGGCCTCTGTATGTAAGTTGGAGAGAATGTGTCCCCAGTTTGAGGGTATCTTTTCTATCAACTGTTCTAATTATACCTCCTTAGTAAATAATTTTTTTCAAAATAAAATTGACTTTGGCTGGTTAACTGATATTGATCTAAAATCAATAGGGAATGCAGGGCAGGATTGACAGGCAATAATGCTAGAAAACCACCCACAACTTCTCAGGCTTATTTCTTGAGCATTGATAGGAAAAGTAATCTTTCCTTTGGGTCCCCATCCTGCCTCTTGGAGTTGTGTTGGGGGCAGAGCTCACTGAATCTGTGTTATACTCATTTTTCTCCAATAGTCCTTAAAGGTCCTTGGGTAGTAGGTCATGGGATCACAACTTTAGATTTCAGAGTCCATATAGTCGGAGGCTCTTATTTTATATATGAGCAAACAGACTGAGAGAAGTTAAACAATCTGTCCAGTGTCACAAAGGTGGCAAATGAGAAAGCTCAGACTCAAAATCAGGTTTTTGTATTCCAACTTTCTGTTGTGCCATTCTATCTTCAAGGTAGTTTACCTAATTCAATCTTATAATTGCCTGTACTTTCTATTTAGCTTTTTTGAAAGCTGATAAAATATTGAGATAGGCAAATTTGAGTTTGACGACTTTGACCTTGACACACAGGTTTCAGATTCTTTGCTGGGCACCCACTACCCTGAGTCAGAGGATCACATATTTTGAGCTAGAAGGGACCTTAGAGGTAATCTAGTCTAATCTAGTTATTTTACAGATGAAGAAACTGAGGTAGGACATACTTAAGTGAAATAATAGTGATAATAACATTTGTTACGATCATTATGAAAGCAGCTAGGTGGCACAGTAGATGGAGTGCTGGGTCTAGAGTAAGGAAGAATCACCATGCTTTTTATAGGAATGTTAGTTATTATTAACTATGTGAATATTATGTTATGTTATATACTATAACTATATGAATGTTAGTTAAATATTGCTCTCAACAGCCCTCGGAGTTAGATGCTACTTTATCCCCATTTTGAGGAATGGGGATTGAGGAAACTGAGGCATATAAAAGTTAAGTGATTTGATTACGGCATATATAAAAATAATTATTATTACTATTAACAACCATGGTAGGTAGATGCTATTGTTTTTATAGATAAGAAACTGAGGCAGAGAGAGGTTAAGTGACTTGAGAAGGATCACATATCTAGTAAGCGTCTGAGGTCAGATTTGAACTTCATCCTCTATGCTACCTAGCTCCTTCAATCTCCTTGTCTTGTTGGCCTAATAAAGTTGAAAGCCTGTATAGATTGAGGCTCCCATTAATATATGCCTTTTTGCATTTGTTTCCTGTTCCAATCCCAAAAGAAAAGCAAACACAAAATAAGAACTAACCAGCCTTATCAGGTTTTTTTTTCCTTCAAAACCTATGCCTTCCAGAGGTCAAATAGGTATTCTGATAAACTGATCTTTGTGCATATGTCAAAGAGAGACCATTATAAGATTCCCTTCCATCTCAAGTTACATGCAACTGTGGTCTCCTGACCTCTCATGTATGTTTGTTGTTATTTTTGTTTTATTTTTGTTGAACCCAAAGGAGTAACTTAAAACCATTGATGAATGATGAAAATTTCAGAACAGTAAGAGGGAGACATAATAGAACATAATTGGGAAAATTATATACTTCCTTCTGGAGGCTTTCAAGTGACATTGTAAACAATAATTTGCCATATCTATACAAATAAAGGATCCCTATGTACTAAGTACAGTACATCTTCTTATATGTACAGCATCTCATATTTGTTTGAGGTATCCTTTCTGCTTCATGCTGCTTAAATGCATCTAGTAAAAAGAGACAACCTCCTTAAGTGAATTGCTTCTCTCTGGGTAGTATGTCAGGACTTTTTTATTAATGATGCACAAAGGATTGAGTAACTGATAATAACAATAGGAAAACTGTGATCAAAGACATTGATCTCTGTAGCTCTCCAGAAATGGAACATGGAAAACGGCAGCTCATTCTTCACTTGTGCCATTTCTTCCTCTCATGAGATTTTTCATGAATTTCACCTAATACACATTCTCCCTCCCTCCCTCTCTCTCTCTCTCTCTCTGTCTCTGTCTCTCT
>NW_027186304.1:15630904-15708007 GCF_028583685.1 Petaurus breviceps papuanus
CTCTGTCTCTCTCTGTCTCTCTCTCTCTGTCTCTGTCTCTGTCTCTGTCTCTGTCTCTCTCTCTCTCTCTCTGTCTCTCTCTCTCTCTGTCTCTGTCTCTGTCTCTGTCTCTGTCTCTCTCTCTCTCGCTGCATTAATTTACTTTTGTCTTTCTTTTCATCTTTAGTGCAGTGCCTGGCACATGGCAACAGCTCAATACATGTCTATCCGCAGACTGAAGCACTATACACACTTCTTCCTAGATGATGTGTTACATTTCAAAGTCTAATTGATCTTCTCTCAGAATATGCTGTCACTTCCAGTGTTCACTAGCTCATACTAAGTAAGCATTTAGTTCCCTACATATCTGCATTTTCACAATAAAAAGAAGTATCATTAAAGAACAAAGCTGCTTTTTAGTTTAAGTACATTTATTTATTTATAAAAGTACTAAATGCAAACAAAAAAATAATGAGCAAGTTTTTTTCAGAAGTATTTGAAAAACCCTTACTTATAATTATAATTATAATCATGTTGTCTGAATTGCGTCCTATAGCATTCACATAGAATAACATTTAATAACTTACATTTCTAAACACTGCTGATGATCATGACTCTCATTCTTTATCCTTAAGTAAGACAGATGTCATTTAGTAGTAACCTATAACTAGATTGAAAATTATTTCAAGGAATTCTAAATATATTGTGCCCTTATACAGACAAAATCTCAATAATCTATGCTTCTTTCCTACTCTCCCTCAAATCTTTTCTCTCTTCCTGTCATCAGATCATCTTTCACCTTAGTCCTACCCCTCCATAACAGATGATATACCCTATATGCCCCATCTGCAGTGACTTTTGGAACTTCTCTCTCATTAAAAAAATTCCTCTTTATCGAGGATTTTTTCACTTCATACTTTTTTCTCATTTTCTTACACTAAGAAAAAACCTTGCTGTCATGAAGAAATTGCATCCCTGACAATCCTTTCCACTAGTTGGTACTCCTCCCAACATTAAGTCAAAAGTAATGCAACAAAGTCTTTTTTTCCTTCTTACTACATCTTCCAGAAACATTGCAACCCTATCTTCTTTGAAATTTATTCCATCTATCTTTATCACCCAATCAAAATTCTTAGCACATTTTTGTATTGGTCTGAAGATTGATCCTCCTTCTTTCTCAAGGATATTAGTTCCTTGTTTACAGTCTTTCTCTCCATAACCCTGGACCTTCTACTTCTTATGCTGGGAGTTAGGAAGCTGGTTATAGGTTTTGGGTGCTGTGGGCTCTGGGAACACCCTTGAATCTTCCCACTTGAGGCATTTGCCTGAGGCTGTAAGCCTTTCATTATGGCTAGGCCCAAATCTCTGTTACTCTTAACCTGGCCTAGCCCTCCATTGTCTAGTCACTTCCCACCCTAGATCCTATCAAAATATCTACACCCAAATTTGTTACCTTTAAACTAGCCTAGCCTTCTATTATCTGTCATCTCCCAGTAGCCTTCAGCTATTTCCCACTCTTAATCTCATTACTAGAGTCTGGCCTCAGTCCCCTCAAGATCCTCTTTGGATTGCTCCTCAACACCCCCCCCAAACCCCTCCTCTAGACCACCCCTAAATCCCTCCCACAGTCTTTCTGTATATAAGATCCATCTTGCCTCCATGAAGAAAGTAAGGCTCAACCTGGCGCAGACTCATTCTGTGTCAGATTGTTCTGGCCTACTTGTCAATGCAAGTATAACAAATACTTAGGCTCCTTAAGAGTCTACCCATTAAGGTGATTCTTTAATAAACTTTGTTTTACTTTGACTGAGAGAAGACTTGAGTCAAATTCATTCAGTAGAACCCAGTGTGTTGGTATTTTGAGGTCTCTAGCACCCATAAAACCCCTAAATCTCATCATCTCCACTATCTTCTCTCTTTCCTCTTAAGTCAGATGCTGTTGAATGCTAATATAGAATGTTACACAGTCATATCTAAGATCACTGCAAACTTACATTATGTAATTTCATTTGGGTCTCACAGCTATATGACACTTCTTACACTTCTCTCTGGTTAACTCAATATCGCATTTATTCTCCATAAAGACTCTGAAACCTCTCTCTCCCTCTTCAAGTTTGTTATTTACTTCACTGTCTAGCACAGGGAAATATCTCCCACTTTGCTGGGGAAAAAAAAAACCCAAAAAACAAAAACCAGACATCTGTTGTGAACTTCCTGTTCTCTGTTACTCTAACCTAAAATCTCTTTATTTTCATCCATTTGCTCTACCTTTGTTCCACTCTTAAATGGAAATGTGAATCTTCCCCTTTTCAAAGTCACTTATTCTATTAGTATGACTGATACTATCTGCTCCTTCCCCCTACTATTCTTCCCTTTAATTGCCCTCTCTTTTTAATCTTTTTTTTTTCTTTTTATCCAAGGGCTCCTTGGCATTGCTCACAGATAGTGTTGGATCTCCAAATTCTCTAACAACAAACAAACCTAAAGTAAATCAAACAATAGCTTTTACTAGATCCTAACATTACTCTAGGTAGTTTACTACATATTATCTCCATTTAACCTCCAACCCTTTCAAAGGTATTGTTTGTATCACAGTACACATCACTCTCTTCTCTCTCTCTTACACACTGCTGTCCTGTCCAACCCCACAATTTGATTGAAACTGCTTTCTCTAAGATTATCAGTAATCTTTTATTTGCTAATTCTAATGATCTTTTCTCAATCCTCTTTCTACTTATCTTCTCTGAAGTTTTGGCACTGTTAATTACCTTTCTTCCAAGATATTCTTTCTTCCTTGGTTTCTCTGATACTACTTTCTTTTAGTTTTCTTGTTCCATGTCTGACTAACCCTTCTCTGCTCATATGGATCCTCAACCTATTATCAGCCCTCAATGCGGGTATTCACCAAGGTTCTTCCCTAGGCCCTCTTCCCTTTTATCTTTACATTTATTTCATAGTAATCTCATCATCTCCCAAACATTTATCATTTCTATGCACATGACACACATATGTACACCCCACTTTAGTATCTTGTTCCACATAGCAACTTGCCTGCTGGAAAACCCTACCTGATTATCCCATAGGCACCTTAAAATTAAGATGTCCAGAAGTAAAACTCAATACATTTCCACCATTCTAAGCCAATTCTTCCTCTCCAATATTCTCTATGCCTTTTGAGTGAACCACTCTTATTCCAGTTATATAGGTTCAAAACCTTATGATACTTGAATCTTCTTGCTGCCATGCACATTGACTTTATTTCCATAGCATGCCCCCACAAACCTTTCAAATACATAATTAGGAGGATGTGGACTTTTGTAAAAATGTGTAGTGAAGTAGAGCATTGGGTCTGAATTCAGAGGCACTTACTTCAAATATGAATTCTTTTTTTTTCTTTGAGGCTTTGTTTTTATATGTTTTCAAGTCACTGTCTTCTGAATTTGTGTCTTGAACTTCCCTGTTAAAATAATACCTTTTTATATTCAGTTTTTCTGTTATTGTTTGCTCATTTTTTCTATCTTGTTTCTTGACTTTGAACTACATGTTAGATTCTGCTTACCTGTGGGAGAGGGGGAGGCAATCTGGACTGAACTGCGTTTCTGTCTTTTATGAACTTCTCCTTTTAGAGATCAGTGGGAGCCTATCAGTTTTCTGTGCTTCCAAAGTGGTGTTATCCAGTGAAAGATCTGGTCATTGTCCTCCAGGTTTTCATTCTTATCCTTGGCCAGGTAGGGTCCCTGCTCCACTGTCACAATGATCACTCCTCTCTACTCTGGAATTATGAACCAAAATTGGGTAATGAGCAACATAACTGACAAATATAGACTGATACTGCACTCAGTGCTGTAATGTGGTCTCTTGGGATCTCTTTCTGATCAGGGTGTTCAGTCCCTTACTATGCCCAGGCCCTGCTTTGTTTCTGCACAACAGCCTATAGCCTATGCTGCTTCCACTGAATGTCATCATGCTTCCATCCAATCCCTAGCCTGGGTGCTCACAGACATTTCCATGTGTGTGTCTTCCTAAGTTTCTCTGAGCTAGGAAAATGACTCACACTAAATTTTTGTGTGGTTTCCTGCTCAGAATTCACTTTGATTCGCTTTCTAAAGTTGTTATGGAAAGGTATATTAGAGAACTTGGCAAAAATACTGATTTCACTCCATCATCTTGCCTCTGCCCTCTAAAGCTCAATTCTAATTCTATCTGTATGATTTTGATCAAGTTGTTTAACCTCTCTGGGATTTGATTTCCTTGTTTGTCAAATGAGGGATTTGAATTTCGTGTTCTCTAAGATCCCTATTAGCATTGTAGCTATACATACATGAATCTACTAGACTCTAATTTTGAACCATAATTCTATGATGATTTTTTTGTATTCACTCAAAATTAAGCCTAGTTTAATTAGTTAATGAACATTTACTCACTACCTACTGTGTGCCAGAAATTGTACTAAATGCTTGAACTGTCATGAGTTTTTTCCCAAGATATTGCAGTCACTTCCTAATATTCCTGTTACCAATCTCTCCTTTTACCACTCTGTCTTTCATAGAGCTCCCAAATGTCTTCCTAAAACATATATCTGACCACATAATTTTTCAAATATTTTAGTTTATCATTATGCATAATTGGGTCACATATGTATATATATAGTGCTCAAAGGGACTTTAGAAGCCCTTAGTCCAACCCCCTCCTCTTACATATAAAGAAACCAGATGAATGAAGAGTAATTGTCTTTTCTAAGCTCATATTTTTAGGAAATGTGGGGATGGGTCTTGAATCTAGGTCCTCCAACTTTAGGGTCAGTGATTTTTCCTTGGTACCATGAAGTATAGGATCTAAGATAAACAACAGCTCTTAGTCATAATTTGATTTTAACCTCATTCCAGACTTATTCCCATTACTCCTCTCAGTTTTCTCCTCAAACTGAACTGTTAGTTATATCCCATTTCATCTTCTGCCTTTATACTTTTGTAATAGAAGTTCCTTATATCTGGCGTGTACTCCCTCTTCATCGCGGCTTGTTGCAATCTCTAGTTTCCTTCAAAGTCTCTTGAAAGCATTTTGTTTATCTGGATAGCTGCTATACCCCTCAAATAGCATATAAGCTCCATAAAGGCAGGGACCATTTAATTCTTATCTTTGTAAACCTATACTACTCTCAGTATGTTATATGAATATAAATTTTTAATATCTTCCCTGCCTCTAGGCTTAAGTGCACCTTGCAGCCTGTGGTGGGAGGCTTGTTTTTCAAGAGATACTTTGTGATTGGCAGTGGGTCAACAGGGTTGTTACATTCTCTGCCCCAGGAGAAAGTTGTATAAGCCCTGATGGGAGGCTTTGCTTTGGGACTCACTTTGAGAAGTGTTGTGTGATTTGACAAGATGACACTCTGGGCAGCCATTGAGAGCCCCCCGGCTTTGAAAACCCAGATGTTGATGCTTCCCTCTCTAGAAACTGTGATTAGGTATGGCTGTATATAATGGTGGGATAGTTTAGAAGCCTGTCTGCTGAAATGTTTCTCTGTCTTGTAACTTCTGCTTGTAACCTGTCTGTATACTCTGAAGTTCTGGTTGACTTTTTCCCCTAAACTAGGTAAATATTATGTTTGATTGGTTAAAGCAAGATTGTTAACCCATTTTGAGTTGCTTTCCTTTAGAAAAACAGATTTAAGAACCTGTGTTGGCAGCCATGCTGGGGACACTGGGGTGCTTGCTGCAACATAGCATCATGCACAAAATAGGGGCTTAATACATATTTCTTGAATGTATTGAAATGAAAATTGATAGAGCTAAAAAATGTTTCACTATAGAACCTTTAGTATTGTAAGATAACTTTAGAGGTCATCTCATTCATTCCCTTGTCTTTAGCAAGACCACAACTAAACCACCTCAGAAAAGGATAAATAATACTTCTAAAGTTTTCAGCAGAGGAAGATTCATTCTCCCTTGATAGCCCAACTGAAGGTTTAAAAACCTTCCCTGTCAGGAAATTCTTCCTCATATCTCACCTAAATCCCTCAAGTTTCAGTTTAAGTCTGTTAATGCTTATTTAAACCTCAGAAGAGATAGAGAACATCTGGTTCCCATCTAATATATAACAGTTCTTCATATACTTGAAGACAGTTATGAAGTCACCCTGGAGTTTTCTTTTCTGTAGGTTAAATAATACTACTTCTTTTAACCTTTTTCCATAGGTCCTCCATAAGCAGAAAAGTACAGAAGAGATACTCTCCTAAATAATGACTGACTGATGTAAAACTTGGCAGCCAGTGGTCTTTCAAGTTCTCTTGGAGAAATGAACCTAATAATCACATGTGGTTCTCTGTTGCATAAATCAGAAGACCAAAGAGATCAGCAGTCAGAAAATTTAGCTTGTCATCTACAAAATGATAGTTATAGTGAGCCAGCACAGAATTTTAGAGCTAGAATTTAGCTTAAGGACCTTCTAATCTCATTCCATCATTCCACAAATGAAAATTCTTAGACTCAGAACACTGAAATATCTTGTTTGAGGTAAAGCAAATAATGTGAAGAGAAGGAATTGTAACCCTAGCTTACTGACTCAAAACACTTTCCATCACACCATTCTCCTTGCTATTAGAAAATAAAAAATGTATAAAATGGAATTAACTATAATATTCATCCACATAGAAAAACTAAATGTCAAAGTAGAAATATTACTGTAAATGAATGTGTTGTTCTGAGTTAATCCCTAAATACACTCACCCACAAACTTTGGGTGGGACAGAATTGTCTTCATTTTTAAAGGGGAGGAAGGAAATCTTAAATCAATTCATTTTTTGATGTCCATTCCCTCTGCTTTTCCTAGATTTTCATTGCATAGTTCAGTAACCTTTTGTAGAGGCACAGTAGAAATGTGGCTGCATTGAAAATTAGAGGTTCTAAGTCCAATTCCAGGCTCTAGCAATTACTACCTGTCTGACCTTGGACAATTTATGCAATCTCTTTAGATTCTTAGTTTCCTTAACTCTAAATAGGGAGGTTTAATTAGATGATTTTCAAGGTACCATTTAGCTCTGAATCTATAAACTTGACATAGAGATCTTAAGGTTCATTTGGTGAAGTCCCATCATTTGACAGATGACGACCATTTGCAGTAGTCAATTATTTGTTTCTACCTTTAATTTATTGACTGCTTGGAGTTCCTCTCTATGGGGAATATCTCACTAAGCTGGCAGTGCTTTGTAAGGTACTGATTGGTAATCATCTAATTGATGGGGCTTCCCCTGCTTTTTTGTACTTCCTCAGATAATCTTTCTCCATCTTGTAACTACAGCTTCTTTTCCTTTCATGTTGAATTTCTCTCCATTTTTTTTTAAAGAACACTCAGTCTTCACAAAGTCATTTTAAATCTATGGAAGGAAATGTGGAGGAAATGATTCCTTATTCTGCTGAATATCTTTTCATTTTTTTTTTCAGATCACTCTATCTTCTTGGAGTTGTTTTCAATCTATAGATGAATATGCTGAGGATGTCGTTCCTATATGCTGATGCCAAGATATTTACATTTGAATGAAGGTTCAAATCATAACACATCAGAAAGTATGGAGCTCTGGCAAGGTTCTTGGCTCTGTATCAGATATGCTTTGAAAATTGACAACCTTACCCTCGCTACAAACACATTAAAATATTCTTTACACATTATTTGCCAATTTATCTTCATCACCCTACTCTTTTTATATAGGTGGCACAGATATGAAAAATGACTTAAAGACCTTTGTCCAAAGTGAGGCAATATGAAAGTAAATTCAAATTACTTGGATGTGCTAAGCAAATCTTCCAGGAGTAACTGTGCTTTTGGTCCATGAGTAAGTTACAATAGATATTGAGAATCACCAATTTTCATTCCTTAGTTAGACTTCAGATTATTTATTCTAGCTTATATGGAAAGTACTAAGAGATCATGTCTCCAAATCTACCTGTAATGGTGACAAAACAACAGACTTTCATGTGAGAAGAGTAAAAGGCTTTTCATCTGGGAAATTTTCCTCTCTCATTGTGGATATGTGGGGTGTGTGTGTGCATGTGTAAATGCGCATGTGTGTACATGTTTTGTGTGCTATACTTATGTGTCTTTTTTGATGGCCATGGGAGCTTATATGTTTGCATTTTACTTTTAATGAATATATACTGGTTTTTGTCTCTGTTATTTATACTCTATTTATCTTGTTCTTTTGGTATTTGCTTCTCTGCTTTTCCTTCAGCTTCCCACAATGTCTTTATGAGCCTGTTCATCTCAATGTTTCTCTTTCTCCCTTCCTTCATTTCTTTCCTCTGTCTTCTTATCTTTCCCTCTCAAGTCATAATATAAAACTGAAATATGTATTTTAGGATTTGTCATATTTATCGAGTAGCGTTGTTGTTTCACCCAGGTGACCTTTGGTTGAACTTGTCCCCCTGAAACCCTTTATATAAACGTGTTTTTTCATCCTCTGATTTTTATTCTTTGACAGTTGTGTGATAACATAACAGCTTGATAGTTTAAAGAGCAATGACTTTGGAATCAACAGGACTGGGATAGACCCTACCTCTGTCCCTTACTGCCTCTGCAGGCCATGGTAAGTGATTTCATCTCCCTCGGCTCCAGTTTTCCCATCTCTAAAATAAGAGATAGGATGTCAACTACAAGGCCTTTCAAAAACATTCCAGATTTAGATCTATAATCAATTTCAAATAGGAAGATACCAAAATGCCTTGGAACTAAGAAATGATCCTTGGGTAGTAAATGGCTAAAGAAGTCTGTTCTCTTACTTTGTGATTAAAAGTACACACTATTTTTAGTACCATCATGGGAAATGTTGGGATAGAACAAAACTAAAAATTAAACAGGGAATTAAAAAAAAAAGAAAATAATAGCAAAGAGAGTGACAATAGCAACTTTCAATCAGGGTTCTAGGCCAGTATTAGTAAAACATTTTATTGAATGTGTATAATATATACTAAGTGATATATTGTCATAAAACCAAAATACTCTTAGACCCTACTCATAATTATATTGATAAAACTTTGTTCTGTCAAATTCGAGACTACGATTCTGGCAAACTTGATACATTTTCCAATTTAAAGTTTTCTCATGACTCAATTTTTGTTTTTGTTCTTAAATTGAATATAAGAAAAAAATGAATATTTGAATGGGCCTAGCTAAGAAAGAATGGAAAAGGAAAGAAAAGTAGGAGGAACTCATTGAAGCAATAGAACAGATAAATAAACTGAGTGAGGAAAAAGGGTGGCAAAAAATTAATTTTGGAATTTGTTTTATAAAACCTATTCCTTCCGAATGGCAGAAAATCCCTAAAAATAAAACTATGTTGCCATTAATCCAACAACAAAATATGTTGTTTTTTGGATTGAATTTATCAAGCATCTCCTTTCCTCAAGACACTATACTTAATTGTAAGGGTACAAAGATTAATTAATCTGTGGTCCTGTCCTTATGGAGTTTATGGTTTAGTAAAGGATTGATGAATCAATGCATAAGTAAATACATTGTAGAATATTAAGCGCAATAGAATGGTAGAAAAATATAATATTATTTGAAATCAGATTGTAGAGCCAAAAGGAGAGAGACAAAAGATCCCCAAGAGTAAAATTTGGAAGTGGATTTTATTGCTGTGGGACTGCCAGGGTCATGTACCCAGATCAGACAGTGAGTTGGCACAGAAAATGTGCCTGTTTTTAAAGTTAGTCAGGTTACCCAGACTACAGTCAGTGATTTGACAGTGTATTTTTGAATTTCCTGCTCACAAAGTTTACCCTAGGCTAAAGGACAGGGAACCCAGAATGGGTGGAGATGGGGAATATCTGGTGGGCAGGGGATGGGGAAGAATGGAGAAATATCCTGCAGGGGGGAGAATGGAGAAATATGGGGGAGGGGGGAAGGGGAGAGAATGGAGAAATATCCAGCAAGGATTTTTAGGCTGAAATTCCTGCTCACTGATCAGTTGGGGGAGGGAAGGGTGGAGTTGTGCTCAACAAGATGAATTAAGTTCCTCACTTCTGGATGACCAGTGTAGGCTTCATTGAGTTAATGACATTTGTTTTCAACTTTATGGGATAGGGAGGAATTTAGAAAGACTAGATGAGTGGGGAAGGACAGTTGATCACTGATAAGGAACATAGTGTGATCAATCACATAGAAAAAGTGAAAGGTGAGGAAGGTTTAGGCAATAGAGTGTAACCCAGTTTGGTTGGTGCTTATAGGAAGTAGAAAGGAATAACATGAGATGAGACTAGGAAAACACACTGTTACTGATGGTGAAGGGCCTTAGAAGCAAAGCAATTGAGCATGTGAGAATTGGAAATGACATTAATGACCATCTAGAATCCTCTCTAGAGCAGATATAAAAATCAGTCATTCAGAGTTTTCTTGAAGACATCTATCAAAGAGGAAAGCGTCCTCTCCTGAGATAGCAACTTTCAAACTCAGAAAGACAAGAGAGCTACAAGGATTATTCAAGAAGATAAGTAACTTAGTCTTTTCCTTCTCAGTTTCCCCCTCTATAAAATGGCAGGGGCTTGATTATGTAGCTCCTTACTCTCTATTTCTAACAATGATATAGTGACTCCAGTAACCTCAAGTTCCTTTTTACACTGAGAATCCAGAGTAGCCCCAGCGTCCTTGGTCAAATCTGCAGACCCTGGAGTGGTACCATTTTGGGTCTAATCCACATGACTGAGGCTGCTAGACAGTATATATGGAGCCCAGTAATGAAAGTGATAAGGTATGGCCTCTAGGAGCCCCCTTGAGCTTTCCTTGAGTCCTCGAGGTACAGGCTCTGGTAACCCCCCTCCCCTTGAACTCTGATTAAATTATCCCATTTGATGAGGCATTTGCATGAGGCCATAAACCTTACATTGTGGCTGGGCCCAAATATCTATTACTAGACTTCTCACCCTTGAGCCTATCAAAATATCAATCCACCCTTGAACTGGCCTAGCCCACCATTGTCTGTAGTCTCCAGGTAGCCTCCACCAACTTCTCACCCTTAATCACCCATTGACCTCATCTGACTTCTCCTGAAGACCCTCCCCAAACTCCTCCTCTAGACCGCCCCTAGATTCTTCCCACAACTTTTTGTATATAAGATGCCATCTTCCCTCCATGTGTGTAAGAGCACCATAGAATGACCTAGCACAGATTTACTCTGTGTCTAATACAAGAGAACTTTTAATAAAATTTTCTTTCACTGAGAAGACTAGAGTCGAATTTATTTGGCAGGACCCAGCATGTTGGTACTTTGGGGTCTCCAGAGAAACCCTAACCCTTTTTATCAGTACCTCTTCAAAAGGAATAGTAGTCAGGGACTCCAGTCACATAAGGTAGCAAGGAATCTAGACGTTCTTCTCTGCTATTTCACTGAATTACTCAGGTGATGTGGATATAATGTGAATGGGGTGTTCCTGTCTCATGGGTTCCAAAAATTTCCTTTCTGCAAAGTCAAGACTTCAAAGGGAGTGTGCAGGGAAAAATTAAAATCTACCTGAATGCTGGAATCTTATTTGTCATTAGACCCAAAGCATGTTTTTCTTTCAGGGGAGTGCAGGGTCTTAAAATAGTTACATAGTTCTTCCTTCATTCTCAAAGAGGACCATGACATTAGGGAGATGCTGACATGAGTTGCAATTGACTTTGATTTGAGTGAGGGAGGAATGTGTAAATCACCAGCCTCACTTTCTCCTCCAGAGCCATCCAGGTCCAGTGGCTAGATATCAATCAGGATGACTGGAGATAGCTCAGGATGCAATGGGTGACCTGACCTTTTAAGCTAAGGTCTTTTCAGGTTCTCACTTTGACTGAGGCAATGCCCATTTAGGGAATAGACCTCTTTAAGAAATGAATCAAGGGATAGTCCTCTTAAAAAAAAATCAAAGTGGGGGGGAAGTGAAGACCCTCAGGGTTGCTGGTCAAAAGAAAAAGAGTTACTATTTACATTCATTCTGAGGCAGGAGGGCCCAAAGCACAACCATTAAGTGGTGCTTGTATGGGCACCTATTGTTATCCAGTCCAGGAAATCCAGAGTCAGTTGGGTTGAATTGGGTTTAAGGCTTGGTCTTTAAAATAGCACTATAAAGCACAATATCTACATGAATCTCTGGGTTATTAATGAAGGATTCCTAGACTTTCAGAGTATTACCTCTTTAGGAATTCCAAGTTCAAATCCCTTCTGAAAGTATTCCAAATCATGGGTTGTTACAAGGTCTGAAAAACTTTAGGACCCTGTAGAGGTACAGCAGAGAAGGAAGAGATTTGTATTGATTTTTTGGGCTACATGATTACTTTATGTTTTTCTATACCATTTATGGCATGTTGTGAATTTTCTGTGTCTTCTTTATTCCCATGGGAAGGGAAATAAAGACTCCCCTACACTCACTACATGCTTTATAACCTTTAGTATTTATAGAAGAGTAAGGGAATCTTTTGGTCACATCTATGAGGACCTAGATATAAACTATATTTTGTTGTTATTCAGTAGTATCCGTAATGTCCAACTCTTCACCACCCAATTTGGAATTTTCTTAATAAAGATACTGGAGTGATTTTCCATTTCCTGCTTCAACTTGCTTTACAGATAAGGAAACTGAGGCAAATAGAGTAGGTGACTTGTCCAGGGTCACAGAGTTAGTAAACGTCTGAGGCCAGATTTGAGCTCAGGTATTGCTGACTACAGTCCCAACACTCTTTCCACTAGGTGGCTCTTACCAAGATGCCCAAAAATATGTTATGAGATTTCCTAAAGTAAATTCTGAGTAAGGGCAATTTGAACTAAAGAAGTACTGTTTTTTGTTTGTCAGTTTCTTTGTTTTATATTTTTGGATTTGTTTTTTTTGGTTTTTATTGGGGTTGGGTGTCAGCTGCTAAGTTTGGGTCAAATGCATTCATATTAAGCCAGAATTTGAAGTCCTAAACTGTGGGTCACATGTACTTTAGTCACAATAAAATAATCTCTAGTTACTCCAATGTAATTAATTTTTCCAAAACATAATCTTACTTAAAGATTGCAAACTCATCAAGCTAAAGGAGTTGAGTTATTTTAATTTTCTTTTCTATGCTTCTGTCCTTCCCTAAAGTAATATCCCACTTCCCTCTAGAAGGAAAGAAAAAAAATCTAGTTCACCAACAGTCTACATAACTTATAGATAACCTTTTATTTTCTTCAAATGGCAGTGGTTAACAGAACTTCAATTTTTAGTGCCTTTGAAGTCTTTTACCTCATAAAAACCTCCAAAAGGAATGGATGAATGAATTAGTAAAAGTATGAATGAGTTCTTCAGCAATTTAAACATTAAAGAAAGATCTACTTCATTTTAACATATTAATTTGCTTCCTATTCATTGCTACAGATGTTGTTTTTGTTGTTGAAAGAGTATAGACAATGGACTTAGAAAGAAGGATTGTTTACTTGTCATAGACAGTAATTTTTATGACTATTTCATTGTACCTTTATGTCTTAAGGGGAGGGGAAAAGATACCCAAGAAAATTGTATTGAGTGAGACCAATATTTTCTTTCCTAACTTTAGTAGCAGCCGATGAGAGAACTCTCCTATCAGAGTAGAAACAATATCTTTGAGCCAGTTTATTAACCAATAGGTTTTCTCTATGTGCTAACTTCATGTGAAACAAGGACTAATTAAGCCAAAGGAAACCAGTTTTCTGCTTCATGTAGTATTTTTACAATGCATACATGTAATATAGCTCCCTGCCTGACAGGAAAGATTTGTGGAGTCTATTACTTTAAAGGTTATCTCAATTAAGTTGCATTTCTTTCTCTTCATTTATTTATTCATTTATTGTAAAAACAGTGGAGAAGCAAACCTAGAAGATTCAAACATCTCTGCAGAGATAGCATCATACCATACTTTGTTATTAAATCTTCATCATCATTTGTTTTCCAGATGTAATTAATGAAATGTATAGTTTCTTTTACCTCATCGTTGGAAAAAAAAAGTCACACATCCACAAACAAAAGCCTAACTCTGTTAGATAAAGCTTCTCATAACAATGAAGAAAGCATACAGAGTCAGGAGGGTCCTAAAGTATTTAACCCAGTCTAACCTCTTAATTTTATAGATATGGGAAACACCCAGAGTAGCAAACTAACTTGTCTAATATCACCCAGGTAGCTAAGTAAAAGAACAAGGATACAAACTCAGGTCATAGACTCATAGGGTCATTGATCTAGTGTTGGAAGGAAACTCAGAGACCAGCTAATCTAACCCTTATTTTCTATAAGAAAACAAAAACAAAAACTGAGGCCCAGGAAGATTAAGAGATTTGTCAAAGTTCCCTTAGACGGTAAGCATCAGAATCAGAATTTGAGTCAATATCCTCTAACCCCAGCATCAGGTCTTGTGATTCTAAATACAGAGTTCCTTCCAGTAGATCATGCTACTTTTCCTACATTAGTAAAATTATCAAAAATTACAGGACATATAGATAAGGAGAAGAAAGATAATAAATATTTGTTAAATTGAATGACACAAACAAAATAATTCACAAACTGAAAGTTGCACATCAGGCTGTCCTACTGTGTGACTTCTCTGACTTCATCATACACCAGGAGCTTCATTACTGAGATGGCCTCATCATCCTGTAAGGTGTCATCAGCATCATTAGTACTTCACTTTATCACTACTCTAGGCCTCTTTGATTGGAGGGTGGGGCTATGAACTTCAAACTATCATTTAAGGAGAGAGCTTACTTCAAACATCTCATTTCTCATTTAGCTGCACTACTCTGGCCCTTCTCTGATTTAATTCTCCACCGTATCCGAAGTCTGGTACCCTCTCTTCTGCTTCTAGCTTTCTTTTGTGTTTTGTCTTTGATTACTAGGTTGTTAAATTCCTTGAGGGCAAAGACTATTTCTTATTTTTAATTTTTTTCCTAATTTCTTATATTTAATTTGTATCCCCAGAGTATCTGGCACATAGTAGGTGCCTAACAAATTTTTAACTATTAAGTGAGGAATATTGCTAAACAGACTGAAGGACTAATATTGGCATGTTCACCTCTACAGAGCAGACAGAAAATGAAGATAGTCTTTGCCATACTGAGAGATGAAACATTTTGGGAAGAAATGTTAACACATATTTGGGATTACTAGCTACATTGTTATATCACCTGGCTTCCCAAGTGAATTTGCAAACAGAACATATGTCCTCCTCTCTACCCCCCACTGGAACACTAGGAAAGGAAACTATTCCAATTGTGAGCGCCTTTGCCAATGATTTTCAGTTCATATTGCTCTTCTGAGGAAAGTGAAACTGAGGACCTAGAAGGTGTTGAAGCTAAGGATGAATAAGATAATGTTCTGGGACCCACAAACAGCACTTCTCTCTGGAACACTGCAGCTCTTACATATAACCACCTTGGTTTAAATATCTCTTTCCATATGAAGAGAGAAAATAGCGCTAAAAATCTGGTTAGAATCCAGGCACTATAGATGTTTTTAACCACTGTGAGCTAGTCATCTCAAATGCTGACTGTGAAACCTCTATTGCAGGCATCATATCTGTTAATGAAAAGGCCACCCACAGGTCTGTAGCAACAACTAAAGGTAGAAAAAGTACATTATCTCTCAATGCTTTGGGAAGTGAGTTATGAGTGTTGCCAAGTGGCATGTTTTGAAATCAGGGATTATTCTTCAATAAACCGGAAGATTAGTATTCTGGTTTACATCTTGAAAACATTGGGAAAAAAATTACTAGACTATGCTGTTATCAATTTTAAGACTAATAAAGGTCCCACAATTAGACTAAGCAAGTACCTTAAATTTTTCATTTTAACAAATCAGAACATCATGATTTTTTAATCCTTGGGAAATAACCTGGTGATTCAGACTTGAATTTTGTATACTTGTGAGGGAATATCTAATGTTTCACCTCAGAAAGGAATCTTGTTTTTTGGGGGGGAGGTTACTGAATACTTTTATTCTGCACATAGAAGCCACGGCCTGGGGCTCATCGGGGCTGCATCACAAGTATATGGCTTCACACATCAACACCAGGGTTGGGGGTGAGAACAGATCACTCTATCCCAGTCACAGGATGACAAGGGTTTGCTGACAGAGATCAGGAAGTCTCTGGTGTAAGACAGTTCTAACAAAGCAGTGAGAACACCACAGAAAGGTAGAGGGGGGAGGGAAGTTAAGCAGCAGAGGCCCCTGCCCCCAAAACAAAACTGATCTAGTACTGGTGCTGCCCATTCTTAGGACAGGAGCCGACTTCTACAGAGGTGCCTGGTGCCTGCAAGCTCTTGGGCCTCCTGGCCACAGAGCTTACTTGGCCTGAGGGTTTCTGAAGTTCTGTCCAACATATTTAGCCTTGCTGCCCAGCTCTTCCTCAATTCTGAGAAGCTGGTTATACTTGGCCAGACGCTCAGATCGGCAGGGGGCACTAGTCTTGATCTGCCCAGTGCAGAGACCCACCACCAGGTCTGCAATGAAGGTATCTTTAGTCTCCCCAGAACAATGGGAAACCATTACTCCTCACCCATTGGACTGGGCCAGCTTGCACGCCTGGAGAGATTCAGTCACAGAGCCAATCTGGTTCACCTTGAGTAGGAGGCAGTTGCAGGCTTTCTCATTCACAGTCTTTTCAATGCACTTGGGATTGGTCACTGTGAGGTCATCCCCTACCACCTGGATGCCTGCAGTAGCCGTGAAGTTCTTCCAAGCTTCCCAATCATCCTGGTCAAAATGATCTTTAAAAGACACCACTGGATAGTCCTTGATGAAGCTCTTGTAGAGGTCACTCAGAAGGGGAGATGTATCTGGTGGGATCATCATCAGGAGACTGGAAGTCCAAGTCATATTTCCCAGATTGGAAGAATTCTGAGGCAGCAACATCCATGCCAATTACGACCTTATCAGTATAGCCAGCCTTACTAACAGCATTCTTTAGCAGGTCCAGAGCTTCTTTAGTCTCCAGGATGTTCAGAGCAAAGCCGTCCTCATCCCCCACGTTGGTGGCATCCTGTCCATATTTCTGCTTAATCACACTCTTCAGGTTGTGGTAGACCTCAGCTCCAATGCGCATGGCCTCCTTAAAGTTGCTGCTCAAACAGGGAGGATTATGAACTCCTGCATAGCCAGCTTGTTACCAGCATGGGAGCCACCTTTGATCACGTTGAAGGTGGGAACTGGCGGGATGACTTCATCGTTGCCTGCAAGGTCAGCAATGTGGCGGTACAGGGAGACGCCCTTCTCAGCAGCTCCGGCCTTACAAACAGCCAGAGACACTCCCAATATGGCATTTGCACCAAACTTAGATTTATTCTCAGTGCCATCCATCTCTATCATTAATTTGTCAGTCTTCTCCTGCTCCACAACATTCAGTTTCTTGCTAATCAGGGTCGGGGAAATAGTTTTATTGATGTGCTCAACTGCTTTTGAGACACCTTTCCCCAAGTAGTGGGTGTTATCATTGTCTCAGAGCTCCAATGCTTCATGGATAACAGTAGAAGCACTGCTGGGCACAGCAGCTCAGAACTGACCTTTTTCAGTGTAGAGATCAACTTCAACAGCAGGGTTTCCACGAAAGTCGAAGGTCTCTTTACCTGGATCTTGTAAATAGACATGTTGAGTTTCTGGTTGGGGGTTCCTCTGCTGGGCTCAGAGAACAGAGACCAAGGGACCAAGCTACACCAAGAGGGAGCTAAATGGGCCTCTTATTTTTTTAAGTTGAATCTAATTGAGTAGATAAGAATGTAGAAATATGAAAACAAAAGCTGAAGAAGTTTTCAGCTATATTTGAGGGCATGTTTATTGTGACACCTTGAGAGAAGTGGGTCTAAGTCTTTCAGTCAAAAGAGGTGCTAAAGTATGGGAAAAAAATATTGGACATGGAATCTGACTCAGGAGTCAGAGGACATGGGTTCAAATCCTATCTCCGGTGCTTAATATTATTTAAATTTTGCCAATTAGTAGAACTTCCCTGAGCCTCAGCTTCCTCATCTGAAAAAATAAGAAGTAAGGCTTAGAGCCATAGGAATTGATTATATCTATTGCCTTTTACAAATGGGTGAATTTCTCAGAAAATCTATATATCCCATGAAAGCAAATTCCACTTGTAAGAGTAAACTGACTCCATGGAAAAATAACAGATAAAACATTGTAGGAGGCAGTTATGAACAATATAATAACTTTTCTCCTCAGTGATGGTGAGGGTCCCAAGTGGGGGTATTGAGAAATTAATGGCGGATTTCTACTACAGTTTAAGAACAGCAAACAAATAGCTTTGGGTAGCATTATTCAGGGTATATCTATTACAGGAAGCTCAACTTTGGCAGGTTTTGCAAGTGTCCACTTTGGAAAATGTGCTCTAAATCCAATAGATTTCTTTGTGTAAGAAAATAATGAATCTTTTTCATTTGTACTTAAATAAGACAGAACAGAAACAAGGTAGGCTACCTATTTAAAACCTGTAAGGAGATAAGCCACAAATTCAACTTCAAAATTAATTCCTCTAATCTTCAACTTAAGTCAATGAACATAGTACCTACTATGGGGAAGGTATGATTTTCAGCATAATCACTGTTTTTCAAAACCTCAAAGATACCAGTGTTGTTGTTGCTGTTGCTGATATTGTTGTCACTGTTGTTGTCATTTGTCAGGGTGGGGGAGTGAGCAAACAAGGGAATACAAATAAGCGTGATACAGTGTTAAATATGATATAGGCAAAGAAAAGACCTAGGGCAGTTAGGTGGCACAGTAGGAAGTCAGGAATGTCAGAAGTTCAAGATGAGCAGGTAGAGGATTTCAGGCCAAGGCAAATGCCTGAAGTCCAGAGAAGGGGGTGTCTTGTTAAAGGAACAGAAAGAGAACTAGGTTATTGGATCATAAGGTATATGATGGGAAGCAAAGTGTAATAAAACTGGGCATTTAGGAAGAACTTGTTAACAAAATTGTCCAGCTGATGCCTCATTATAGATCTCCACTTTATCTTTTAGAACAAGTGGCTAAAACCAGATAGTGGAGGGCCTTAAATGTCAAGCTAAAAATCTATTCTTTTATTACTTAATAGAAAGCTACTGAAGAAGTCTGGGTTTAGTGTGGCATGATCCAAGCTCAGTAGATGAATTCAGAATATATTTTAGAGGGAGGAGAAAGGAAATAGGAAAAATACAGTATTATAGAATCTCAGACTTGGGTTTACAGAGTCTATCTTGTTTGACAAATACTCCATTAAAGATGTTCTCCTCTTGATCATATCTGATTTCTGATTATCCAGTATTTGGCTGAAGACCTCCATTGAAAGGGAACCCTCTAGGGGAGGCCAGGTGGCCGAGAGAGTAAGAGCACCGCTTCCAGTGTTGGGATGACCTGGGGATCAAATCAGGGCTCAGATACTTAGCACCACACCCAGAAATAACTGGCCATGTAACCTTGAGCAAGTTACTTTACCCCAATTGTTTATAAAAAAGGGCAACCCTCTATTCCCCCATATAGTCTACCTGTATAAGAATGTGTTTCCAATCATCAACTAAATGTATCTCTTTATAATTTCTATTCATTGTTTCCTCTCTGTGCTCTAGAGCCAATCACAATGAATCTAGTCCCATATTCATATATTTGGGATTGCAAATGATTGAATTTGGCTCTCATATCCTCCATCAGTATTGTTTTTGTCAATTTGAACATTTCCAGTTTCTTCAAAGAGTGTCCTCATAGGGAATAATCATGTATTCTTTTACATTGGTCACCAGATTAAGCAATTTTCTTCCTAAAATCTCGAACACAGAATTAAATATAATACTCCAAACATGGCCTGACTCTTCTACCTGCCTAAATAATTGGCCAAGACACAATACTTTGCTCCATTTAAAGCTATATTGATATTAAGCTTACAATCTCATAAAACTTCTCAGTTATTTTTCACAGAGGAACTCCGATTATGAACAACAATACTAATTGGCATTTTATATTGCTGTTAAAATTAGTCAATGGTTTATCTTTTTTATTGTTGGTTTTATTTAAAAAGAAAAAAAAAGTCCTTAGTTTTATTTATTAGTTCATGTTTTAACACTCAATTTTAATTATCTGTCCTTTGATTTTCAAAATGTATATTTGGTGTTTAATTGTGTTTTTAATTTGTAGGCTTTCTACTTTTTTTTAGTATTGCATATCCAATTCGTCAATCCACTCTTTTTTTCTTTTACTGATGCGATTATTTAGAAATGTAAAATTCCCCCAAGTACTGCTTTGGCTGCATCCTTCAAATTTTGGTATGTTGTCTCATTGTTATCAATATCAGAGGTGGGGAATCTGTGGCCTTGAAGAGTGTGTTACTTTTGACTTAATCCTTACTTCACAGAACCTTAATACCCTTCATTAAAAAAAAAAGAAAGATTTGTTCTTGGACAAACTTGGACAAACTTGGACTCAGTCAAAAGGTGGCACTCAAGGTCCTAGAAGTTCACATGTGTCCTCGAGGTCACAGTTTCTCCATTCCTGGTTATTATCATTAATGAAATTGTTGATTATTTTTTTTTTGGTAGGGGGAATTGGAGTTAAGTGACTTGCCCATGGTCACATGGCTAATTTTTGTGTTCAGTGCCTGAGTCCACATTTGAACTCAGGTGCTCCTGACTCCAGGACCACTGCTCTATTCACTGTACCAACTAGCCGCCGCCAATTATTTTTATCGTTTGTTTTTTTTTTACCCAACAACTTTTTTTAAAAAGATGAGGCAATTTTCCAATTACTTTTAATTTATTGTTCAAAGGGCCTTTATTGAAATTAATTTTTATTGCATTATGGCCAGAAAAAAAAGATGCATTTAATATTTTTGCTTTTGTGAACTTATTTGTGAAGTTTTTGTGCCACATGATCAGATTTTGTGAAGGTGCCATTCACTGCTGAGATTTAGATATACTTCTATCTATGTCCGTTCAATATTCTCCAGAGGTCTATTATATCAAACTTCTCTAGCAATTTATTTCTTCTTTTTTTTAAAGTGGTTATTAAGTCTGAAAGCAGTATTTATTAAATCTGGAAGAGGTACATTGAGGTCCTGCACTCTTCTAGTCTACTATTTCTTTCTATATCCCATTTAATTTTTCCTTTAAGAATTTAGATGTTGACATGTGGTGCATTTTGTTCAGTAGTGATATTAATCCATTGTCTATAGTACCTTTTAGTAAAACATAGTTTCCCTCTTTATCTCCTTTAACTGTCTCTTTCATCTTTTACTTTGTCTAGATTTCATAACAGCCACTCCTGACTTTTATGTTTTAAATGTCAGTTGAAGCAGAACAGATTCTCTTCCAGCTTCTTATTTTAACTCTTTGTTTATCTTTCTTTTTTTAAATATTATTGTATTCTGGTTTCTAATCTATTCTTCTATTCTCTTACATTTTGTAGGTACCTTTGTTCTATTAACATTCATAGTTATTAATGCTAACTGTTTACTTTCCTCTATTCTATTCTCTTATTTATTTCCTTTTCTTTTTTACTCTGTCCTCTCTTTAAAGAGTGCTTTGTTTTGACTGTTACCTCCTTTAAACTACCTTATCTTTCATTCTTACCCTTTCTCTTAACCCCTTATCTCCTACTTCCCTGTTGGATAAGATGAATTTCTGTACCCAAATGTGTGTATGTGTATTTGTCCATCCTTGAATCAATTAAGATGAAAGTGAAGTTCAAATATTGCTCATTCCACTAACTTCCCCAACCAGTTCTTATTCCACTGTATAGATTCTTCTGTGAATGTCTGATATATGTGAGATAATTTACCCCATTCTTCCTCTCCCTACCACTCTTTCTCACTACATTTCTCTTCCCTATTCTTCCATTCTTTTTTTGAGATCATCCAAACATAATAGACTCATAGTCAGACTCTCTCTCTAATTATACTCCCTCTAACATCTCTTGTGATGATAAAGTTCTGAGAGGTTGCATGTATTATTTATCTACATGAGGTTGTAAATTGTTTACCTTTATTTAGACTCTGATTTTTTTAATTCATATTTACCTTTTTATGCTTCTCTAAATTTCTGTATTTGAATGTCAAATTTTCTATTCTTCTTTCTTCTAGAAAGTTCTGAATTTTAATAAATGTCTATTTTTCCCCTGTAAAATTTTCCTCGGTTTTTCTGGGTAAATTATATTGGATTATAATCCTATTTCCATTGCCTCCCAGAGTATTTCATTTCAAGCCCTCTTTTCCTTAAATATTTTGACTCCTAATCCTGTGTGAACCTGACTGTGGTTCCATTATAATTGGATTCTTTCTGAATGCCTGCAGTAATTTTTCCTTTACCTAGATGCTCTAGAGTTTGGTTATAATCTTCTTGGAAGTTTTTATTTGGGGTCTTTTAGGAGGTAACTGATAGATCTTTTTCAATACTTGACTCTCCAGTAGTAAGATATCTAGGGCAACTAGGTGGTATAGTAGATAGAGGCCTGCAGACAGGAATATTCCTCTTCTGAGTTCAATTCTGGCATCAGAGACTTACTAGCTATATGACCATAGGCAAGTAGCTTAACCCTGTTTGCCTCAGTTTCCTCATCTGTAAAATGAGTTAGAGTAGGAAATGATGGTGAATGTCTTCCGGATTTACTGCCCCCTTAGAAGGCTCACCCTACCACCACCTGTTGCACAGGTTTGCCTGTGTCTACTCAGATTATATGGGCCAGCCATGCAGCTGGAAGGTATTTTGCTCCTAGTTTTTGCAGATGCAAGGAAAGTACAACCAGGATTCCAAACAAAAGTCGAAAAAGGAGAATTCCTTTGCAGTTAAAGACTGTAAAGGAGCAGAGGACTGAGGAGATGACAGTGAAAGTGATCTTACCACCATGGATGACTAATGATCTGCTTGACTCAAATGCAGGAAATAATTTTAATGTAGATGAAGACATAGATTGTATGTCCCAACTCCAAGTACTCAAGCTGGATGAACATTTAAGTGACTCTCATTCCTTTGGTCATACAATATCAGCTGGAGAAGGACATGTACTGTCCATCTCATCAGTTCCTGTGTTTCAACCCTACTATATCAATGTTGTGGATAAGGAAGATTATATTAACTTCTTTGATACAAACAATGCCCAAAAACTTCTGCAGGAGTATAGCCAAAGGGAGGGAGTTGAAATGGAATTTCTGATAGCTCAAAGTATCATTTTTGACAGTGGTGAAAAATATGACAAGGCTATTTCTAAAAGTAATGATAAAATATTTTATAAATTTATGAAAAAAATCTGCCTCCCATGAAAATATTCTCAGGTACTCTTGGAATGGGCAGCCTCTTTTTATAACCTCTCTTTCATGAAATGCTACTGAGATTTCATCCTGCACTAACTGTGGGGGCTCCAAGGGTTTTTGAGTTTCAGCTTATGCCTGCACTGGTCAGCATGCTCAAAATACTCTGTTAGATATCTCTGTTGAATTTAGAACAATTTTAATTTATACTTGTCAGCACAGTTGTTGGCCTGCTAATCATCAAAATCCACTGAAAGAGTTTTTTGTTATACAACAAGATCCAGATAGAATGCTATTTAAATAGAATCATTCCTTTCCCTTGTGTAAATTAAATTTAACTTTTGAACTATCAAAATAAAAGACAACTCCAAATGGCTTTATTAAGAGTCAGACATAGGTCAGCTAGGTGGTATACTGAAGGTGGTGAACACTGGCCCTGGAGTCAGGAAGACTTGAGTTCAAATCTGGCCTCAGACACTTGACAGACACACTTAATAGCCATGTGACTTTGAGGGACTTAAGCCAAATTGCCCTCCAAAATGAAAAAAAAAAGTGTCAGACATGAGTGAAATGATCCCCAAACAAGTACGATATCTGGACTGCTTTCCTTTGTAATTTTTTGGAGATATGCTGTTTAGGATTCCTTTCATTGTTGTTGCTGTTGTTCATGGCTTTCAGGTGAGCAAATGACTTAAATCATCTCTTGATCTATTTTACAGATCACTTATTTTTCTATATTTTAAATTTCTTCTCATTTTTCAGGGTTTTTTTAAGTTTGATTTATATTTCTTGATGTCTAATGGAGTCATTAACTTCCATTTGGCCAATTCTAATTTTCAAGGAGTTATTTTCTTGAATATGCTTTTGTACTCATATTATCACGTGTTCTCCTTGTATCATTTTTTCATAATTCTCATTTTATTTTAAAGCAATTGGGGTTAAGTAATTTGCTCAAGGTTACACGACCAGTTATTTATGGGTGTGGTGCTAAGTATCTGAGCCCAGATTCAATCCCCAGGTCATCCTGACACTGGGGCCAGTACTCTTACACACTGAGCCACCTGGCTGCCCCTCTCATTTTATTTTTAAAATTTAATTCCTTCTTTAACTGTTTAAATATTTAAGAATGCTTATTGAGCTTGTGGCCAATCTAAAGTTGTTGTTGATGTTATGATGTAGAGGCTTTTTTTTAGATATTTTCAAGTAATTGCCTTCGGTGTTTAAAGCTTGAGATTTTCTGTCATCATAGAACATCATTCGGGTTAGGTTTATTTTTTTTCTCATTCTTTTTTTTTCTTTTTAAATTAAATTTTATGTTTATTCTTATTTTATATCATATATTTCCAAAAGATTTTGAGTTACAAATTTTCTCCCAGTTTTTCCCCTACCCCTACCCCAAAACAGTGATCCCACTGTATACCCCCTCCCCCAATCTGCTCTCTTCTATATCCTCCCCCATTCCCCCTCCGACTTCCCAGTAGGGCAAGATAGATTACTATACCCCAGTGACTGTATATATTATTTCTCAGTTGCATGTAAAATAATGATGATGATGATGATATTTTTTAAACATTTGACTTTAAAACTTTGAATTGTAGCTTCTTTCCCTTCTCCCTCGTCACCCACCCTTAATGGAAGATAAGAAATTCAATATAGATTATACATGTGTAGCTATGTGAAACATTTCCTTAAAGGATATATTGTGAAAGACTGATTACATTTCCCTCCATCCTATCCCACCCCCCCACTTGTTCTATTCTCTACTTCGACTCTGACCCTTTATAAAAATATGTGCTTCCAACTTACCTCTCCCCCATCCTGACCTCCCCTCCTTCATCCCCTCTCTCATCCCCTTCCCCCCTACTCTCCTATAGGGTGAGATACCCTATTTAGTGCATATGTCATTCCTTCCCTGAACCAAATTCAATGATATTATGGTTAACCATTCTGTTTTGCCTCCCTGTTTTTCCCCTCTGTTGTAACAGTTTTCTCTTGCCTCTTCTATATGGGATAATTTACCCCATTCTCTCTCTCCCCGTCTCCTCTCATTATATTCCTCTCTCACCTTTCAGTTTCATCTTTTAAGTGTCATCCCTTCCTATTCCACTGGTCCTGTGCCTTCTGTCTATGTATAGATCCACACACATAGACACACACACATATACACATTCACATATGTATTCATACTCCCATATATCCACTTATATACACATATGTGTAATACTTCAGAGAAAAATATGGTCATTCAATGAAATAGATGACTTTCAAGCATTCTTGATGAAAAGAATAGAGTTGAATAGAAAATTTGACATTTAGATAAAAGAAGAATGAGAAGGTAAACAGGGAAAAGATATCATAAGGAACTTATTGTTCAACTTGATATTTCACATTGCTTACTATTTTTTCATTTGTTTGGGTCTTTTTAATAGTGTCTTGAGTCCTCATAAAGTCACTAGCTTCCATTTGCTCCGATCCTATTCTGAAGGAATTATTCTCTACAGTGAGCTTTTGAGATTCTTTTTTAAAATTAAATTTATGTTTATTTTTAGATTACATCATTCATACCCACAAGATTTTGAGTTACAAATTTTCACTCCATTTTCCCCTACTCACCACCTCAAAAGACCAATCCCACTGAATATCCCTTTCCCCAATGTGCTCTCTCCTATATCTTCCTCCATCCCACCTCTGACTTTCCAGTAGGGCAAGATGGATCTCTATGCCCCAGTGCCTGTTTGTCTTATTTCCCAGTTACATGTAAAAGAATAATAATAATAATTATTATACATACATATCTATATACATTTAAATATTTGATTTTAAACCTTTGAATTCCAAGTTCTTTCCCTTCCTCCTTCGTCACCCACACTTACTGGGAAGATAAGCAATTCAATATAGGTTGTACATGTGTAACTACGTAAAACATTTCCATAGTGGATATATTGTGAAAGAATGACTATATTTCCCTCCATCCTATCCCACCCCCAACTTGTTCTATTTTCTATTTTGAACCTGTCTCTTTTCAAAAGTGTGTGCTTCCAACTTCCCTCTCCCCTAGCCTTCCCTCCCTTCCATCATCTCCCCTCTCATCCTGTTTCCCCCTACTCTCCTGTAGGGTGAGACACCCTATTTCATGTATATGTTATTCCTTCCCTAAGCCAAATTCAATGAGAGTAAGGTTGACTCATTCCCTTTTGCCTTCCTGTTCTCCCCTTCCATTGTAACAGTTTTCCCTTGCCTCTTCTATATGAAATGATTTACCCCATTCTGTTTGTCCCCATCTCCTCTCATTATATTGTCTCTGTCACCTCTTAATTTCACCTTGTTAATTTCATCCCTTCCTATGCAATTGGTCCTGTGCCTCCTGTCTATGTATACCTGTACACATATATATACACACATATGTATTCATGTGCTCATATACCTTACTATGTAGAGATATATATGCATGTATACATACATACACACATACATATATATCTGTGTATGTATATATACTTTTCTATTCCCTTCAACTATTCTTATACTGACAAAAGTTTCTAAGTTACAATTACAATTTTTCTATGTAAGAATGTAACTAGTTCAACTTTGATAAGTTCCTTATGATTCCTTTTCCCTGTTTACCTTCTCATACCTCTCTTGCTTCTTGTATCTGAATGTCAAATTTTGTATTCAACTCTGGTTTTTTCATCATGAATGCTTAAAAGTACTCTATTCCACTGAATGACCAGATTTTCTCTGGAAACATGATACTCAGTTTTTTTGGGTAGGTGATTTTTTATTTTGATCCCAGCTCCTTTGCCCTCAGGAATATCATATTCCAAGCCCTTTGATCCCTCATTGTAGAAGCTGCCAAATCTTGTGTTATCCTGCTTGTGTATCCACATTATTCAAATTGTTTCTTCCTGGCTGCTTATAATATTTTCTCCTTGATCTGGGAACTACAGAACCTGGCTATAAAATTCCTAAGAGCTTACTTTTTGGGATCTTTTTCAGGAGGTGATTGGTGGATTCTTTCAACCTCTATTTTGCCCTCTGGTTCTAAAACATCAGGGCAATTTTCCTTGAGAATTTCTTGAAGGATGATTTCTAGGGTTTTTGTTTGTTTGTTTGTTTATCATGGCTTTCAGGTAGTTCAACAATTTTTAATTTATCTCTCCAGGATCAATTGTCTAGCAAAGTGGTCTTTCCAATAAGACATTTCAAATTGCCTTCTATTTTTTTTCATTTGTTTGAATCTGTTTAATACTATCTTGATTTCTCATAAAGTCATTAGATTCCATTTGATCCAATATAATTCTGAAGGAATGATTCTCTTCAGTGAGCTGAGATTCTTTTTCTATCTGGCATATTCAGCTCTTTAAGGCATTCTTCTCCTCATTGTCTTTTTGAGCCTCTTTTGCCATTTGAGTTAGTCTATTTCTTAAGGTGTTTTTTTATTTGCTTCAGTCAGGTTGTAGGCTCTATTTTCATGATTTTCTTCATCATTTTAATTTCTCTTCCCAATTTTTCTTCCACTTCTCTTATTTAGTTTTCAAAATCCTTCTTAAGCTCCTCTATGGCCTGTAACCAGTCCATATTTTTCTTGGAAGATTTTGGTGCAGGCATTCTGACTTAGTTTTCTTCCTCCTGTTCCATGTTTTGTTACTTTTTGTCCCCCAAAAGGAATCCAGAGTCACATTGCTGTGCTTGCTTTGCTTCCTTTGCTTGCTTGTGTTGACATTCAGTTATTTGACTTTGATCTTTTTGCCACAGTAGAACTCTGCTTCCAGAGGGGAGAGCTTTGTTCCAAATTGCTGTGGTTTTCATAGCTGCTGGAGATATTAGTTGCCTGTCCTCTCTGAAGCCTCCACCAACTCTGGCACCTGGTCATCCACCCTAGGACCTCCACCCTATACAGCAATCCAGATCCAAGCAGGTTAAGCAAGATTGATTACTTCTCAGAATGGTTCCTTGGTCTCCCTCCAATCTTCAGGCCAGGAGCTCTGAAGCAGCCACATTGTGGCAGCCTCCATGCCTCAGCTGCTTCTCCCTCTGGGGGGGCAGAGGCTAGACAGCACACTCATAACCACTGTTCCCAAAGTCCACTGACCTCTCACTTTGTCTTTGGCATTTATGTGTTGATAATTCTGGAAGCTGCCATAGCTGCTGGTGATCCACTCTCCTGAAGTTTCTCCAGCCAGGGATGGTCGTGTCACCCTGGGACTTAAACTTAAGAGTCACGTGGGGCTGGACTCTGTTCCCAGCATGTTTCAGTGGACCCTTACTGCTGGCTTTCCAGGCTGTCTTCAGTGGAAGGTTTGCTTCTGTCTGTCACTTTGTGGTTTCTATAGCCCTTAAGTTTGTTTAGAGTTATTTTTTGTAGGTATTTGGGGTGGTTATGGGGGGTGCACAGGGAGTTCTCCTGCTTCTGTGCCACCATCTTGTCTCCTTCCCCTGATTACCTTTTCTCATTCTTTCAGTCTATTTTTTGAGTTTGGACTTTATGTTAGTGTGAGCCTCCATTTACCTCTGGGGTAGTGGAGGGGCATGGGGAGGAACACTTGATAATCTAAGTTTTTAGGTCCTTCTCCTGCTTTCACAACTTAGTTTGGGTCATATGTAAGTTTTTAGTGCTTCTAAAATGGTGTGATTCAGGGAAAGGTCTGGTTAGGTTCCTACTGGTTTAAGATTTGCAAGTTGTATCTGTTAGCTGGTGTGTAGTTGGGTTACAGGAGATTGCTACAGGGCTCAGTTACCATTAGCCCATTGGGAGGTTATGAAGGTTCAGAGTGACTAAGCTGACTCCTTTTTTATCTTGGTCTCCTGCCTTGTTTGTTCCACCATAGGCTTGTTTACATGACAAGATTAGAACTGAATGATCACCCTGCTCCTGGGCATTAGCCATACAGCAGAGTTTTGGAATATGTTCTTTGCTCAGTACCGAACTGAGTCTCATACCCACTCAGAATACTCTTCTCTACCCTGCATCTGTGACCCAGAACAGGTAATAAGTGACAGAGCTGCCAGATGGAATTAATTTTTGCTCCCAGAGCTAGGGGAAGGGTGTTCTGAGTTCTCTTTCTTTTCTAATGTTTCTTGTCCTGGTTTACAGTCTCAGTTCCCTTAGTGTACCTGCTCCTGCCTACACCTTTGCTGCTATTGCTGCTATTTCCATGCTATGCCCATTGCTCTGTCATCTTGGACCCT
The DNA here is from genome assembly GCF_028583685.1 of Petaurus breviceps papuanus. NCBI lineage: Eukaryota > Metazoa > Chordata > Mammalia > Diprotodontia > Petauridae > Petaurus > Petaurus breviceps. Next base: position 15,660,290 of record NW_027186304.1, read on the forward strand.
TTCCCACATATTGCTTTAAAGTTTGAAGGGTGCTTTGAATTTTTAAAATAATAAAATATTATCTCATTTGATTATCACAGTAAGCATGGGTATTATCTTCATTTTACAAATGAAAAAAAGAAACTGAGGCAGACAGAGGTTATGTTACTTATCTAGCTACTATGTGACTGAGGTCAGATTTGAACTCAGTTCTTCTTGACTCCAATCCTGTGCTCTATCCATTCTACTACCTAGTTTCCTTGTTTATCCATAACATTTTATCCTGTCATTGAGAAGTTGATTTAAAAAAACTCATAAAGTAGAACTTTTCATTTATTTTATCAAATTTCAAAATTATCCTTAACCAATATTTGATTGAACTTAACATCTCTGCCTTTCAAAATCTTTTTGATATCTGACTCTGTTATCCAGCATGCTAGGTATGTCTCCTAGATCTGTGTCATGAGTATATTTCAAAAATAAGACATATATTCATCTATGTTATTCATTGAATACAAAGAATTAGACATCTCAAGGTAAAACACGTGTCCCCAGGGTACATCATTAAAATCTACTTTTGGAGATAACATTAATTCATTTATTATATTCATAATATTATCTAGACCATGTTTGAAAACCCTTTCTCCAATATCAGAATAAAAAAGTACATAGAATAATCTGACAAAATTAATAAATTATATATACAAAAATGCTTTAGTAACTATAAAATAAAAGAAAGGAAGGAAAGTAGAAAGGAAAGAAAGAATGGAAGAAAAAAGAAAGGACAAAAGGAAGAAGGGAAGGAAAGAATGAAGAAAGGAAAGAAAAGGAAGGAAAAAAGGAGGAAAAAGGAAGGTAGAAACAATAGGAAGCCAGGTGAGAGCAAATGCAGTCCTAAGTAGAGAAGTAGAAGTAGAAGTAGAGAGGAAAAGATGGATGTGAGAGTTATTGTCAAGGTAAAACTCAATTTCTCCTTAGCTATGAGAGTTGAGGAAAAGGGATAAGTGAATGATAACTCCACTTTTTTACCAACTTGCAAAATGGAGAGTAGTGTGATACACTATAATGTCAATACAATATTCACAGCACCCACAGTAGCTATGAATAGGCTGGTATAGTTATGCATAACAAAATGTAATAGACTATCCACATGGAGAACAGAACCAAAGCATTTATTCAAATACCAGATAACCGAATCCCAAACCCAAATTTATCATAATGACCACTAAATTGGTACTCATAGCCCATGCAGGAAGCACCAACATTTCCAAGCCTTCCAAAACCTTCCCTCTGTCAGGCTTCAAAACAAAATAGGCTCCCTTAAACAAGTATGCCCCTTCCTCACTCACACTAGCAACTCAGCCTCCAAGCTGTTTGCTCCTGGAAGTTCTGGTTCTCTCTCAACTCATGATCATCTTTTAATACTAGTCATTAGCTCCTCCCTGGTCAATCCCTTCCTGTTGTATCAGGAAGTTCCTCCCACTGTGGGTTTTACAAGTTCTATTTCTTAACAAATACTTGATATACTCAAGGGCAAGATTCAATTGAAACAAGGAGCTAAGTACTTGTTTGCTTGCCATTGCAAAGGGCAAGAAAGATCTTCACATCCCATTCCCATTACACCCACACACATTGCATACACACACATACTTATATATATACACATATATATATATATATACATATATACATATGATCTGTATGTGGGTATACACATATTTGTATGTATGTATGTATGAGTATATCTGTGTATACACACATTGAATAAGCATATGTGTTTATGTATATAGCATATGTGTGGAAGGTGTTTTGTTCGTTTGTTTTTTGAAGTAATCATGGGTTCTATTTTGGATTTGGTAAAGAATAAAGGAATGGTATGAGAACATTTGATTTTAGTTGGTCCCCTGAGGAATTTTGCAGGAAAATTGTGTATTGAACATAGTTTGAGATTTTAATTTTGTGATGCTACAAAATAAGAAATTAGGTGCTGTGTTTATTTTGTGTCCTGGTCTTGATTAACTAAGACAACTATTTATACAGGTAATAATCACAACATGAATTCCATAGGATTTGTAAATCACAGTATGAAAAGATCATAGGACTTAGAGCTAGAGGTGACCTTAGAGATCATCTAATCACAAACTAATAAAAAAGAAAAAAATGTATTCTAGGAATAATTTATTTTCTCATATTTTGCTTTATTTATATGAACCAAATGCATAATCACATTAAATTTTGATAATGGGCTGTTAAGGAAAGGATTATCAATCATATTATGTTAAAATAATTGTTATTAGAAAATTAGTCAGGAATAAAAATGTAATAACATTTCTTGGGCTTTTCCTAATTTACCTGTAAAATCATTCTGATAAACTATGAAGGGCTTTCCACATCTATCACTAATTCCTAAAATAGTAGCTTTTTTGAAATTCATCATATATCCAAATTGTTCTATTCATGATAAAAGTAATGCAAGACAGCATTTTATATTGTTTCTGAGGAGCATAGTGAATGAAATATTAGAACATGTTTGTTTCAATTTTCTAGAATGGAACAATAAGAAAAAAATAAGGCTTAGTGATTTGTGAACATAAAATCTTAGAGTCATGGCTAAAAGTAGTCATTGTTTCCTGCTAAAATTTCACAAGATGATCTCTTCAGGTTTCTTATTATTCAATCAACTGCTCAAGCCTCCGACCTACATTATTCTTCATTCACTTAACTTCTATGGATACAGGTATTTTCTCACAAAATCATATACTCTCAGCTTCCTTTCATAATCCAGCCTGATTACAACTCTGACTACAAATTCTTATGGAGATTTTTTATTTGTTTCAGTGTCATGATTTTAAAATACATGTATGCATACATATGTACACACATATAAATATTTATACATGCACATATACACATATGTGCATACACAATGCACACACACATATAATAGCTGAATTAAATAAAATTGCACAACATGGGTTAAGGTTTGGACAGAAAGCAAGAACTTTAACCAAGAGTATATCTGACATGACGAATATCCTCCATGAAGTGAAGTTTTGAAGATTTTTTTTTCACACTGTTATGAACTTTTTAAATTTGTCATGACTCTTCCATGACGGGAAAGCCCCATGGTCGATCCATTGAAAAATGCAACTGAAACATCACAAATGCTTGGCAGTGGTACTGGAGTGGGCTCTCAGTTCTGAGAATATACAAAACTTTTGCAAAGGACACATAAAATCATGAAACATAATAACCAAAATTTTCGTCTTTAGTAAAATCACGTGCCATCTCATGCAGAAAACTTTTCCTGAAACCCTTTGTTTTTAGAAATGTCTCTTTACTCTAATTAAGACAGACGTTCTTATCTCTGTGTTCACTTTTTGTTCCCAAGCCATGCTCACCCTCTTCTGTACCAGATCCTAAAGTCCTTGAAGGAAGCTTTGACTTTATAACCATAAAACCTAATGAATTGTTTTAGACATAGCTTGGGGCTAAAAAAAATGCCCCCCTGGATTAGCTAAAGGGCAAGATTTGGAAAAGCAAAAACAAAACCAAAACAAAACTCAATGCCAATTTAAACATTTTTCCTAAAATATTATGTTTTTTTCTGCTTATTAACATTGAAATTTTATGAAAAAATGTTTTTTATCTTATACATAATAAGCAAAAGCTTTATATTGTGATCCTCTTTGAGTTAATGCAGTCCAAGAAAGTTGGCTTTCAAATTCAGATCTTTATAATCCAACTCCAGAACACACCTCAATTTCACAGTAAAGTAAGGGTAATATTTTGAACTATTATTCCTAGGCTAAGGAAATCTCTAATTCCTCCATCTGATCCTAATATAGTATAGATCCATTTCTTCTGGATACTTTCCAGGTAATTTTATTTAGTAAAGTGTTGTGCCCCAACCTTTTTAGAATACCACAGATGCCATTTGAATAAGGCACAATATAAACTATCATACTGTTTCCTCTCCCACTCTCTCCTCCTACCCCAGCCCAAGACAATATGACTTTCTTATTATAGTCTAAGTTTCTTTTGATTTTTTGAATTCCATAGCAATCAGTTGAAGCATATTGATGATCCAAAACAATAAAATTTCTAGATCCTCTTAAGACAAAAAATTGTCAAATGATACTTCACCATTTTATACTTATAAATTTGGTTTAAAAGTATTTTAGGCTCAAGGGCTGGAACACAAATACAGAATAGAGAAAAGTAACAAAAATATATCATAAACTTAAATATTGAAACTTAAATACAAAGAAAAAAAGCATGCTATGTGCATAGCAGAACATGAGAGGATTCAAAATAAGTAACAATAAAATTTCATTTTCAAGGTCTGTGTGATAAATAATTTACTTTACATTGAGAATTGTCCATTTTTTCTTTGCTTCCTTATTTTGTTATCTACTGTGTACTTTTTTACTTTATTATTTTTTTTCTCTCCCACCACTCCTCCTGCCCAGAAGGCTACAATAAAGTTTAGATATGTTTTTCTATAGCTAGAGATAAATACATACACATATAAATATATACATACATATATAGACATATACATTCCCAAACATACTCTACTCCTGATCTTTGCTTTTATGTTTGTGCATATAGCTTGTTTCCTATCCCTCCTGCCTCCCCTACTTTACCTCTACCCAATATACTTTCCTATTATTTGCCTACTCCCCTCCAAGGTTTTATACCTCATTTGTATAGAATAATTATTTTTAGATGTTCCTAAATGGTTTTATTTTTAAATTCATATCATACTCAAGTTTACCCTAGTCTTTCTTATGAGCTACCCAATTATTAATAAGAATCGTAAACACAAATTTTTTCCTGTTATATATAAAGAGTCTGTCCTTATGAATCCCTTATAATCAGTCTTTGGTATGTCCTTTATATTTCTCTTGGTTTTTGTAAGTTTAATCTTCTATTAAGTTCAGGATTTTCTTTAACAAAGTCTTGAAAGTCTAAGAGTTTATCAAATATCTGTTTTTATTTTAATTCAGGAAAATACTTAAATATGAAAGGTATAATATTTTTGGCTGGCAGCCCAGTTCTTTTCTTCTTCCATATATTACGTTCCAAGACCTAGGGTCTTTTAATGTTTCTGCTGCTAGGTCTTCCGTGTTTGTAATTGTGACACTATCATATTTAATTTGTTTTAATCTTGATGCTTTTTATATATTATCCTTGAGCTGGGGATTTTGGAATTTCATAACATTATCCCTATGACTTTACCTTATAGGATCTCTTTTAAGTGGTGATCTCTGATTTTTTTCCCCTCTTTCTACTTTTTCCACTTTTTCTAATGTTTCAGGGCAATTTTCTTTAATTATTTCTCATATTATTGCGTCAAGAAAAGTCCTGTAAGTGTCCACATTCAGAGGCTTTCTGCCAAACTGCTTCTGCATTCACTGGCATATGCTGGATCCAGAGATTTCCTAAATCTTCCCCAACTCTGAAGCCCAACTCCCATCACTATTCTGGAGGTTAAAGTTCTGGGTGGTTGTGGTGGAGGAAGTCTCTCAAACCAACTAACCCCACAATTTGTTTTTTGTTTAATCCTTGCTGCTTGCTATTTAAATGGATCCTAGGGGGCAGAGCAAAAATAGCAGAGTAAAGGCAGGAACTTGATTGAGCAAGTTGAGTTCCAGCCACCTCCATACCTGTAAAAATGACTCTAAACAAATTTTACAGCTATAGAACCCACAAAGTGACAGAGAAAAACAAATCTCCTTCTGAAGGTAGCCTGCCAGGCTGCCAGCTTGGTGCAGAGTGTAGTCCTGTGTGGGCCACACTAGCCCAGACCAGCTACACAAACTGGCCAGAGCAGACTTCAGGGCACTTATTCACAGCAGCCTGCTAAAGGAGATACAAAAATAGTGAAGAAAATAACACCTTAAAAATAGACTAACTTAAAAGGAAAAAGAGGGACCAAAAGCCAATAAGGAGGAAAATGCCTTGTAAAAGAAATTGGCCAGATGGAAAAGGAATTTCAAAAACTCACTGATGAAAATAATTCCTTCAAAATTAGATTGGAACAAATGGAAGCTAATGACTTTATCAGACATCAAGATAATATAATACAGATCCAACCGAACGAAAAAAAAAAAAAATAGAAGGCAATGTGAAATATCTCAATGGAAAAAAGCGCTGCCCTGGCAAATAGATCCAGGAAAGTTAATTTAAAAATTATTGGACTATTTGAAAGCCATGATCAAAAAAAGAGCCTAGACCTCATCTTTCAGGAAATTATCAAGGAAAAATGCCCTCATATTCTAGGACCAGAGGTTAAAAAATATTAAAAGAATTCACCAATCACCTTGTGAAAAAGATCCCCAAAAGAAAATTCCTAGGAATATTATAACCAAATTCCAGAGTTTCCAGGTCAAGGAGAATATATTGCAAAGCAGTTAGGAAGAGACAATTTGAGTATTGTGGAAACACAATCAGGATAACACAAGATCTAGCAGCTTCTACATTAAGGGATTACAGGGATTGGAATATGATATTTTGAAAGTCAAAGGAGCTAGGATTAAAACCAAGAATCACCTACTCAGCAAAAGAGTATAATATTTTAGTGGAAAATATGGAAATTCAATGAAATAGAGTATTTTCAAACATTCTTTTTCCTTTTTTTTTGGAAGGGCAATTGGGGTTAAGTGACTTGCCCAAGGTCACATGGCTAGTTTTTGTGTTAAGTATCTGAGGCTGGATTTGAACTCAAGTCTCCTGGGCCAGTGCTCTATTCTCTGTGCCACCTAGCCACCCAATTTTCAAGCATTTTTGATGAAAAGACCATAGCTGAACAGAAAATTTGACTTTCAAATGCAAAAAGTAAGAGAAGCATGAAAAGGTAAAGAGGAAAGAGAAATCATAGCGAACTCATTAAAGTTGCACGATTTACATTGCTACATGGAAAAATGATATTTTAACTCATGAGAATTTCCTCAGTCTGAGGATAGTTGAAAGGAATGTATATGTGTGTGTATACATACATATGTGTATATATATATATGTATGTATTTATAGGTGAATGTGTGTGTATGTGTATACATGTATGCATAGACAGAGGGCACAAGATGAGTTGAATATGAAGGAATGGCATCTAATTAATAAAAGTAAGAGGTGAGATAAGAATATATTGGGAGACAGTGAAAGGGAGATATAGAATAGCATAAATTATCTCACATAAAAGAGGCAAGAAAAAGCTGTTTTAATGGAGGGGAAGAGCAGGAAGATGAAAGGGAATGAGTCAACTTTACTCTCATTGGATTTAGCTTAAGAAGGGAATAGCATACACACTCAGTTGAGTATCTTGCACTACCAGAATGTAGGGGGGAAAGGGGTTGAGATGGGCGATGATAGAACGGAGGGGAGATTAGGGAACAGTGCAGTTTGAAGCAAACACTTTTGGAAAGGTACAGGGTCAAAGGAGAAAAATGGAATAAATGGGGGGCAGGGTAGAATGGAGAGAAATATAGTTATTCTTTCACATCATGACTTCTATGGAAAAGTTTTGTGTAACTATACATGTATAACCTATATTGAATTGCTTGTCTTCCTAGTGGGGGTGGTTCAGAAGGAAAGAAGGGAGAGAATCTGGAATTCAAAGTTTTTAAAACAAATGTTAAAAATTGTTTGTACTTGTGGCCTGGAAATAAAATATACAGGCAATGTGGTATAGAAATCCATCTGGTCCTATAAGAATGTAAGGGTGTGTGGGAGGGGTGATATAAAAGAGGGTAGAATGTAGGAAGTGGCATTCAGTATGTTTGCCATCTACGGCAGTGTTAAGGGGAGAGATGGGGAGAAAATTTGTAACTCAATATCTTGTGAAAATGAATGCTGAAACTAAAAAATTAATTAATCAATTAAAAAATAAAACAAAACAAAATAAAATGGACACTAACCCGGAGGTGTTTACTCTTCAGGGCCACAAAACCTTGTCCTGGCATTTTTCTTCTGATCTTCTCAAATTGTCCCAAGAAGACCATGGTTGTGACCCTATTCTTATTTATTTCCACCCACACTTTTTTCACCCTAAAGTGCTATTTTAACTCTTTTGTGGGGGGAAAATATTGAGTGCTTGGAATTTTCTGATCCACTCTGCCATATTCCCAGAATCCTTCCCTAAAATTGTTTTTTTTTTTTAACTGATTATGATTTTTTTTACATGAATCCCTTTTTCATTTAATTTTGCTCAATTCATCTTGGTATTTTGGTCTGGGGATATCTAACACCTCTAGCTTACAGGCAAGAGTAACAAAACCAGATTAAAATGCAATTGGGAAATATTTAACAAAATAAAAGCATGATAAAATAGAGATAATATTACATTGTAAAAGCAATTGATATGTAACTCACAGGAATTTTTATGTATGAATTAGAGGCCCTCACTCTATTCAAGTTTGACATTACTCTTCTAGTTCATCAAGACCCAAGATCTTTTGGGGATTCTTACTGCCATCCAGCATGCTAGTTATAAGTTCCAACTTTGTGTCATCTGTAAGTTTTTTTTAAGTGATAAATTTGCGTCAAAAATCATGGGCTCAGACACTGATCCCTGGACCACTCTCCAAGAGACCTTCTCTCAAGTTCAGTACTAGTATTATCCTGGACATATTATTTAATTTCCTGAATCTGAGTTTTCCCATTTATGAATTGTAGAGAGAGGTTGGGGGTGGGGCAGGAATTTCCTTCACTAGGTGCCTTACACTGCCATCACTTCTAGTTCTAATCTATGATCTTACAATACTTTTAGGTTGATATTAAAACACTATTTTTAAAAATTCTGATCATTTGAGCAGTTCCAAAACCACATCATTATATTCACTCCTGGTATACATATCACCATTTTTCCTCATAAACGTAACTTGAGAAGTTTTATAAATTGTTTTTCTAACATTTAAGTAATATGTGTAGCACCTAGGCTAATAGGTGGTACAGTGAATATAGGACTCAGCATGGAGTCAGGGAGATCAAATCCAGCTTCAGATACTACCTGTGTAAACTATAGTCTTTGTTTGCCTCAAATTCCTTCCTTGTACCATGCCTATAATAACAGTCCCCATTATTTCCCAGGTTGGTTGGGAGGATCAAATGAGATTTTCATAAATGCTTAACACAGTGTTTTGCACAGAGGAGGTATATAAATGCTTATTCCCTTCCCTTTATCTGTCTCATTCTCTTTAACTCTAGCTTTCATAACTATATTGAAAGAAGAAAGCCTATAAGGACATTAGGAGGGACAGTGGAGAGAACACTGGCTCTGGAGTCAGGAGGACCAGAGTTCAAATCTGAACTTAGATACGTACTGCTGTGTGACCCTGAACAAGTTATTTAACCCTCCTTGCCTCCTAATTAAAGAAAAAGGAGCTAGAGCAAACGTTGTAATTGAATTAACTGTAACTTTCTTTGATGAAGCCACAATTGGCTCTTTGATATCTTCTTTTCCTCCTCTTGGTTGTCAATAATCATGTCTTTGGTTAAAAAACAAATTCTTGAATTTTGTCACTAATCAAAGAACTACAACAACATTTGTGTTCTCTAGTCCAACGGTATTTCGCCCATTGTCCATTTTATTTCAGATATTACTGGCAGTGGTAAAAGTCGTCATATCTTTGAGTTCTTTCAAGAACGTAGTTCTTTGGGACTGGTGACCTAATTCAGCAAACTAATTTCTATCACATTATATCCTTGTTTATATTTTGTCTAAACAGAGGCTAATACCAACTTTTGTTGTGTCCTTTAGATCCAAAGGTCATTTTCCCTATCAGAGAAAGAAGCCGAACAAGAAATAAGAAGCTCTGCATACTTTGTATTATCCTTTATCACCTTATCGATGCTAAGAAGTGCCACCAAAAGTCCGAGTTCTGTGTCAGTTCTCAGTTCTCAGTTCTCTTCTCAGTTCGTCTCAATTCTCAGTTCAGTCTTCAGTCCAGCAGTAGCAGCCCAGCCTCCAGATGCTTGCTGAGAGACATTCTCTCTCTCTGTCTCTCCAGCAGCAGCTGCCCTGCCTCCACATTGCTTATCCCAAGAAGGTCTGTCTGTCCAGCTTGTGCTTTTCCTTATATAGGTATTAGCTCTTCCCTGTTCAGCCCTTCCAGTTATGTCAGCAACAGGGGTTCATAACTCCTGTTTCTTTAAAGAGGCTTAATTTGAAATTAAGTGCTAAGTACCTGTCAACTTTCCAATGCAAAGGGATCTTCAAATTTCATTACCATTACATGCTCTCTATCTCTTGGTTGGTCATAAATTCTTCCCTTATCCACAGATCTGATTGGAAAATTGATGCAGTCTTTCCTAATGTGTTTATGGTACTTGCATTATGTCAAAATCATGTATCCATTTTTAACTTATCTTAGTATAAGTTGGACTGTTCCTAGTTTCTGCTAAACTGCTTTCCAGTTTTCCCCTCAGTTTTTGGCAAATAATGAGTTGTTGTACCAAAGTTGGCATCTTTTGGTTATCAAACACTCAGTTAATCTGGACATTTACTACAATGAATTGTGAACCTAATATAATATTCTACTGATCATTACTCTATTTTTTAGCCACTACCAGATTGTTTTGATGATTACCACTATGTAATACAGTTTGAGATCTAGTAGGTTTAGGCCACCTTCCTTCCCATTTCTTTTTGTTTTTTCATCAATCACTTGATATTCTTGACTCTTTGTTCTTCTAGATGAATTTTTCATTATTTTTTCTAGCTTTGCAACATAATTTTTTAGTAATTTGATTGGTATGGCATTAAATAAGTCAATTAATTTAGGTAAAACAATCTTTTTTTTTAATATTGGGTTGGCCTACACATGAGTAATTAATAGTTTTTTTTTTTTCCCATTTGACTAGTGCTGATTTTATTTTTGTGAAAAATCCTTTGTAATTGTGTTCATATAGCTCCTGTATTTGTCTTGGCTTAAAGTATTTCCTACATGGGGCGGCTAGGTGGCGCAGTAAGTAAAGTGTCCTCCCTGGAGTCAGGGGGACCAGAGTTGAATTCTGGCCTCAGACACTTAACACCCACACAAAAAGAACCAGCCATGTAACCTTGGGCAAGTTACATAACCCCAATTGCCCTCCAAAATGCAAAAAAAAAAAAATTAATAAGTAAAGTATTTCCTACAAATTTGATAAAGATGTTAATTATTTCAGCTAATTTTTAGTTGTTTTTTTCTGGAATTCAACAAGTATATCATCATATCATCTGCAAAGAGTGTTAATTTGTTTCATTACTGCCTTTTGTAATTCCTTCAATTTCTCGTTCTCCTCTTATTGCTACAGGTAAGATTTCTAGTACAATATAAAATAATACTGAGGATAATAACCATCTTTGATTCCCCTCTGATTTTATTGAAAAGTTTTCTATCTTATTTCCATTATAGATAATTCTTGGAAATAGTTTTAGATAGCTACTACTTATTTTAAGGAAGACTCCATGTATTCCTATATTCTCTAGTTTTTTTTTGGAGGGCAATAGGGATTAAGTAACTTGCCCAAGGTCACATGGCTAGTTTTTTTTGGTGTGTGTGTGTGTGTTAAATGTCTGAGGCCAGATCTGAACTCAGGTCTTTTTGACTCCAGGGCCGGCGCTCTACTCACTGTTCCACCTAGCCAACCCTTTCTCTAGTGTTTTTAATAAGAATGTGTGTTGTATTTTGTCCAAAGCTTTTTCTGCATCTATTGAGATAATCATATGATTTGTTAGTTTTGTTGCTGATAAGGTACATTATGCTGGTGGTTTTCCTAAAATTGAAGTAGCCCCGCATTCCTGGTATAAATCCTAACTGATCATAGTGTATTATCCTCATTATAAGTTGATGTAACCTCTTTGCTAATATTTTATTCAAAATATTTGCATCTATTTTCATTAGGAAAATTTGTCTATAATTTTCTTTCACTGGTTTTATACTTTCTGTTTGATGTATCACTAACGTATTTGTGTAATAAAAGGAATTCAGTAGTCTCCTTCTTTGCCTATTTTTTCCATATAGTTTATATAGTATTAGAATTAATTATTCTATATATGCTTGGTAGAATTCACTTGTAATTCCATCTGGTCCTGGGGATTTTTTTCTTAGGGAGATCATAAATGTCATATTCAACTTCTTGTTCTAAAGTAGGGTTATTTAAGTATTCTATTTACACTTCTATTAATCTAAGCAACTTATATTTTAGTAAATATTCATCCTTTTGATTTAATTTATTAGATTTATTGGTATATAACTGGATAACATACCTCCTAATAATTATTTTAATTTCCTCTTTGTTGGTGGAGAATTTATCCTTTAAACTTTTGATAGATAATTTAATATTTTTTTCTTTTTCTTTAATCAAATTAACCAATGCTTTTCCTATTTTACTGTTTTTTTTTTTCATAAAAAGAGCTCCTGCTTTTCTTTATTAGATCAATGGTTAACATAATTTAAGTGATTTGTCCAGTGTCACAAAGCTTATAAGTATCTCCATCATATTTAAACCCAGATCTAGCACTCTATCTACTAAGTTACAGAGCTGTCTACAAAAGACATATGCAACCTTGCCCTCAAGGTGTTTATATTTTATTACATAATACAAGTGAAGGAGAGAGGGAGGGAGCAAGTATTTATATAGCAGCAACTATGTGTCAGGCACTATACTAAGTGCTTACAAAATATTCTCATTTAATGCTCACAGTAATCCTGGGAGGCAGTGCTATTATTATCCGTATTTTACAATTGAGGAAACTAAGGTAAAGGGAGATTAAGTTACTTATCTAGCTAATAAGTGTCTGAAACTGAATTTGAACTTAGAGCTTTCGGATTCTACTCCTGGTACTCTGTACACAATTTGGCTGCTTCGTAACACATCAGAAGACACAATATAGAGAAAATTTCATACAATGTCCTTTGGAGAAAAGGCAGTAACAGTGGGGAGAATCAGGAAAAGCCTCATTGTAGTACTCCTTCAAACCGAGCCTTGAGGGAAGTCAGGGTTTCTGACAAGCAGAGCTTTATCCAGAATGTATTTCAGATGCAGGGGGGAACGTCCATGTTAAGTCAAAGATTTGAGAGAGACTATTATGTGTGAAGGATAGGAAGCAGGCCAGTTTGTTTGGACCTCCGAGTGAATGTAGATAAGCAACATGTGATTAATCTCAAAAGATAAACAAGCCAGATTATGAAATGATGGAAACATTAGACAGAGAACATTGCATTTTATCCTTGAGGCAATAGAGAACTACTCCAGCTTCTTGAGGTAGCCAGTGAAGGAATCTGCCATGTCCTCTAGAAAATACCTTAAGAAAATTATAATTTATTATTTCAACCATTTGTGGCCACCTTGGTGTAAGTATTCTCTTAAACTGATGATTTTTTCCAAACATAATAGATCTTAGTAGCCTGTCTTTATGACTTTGTAGGGACAAAAAACATTTAAATTTGGTGGCTAACCATCTAGTAATGAGAGTATCCACATGTAGTTACGTTGGACCTTGGACAATAGACATAATATGCTGTGAAACTGGTCATCAGTTGCCTTTCCAGTTCGGTAGAGTCTGCCAGACTTCATGCATCACTGGCCCAGGCAACAATACATCCACAACATTACCAGACCTCAAAATAAGGTTTTAATGATGATGAAAATTTCTACTGGTAAACAGTTCCAGAAACAAAGACATATCTGAAAGAAGAAGGGGGAAATGAAGGCAAAATCTTATACAAAGAAAAAAGTTCTTTTAGACATTCCAAATAATCTTTCACTTTGCTTGAATTTCAAAAATGACATCAAATTTCTGCATTCAGTTGAAACATGTTGATTTTCTTTCCCCAAGATTTGTTTTTTTCCTGCATGTATAAAAGAGAGGCTAGTAATACCTCCCCTCTACTTACATTGCTTATACATATGGATTCAAATTATAAATTGATTTTTTTAAACTGAATACTCCCATGTAATCTAGAGATAGATGGATTTTCAAAGTTTGGTGCTGGGATGGAATATGATTGCTTGTCATAAATGTGATTTTCCCCTGTTTGCTAAATGTTTGCTTTGTTTGTAATTTCCAATAGCTTTGCCTGTCCTAATGGCACAGTTAAAAGTTGAATCTACAAAGTTAGAATGAAGTCTTGACAGTGCCCTATTGAGAAAGTACATCAGCTAGCCCATGATGATGCTAATGTAAAATGCCAAGTGCTGTCACTCTGGAAGGCACAGCCAGCCTGATACCGACAGCAGGGAATAACGACACATTTTGAAAGCTGACAAAGGAAAAACAAATGCATTATGTATAGCCAGAGAAGAATGTGAACTGCAGCATCTTCAAAGAGCTGGCTTTGAAACCCGCTGTTTAGCAGCCTTGTCGGTGACACATTAAAGCTAATGTGGGTGAGATCTATGTTCCAGGCAGACCTGATTGACCTTAGTGTCTTCATTTTGCAAAACCTAGTTAGCCTACTGGAAGGACTGCTGCCTGTTTTTAATGGAGTACCTTCTTTCAGTTTGCTTATAGAACAACTGTTTCTAATAGGGTTAGAACTCCATTTCTTTTAAAGACATTCTAAGATGCTTTATTAACTCACCTCTTAGCCATTTTTGGAGTCAGTGCAAACCTATGTAATGCTTGAAAAAGCTGACAAACCACTTATTGCTATTTCTGCAGCAATGGTTTTTATTTTTTGCTTCATTAATATCCTGGAACATACTAAAACATATGGCTCTTAGGAGCCTTCCCTCCACTCCACTATATTTTAAATATCTCAGAGAATAAATAGCAGGATGCTGAGGGTTGACCCGGTTATACTTTAAGTATAAGGACACTGGGGTATGGTTTGTTAACTGAGGAAGCCCTTTCGAGTAATATTTTCAAAACTCCTGACAAACTCTTTGCAAGTGGTCAGGATTTTTCCTATTTCTGTTCTGCTTGAGGAAAACTAGGGCATAGGAGGGTTAAGTGATTTACCCAGGGTCACAGAGTACAGACCAGAACACCAGAATTGAACTTCAAGAGATAAAAGTCCTTAATCTGCTATTGAGTCAGCTGTGTCACTCTGAAGCTGAAAGTAATATACAATCTGTAGCTTTGTACCCCAAGGATGTCACTGGGAACTTACTGTAGCAGCCTGCAACTAAAACCATATGACCTTGGTCGTGGGGACTGGCTTTCTGTAGCAAGGGCTTGCATAGAAAAGTAATTGTTTTTCAAGTATTATACTATCAACATCAGAAACCAAGTACTTGCTTTCCTATTGGACCAATAAGGTATAGACAGAAACAGGGAAAATTTCCTTTTGTTGATATGTTAATGTGTCTAGATTTCTATCATGAAGTTTTAACCCCCTAAAAACAAAGGGGTTGCAGAATCTCATAAGTCTTCATCTTCTTCTCGGAAATTATCTTTTGCTGCTTGTTGGGAATGGTTATCTGTGTGTGTGTGTGTGTGTGTGTGTTTATGTGTGTCTGTGTGTGTATGTATTTTCCCTTAGTGGTTATGCTAGTGTGGGATGGGATGGGATTATCCTGATAGTACTTATACAGTTGTTGATAGGTGTACCCAGGTTGAAGTTTGTCATTGCCCTCAGGGACTGACAACTGTGTCAGAAAGGAGCAAAGTGAAGAATTTGTACAGGAATAAGAGTTGGTGTTGGGCTGTAATGAATAAAAAGAAGGGGTTATTTTGGTGGAGAAAAATCTCTATAACTACCTATTGTCCAAAGAATGGGATGCAACCCATCCTATCACTCTGATTAGTTGATCACACAATATTAGTCACACCATGGGCCCCACTTTGCAGAATATTGGCCTATCTATGCCTTCACCACTCATATTAAGCATTCCTTACTTTCAAAGAGTCCACCAGGGTGCTGCTATCTGTAGAGACTTCTATTATTAGGAGGGCAAGCTGGTTTTAAACAAGTAACTCAGAAATTAATGAGACTCCCCCAGGCTACCTAATCTCCCTAGAGAGATTCAAAGTAAGAACACTTGCATGATGTGATGGCTGACTTCTGTGGCTGGGGAATTGTTTAGTAGGACTTGCTCCACTGACCTTTCTAACAATTTCAAGCCTTGGGGCCACAAAATGAGACAAAGGTAGAAGGTGCTAAAGTAATAATGATAGAAAAAAATTTAAGTACCATGGTAACAAAAACTGCAAATGCACTAAAGAAGATAATCTACTAACTGGAAAAAAGAAATTGCAAGTTGTATTTCTTTGCAAAATATTCTTTAACACTAATTGCATTGAAGAAATAGATAGAATGGCTTGGATGTTTCCTGAGGTTTCTCCTGACTCTAAAATTCTATTAGTATATGAGTTAATTTTTTTTTGTAGAAGCAAAAAATATTTACATATTCATCCCCATCAACAATCACAGTTAAGGTGGTAAATTCAATTATGTGATACGATCACAGAAAAAGTCCCAAATACAAATTAGGATTAATGTTTGATGAGTTCATAGCTAGTACTGCCTATTAAAGGTGAGTGGTTCTTTGGACTTCAACTTCTTCATATCGAAACTGGGGAGATATAACTTGAATACCTGTAAAATTACATGATCTTGATCTTGCAGAATACTGGGGAAATTAACCACATAAAAATAATGTGGAGATAATAAAGAATGAACTCAATGTTGTTTAGATACTCAAACTAGGCACTTAGAAATCTTTAGATAGAAAAGGAAATTATCTGCTCTTTGCAGTTTGAAAGCAGGTGTTTTTATATAATATTTTTTTCATAAGTCAAATGGAATAAATCAACAGGAATTTATTAAGTAGTTAATGAGTGTAAGGCATTTTGCTAAGTTTGGTCAATGCAAATAAAAGCAGAAAGAACCTGTTCTCAAGGAACTTACATTATTTTTAAAAATTAATCGAGTTACAGATTTTCTCCCCATCTTTCCCCTACTTCATACCCCCAGATAGCAAGCCTACTGAATACCCCTTACACCAATGTGCTATCTCTTATATCCTTCCCCATCCCCTCCCCACTCTCTAGTAGGGCAAGATGGATTTCTATACCCCAGTGCCTAAATATCTTTTTCCTAGTTTCATGTAAAAAACAATTTTTTAAAAAATTAACATTTATTTTTAAAACTTTGATTTCCAGATTCTTTCCTGTCTTCCCTCCTCACCCACCCTTACTGGGAAGACAAGCAGCTCAAAATAGGTTGTACATGTGAAGTTACCCAAAACATTTCCACAGTAGTTATATTGTGAAAGACTAACTATATGTCCCTCCATCCTACCCGACCCTCCGCTCATTCTATTTTCTACTTTGATCCTGTCCCTTTTCAAAAGTGTTTGCTTCTAACTACCCTCTCCCCCATTCTGCCCTCCCCCATACTCCCCTCTTAACTACTTCCCCACTACTTTCATGCAGGGTAAGATACCCAAGCTCCTTAAGCCAAATTCAATGAGAGTAAGGTTGACTCATTCACTTTCACCTTCCTGATCTTCCCCTCCATTGTAACAATTCTCTCTTGCCTCTTTTATATGAGATAATTTACCCTATTCTATTTCTCCCTTTCCCCCTTTTCCATTATATTCCCCTCTCACCTCTTAATTTTATTTTTTAGATATCATCCTTTCCTGTTCTACTGATACTGTGCCCTCTGTCTATATATACATGTATACACCTATACACACACTCACATATGTATTTATACAAGCATACACCCTCCTATACATATATGTGTATATATATACATGTATGTATATATATACATATATTCCCTTCAACTACCCTCATAATAAGAAAAGTCTCATGAATTAAAATTACCATTTTTCTATGTAGGAATTCAAATAGTTGTATTTGAAAGTCAAATTTTCAAATTCAGCTCTGGTTTTACAGCAAGAATACTCGAAAGCCCTCTATTTCATTGAATGACCATATTTTCCCCTGAAGCAATATACTCAGGTTTGTTAGTGTATCAGCAAGCACCCCAGTGTCTCCAGGGTGGCTGCCAACACAGGTTCTTGGATCTGCTTTGATGAAGGAAAGCAACTCAGAATGGGTTAACAAGCTTACTTTAATCAGTCAAACATATATCGTTTACCTAGTTCAAGGGATAAAAGGTCAGCACCCCGAACTTCAGAGTATACAGACAGAATTATCAAGACAGAGAAACAGATCAAGTAGACAGGTTTCCAAACCGTGCAACCATTACATACATACCAAATCAACATCTGGGTTTTTCAAAGCTGGGAGGCTCTCAACAATGGCTTCCCAGAGTCTAATCTGATCAAATCACAGAACACTTCTCAAAGTGAGCCCCAAAGCAAAGCCTCACTTCAGGGATTATATAGCCTTCTCCTGGGTCAGAGAATGTAACCACCCTATTGACCCACTGCCCAATCACACAGCATCAAGGTGTGGGCATTCCTGAAAACCAAGCCTCCTGCTACAGGTTCCATGTGACCACATTCAGCCTATTAGGAGGCAGAGTATATTTTCAAATCAAGGAAGGTTCTAAGAGTCTCTTAAGCCTATCAAAGGGCCTAGGGGCAGGGAAGATCTCTAAATTTGCATTTCCATTACAGTTAGGTAGCTGATTCTTCATTTTAATCCTAGCTCCTTTGACCTCCAGAATAACATATTTAAAACCCTTCAATCCTTTAATGTAGAAGCTGTTAGACTTTCTGTTATCTTGATTATGTTTCCACAGTAATCATATTGTTTCTTCCTGATGGCTTGTAATATGTTCTTTGTAACCTGGGAACTCTGGAATTTGGCTATGATATTCCTAGAAATTTTCTTTTAGGAATGTTTATCAAGAGGTGAATAGTGAATTATTTCAATTTCTCTTTTGCCCACTGGTTCAAGAATAATGGGGCAATTTTCCTTGAGAATTTCTTGAAGGATGATTTCTAGGCTTTTTTTTTTGATCATGGCTTTCAAGTTGTCCAATAATTTTTAAATTACATCCACTAGATCTATTTTCCAGGTCAGCGATTTTTCCAATGAGATATTTCACATTGCCTTCTATTTTTTTTTTATTTGTTTGAATATTTTTTTATGTTATCTTGATTTTTCTTAAAGTCATTACTTTCCATTTGCTCCAATCCAGTTTTGAAGGAATTATTCTCTTCAGTGAGTTTTTGAAATTCCTTTTCCATCTGGCCAAATCTGCATTCTTCTCTTCATTAACTTTATGGCCATCTTTTTCCATTTGATTTAGTCTATTGTTTAAGGTGTTATTTTTTTCACTATTTTTGGGTCTCTTTTGGCAGGCTATTGACTTGATTTTCATGATTTTCTCTTTTTAAATTAAATTTTATGTTTATTTTTATTTTACATCATTCATTTCCACAAGATTTACAGTTACAAATTTTCTCCCCATTTTTCCCCTAGCCACCACCCCAAAACATCAATCCCATTGAATATCCCCTCCCCCAATCTGCTCTCTCCTATGCCTTCCCCCATATCCCCACTGACTTTCCAGTAGGTCAAGATGGATTTCTATGCCCCAGTGCCTGTATATCTTATTTCCCAGTTGCATGTAAAATAATCATAATGATAATAATAATAATAATAATATATTTTTAAACATTTGATTTTAAAATTTTGAATTCCAAATGCTTTCCCTTCCTCCCTTGTACCTACCATTACTGGAAAGCTAAGCAATTCAATATAGGTTGTACATGTGTAGCTATGCAAAACATTTCTTTATTGGATATATTGTGAAAGACTGACTATATTTCCCTCCATTCTATCCCACCCCCAACCTGTTCTATTCTCTTCTTTAATCCTGTCTCTTTTCAAAAGTGTGTGTTTCCAACTTTCCTCTCCCCCAACCTGCCCTCCCTTCTATCATCTCCCCTCTCATCCTCTTTCCCCCTACTCTCCTGTAGGGTAAGATATCCTATTTAGTATGTATTTCATTGCCTTCCCAAGCTAAATTCAATGAGAGTAAGTTTGACTCATTCCCTTTTGCCTTCCTATTCGTCCCCTCCATTGTAACAGTTTTCCCTTGCCTCTTCTATATGAGATAATTTATCCCATTCTGTTTGTCCCCATCTCCTCTCATTATATTCCTCTCACCTCCTAAATTCACCTTTTAAGTATCATCACTTCCTATTCAATTGGTCCTGTGCTCTCTTGTTCTGAAACATCAGGGCAATTTTCCTTGAGAATTTCTTGAAGCATGAGCTTTTCATGATTTTCTTTCATCATTCTCATTTCTCTTTCCAATTTTTCCTCTACTTTCTTGATTTTCAAAATCCTTCTTGAGCTCCTCCATGATCTATAACCAATTCACATTTTTCTTGGAAGTTTTTGATTTAGGAGTTTTTACTTTGTTATCTTGTTCTGGTTCCATGTTTTGATTATTTTTGTCCCAAAAAAAGGATTCTATGGTCTGATTGCACTTCCTCTGCTTGCTCATCTTGCCAGCCAATTACTTGACTTTTGAACTTTTTGCCAAGGCAGAACTCTTCTTCCAGAGTGTAGAAAGCTGTGTCCCAAATTACTGGGGTTTTGGCAGTTGTCAAAACTATGACAAGGGCATTCTCTCTACAGCTACTACAAGCTCTGAGACACTTGACAAATACCCCAGGACCCCCACCCAAGATTGTGACAAGATCTAAGGAGGTCAAAGCAAGAGCAATTACCCTCTGAATGGTCACTTGGTCCTTCTACTATTTGCAGGCCAGAAGCTCTGGATGCAGGTACACAGCAGCAGTTGCAGCTGCCATGCCTCTGCCACCTCTCACCCGTGGACAGGGGCTAGACCACACTCTTCTGTCACCCAGTTCCAACAGGTTGTCTACTGAACTTTTACTTTCTCTTTTGGCATTTATGGGTCAAAAATTCTGGAAACTACTGGTTACTCTCTCTCCTGAATCTGCTCTGGCTGATCTGTGCCACTGGTCAGGGCTGCCCTGGGTCTGGACCAGCATGGCTCATGAGGGATTGTGCTTGGCTCCCACCTCAAGACTCTTCCTTTGGTCTGCCAGGCTCCCCTCAGTGGAAGATTTTTTTTTTATCTCTGTCACTTTGTGGTTTCTGTAGCTATGTATAGAGTCATATTTGATAAGTATTGGAGGTGATTGGTGTGGGACCTTAAGCAAGTTCCTGCTTTTAGTACACCATCTTGGATCCACTTCCTGAAACTTACATTCTGATGGTTAAATATAATTGAAGGAAACTGAAAAGTGGAGATGAGAGGAAGAACATTGTAGATAAAGGCTGAAGAATTAGAAGTACAGCCTGGTGATTAGTGGAGACAGTGCTGGGGTGAGTATTCTTGAAATGTAGTTTTCTGGGGAGAATGAACCAAGCAGAATGAAGACACAGGGGAAGACATGACTTCCAATGTGAAAAAATATGGGGGTTGGGTTAGCTTCTGTGTAATGAGGCTTCTAAACTTTGCAGAAAACT
The DNA here is from genome assembly GCF_028583685.1 of Petaurus breviceps papuanus. Lineage (NCBI taxonomy): Eukaryota > Metazoa > Chordata > Mammalia > Diprotodontia > Petauridae > Petaurus > Petaurus breviceps. The sequence goes on from NW_027186304.1 coordinate 15,681,633, forward strand.
TTCAGATTCAGAAGTGGAATGAACCTTTGGCTAACCTATGTATCCCATGAACTTTCAAAGGTAATACTACACTATTAAATTGTCATTAAAGTCTAATGATGAACTAACTCAATTATTAATGTTATAATAGTCAAGAAGAGACAAAGTCATCATCCTATGTTTTCTGGAAAAATTCAATATCATTTTCAAGAAGACTAGCAAAACAGTTTTGTGTTTTTAAAAAGTGGTAGTTTGAAATACCAAAGTATCCAATGTTTCAACACTTCAAACACCTCTAACATAATTTCATCATTATAAGCAATCCTCTCCAAAGGTTGTAATGGGAATGGGAATTTGAAGACTTTCCCTTTCCCTTAATAAGCCTAAACGAATCTGAATATCTTCCCTGTCCCCTAATAGGCCAAATGTAATTACATAGAGCCTGTGGTGAGAGGAATCAGAGCCCATAGGAAGCTGGGAGTAAGAGCAGCTAGGCAGTGGGAGAGAAAGAAAGGCAGGTAAGCACATAGCTAATCTTGTGAGTGTTGGTTTGTGGGAAGGCTAAAGGATGGTGTGGCTCTCTGCTTCGTTGTGGTGTATTAGCTTCTATATCACCATGATGGATTAGCTTTCCTCGTGCTGGGATATGGTTTTCTGGTGTCTAAATAAATGTTTTTCTTTTGTCTTCTATATGGAGCATGTGTTACATTTTGTGATTGAAAACTATGCTGGCATATTTACAGCTGCTGTCGGTGCTGTGAATATTGTGTTGGCACTATAAAGGTTCAATATGTTAGCTCTTCTTACAGGGCTACTTTTTTTTTTTTTAGCAATCTGGGTTAAGTAACTTCCTCAAGGTTACACGGCCAGTTATTTCTGGGTGTGGTGCTAAGTATCTGAACCCCGGATTCGATCTCCAGGTCATCCTGACACTGGAGCCGGTGTTCTTACTCTCTGTTCTACCTGGCCGCCCCTACTTTAAATCTTAACTGAACTTTTTCTTATGTAGCTGAAATAAAGGCTTACCTCAAGTTTATACACAAAATTTTTTCAACTTTTTTGGACTATCTAGCAGTGAGGGGGAGTTAGGTGGCCCAGTGAATAAAGCATTGGACCTTGAGTCAGGTAAACTCATCTTCCTGACTTCAAACTGTCATCTTCCTAACTTCACACTCAGTCTCACACAGTTACAAGCTGTGTGTCCCTGAGCAAGTCGCTTAATTGAATTTGCCTCAGTTTCCTCATCTTTAAAATGATCTTAAGAAGGAAATGGCAAACCACTCTAGTGCCTTTGCCAAGTAAACCCCAAATGGGGTTAAAAAGAGTCAGTTATGACTAAGAAATGACTAAACACCAAGAAGGACCAACCAGAAGTTGCCAATAGTGAATATATCCTTTGAAAACACAGGCCACCTCCACATCAGGATGAGAGACAGGAGTAAGGTTCTAGTGAAAGAGCAATGGATTATTATGTTAGACAGAATAATAATAATAGTTGTTCTTATAAGCATACCAATATAGATCACATAGACCATAAAGGGTATGTGGGAAAGTAGCCCAAGCATTCAAAATCAGGTGGTGTTTTGTAAGTATAGTCTGGTGAGAATGTTGATTTAGAGTCAGAGAACCTAGGTTCAAATCAAACATTTTCAATTTATATACCTGTGTGACCTTCAACCTTCTTTTTGCCTCAGGTTCATCTCTATAAATGAGAGAGTTAAACAAGATGACTTTATGATCCCTTTCAGCTCCAAATCTTTGATCATATAATATTGTTCCTAATTGGATTAAAAAAAAAGGAAAAGCAAACAACAAAAAAAAAGAAAATAAGATGTATTGTTTTAATACTGCATGGAACCAAGTCATCTTCATTTCACATCACTGACTTAGGTATTCAGTGGAGGAAATCTGACTGCTGATGCATATTCTGCATTGTCCATATGACTGGAAAGATAGGTTAGATAGATAATTATTCTTCAAAGGCAGTCATATTTACTTTAATTTCAAGCAAAAACATAATGACATGCCAAAACTTGACCAGATTATGACCAGTCCCGAGCTTTTTCTAATTTATCTAAATCGATCGAGCATGGGGTTATTTAATTTTTCTTTCTAAATGCAGGAAATATGACATTTGGTGCATAAAGATAAAAAGTGTGACTTAGGCTTTTCTCTCTCCCTTTGGCCTCTTCTGGTCGGTGGAGTGCCTGTTAGCGCAGGCTGTGGTGTAAAGATGGCTAAGTCTAAGAACCAAACCACGCACAACCAATCACGAAAATGTCACAGAAATGGCATAAAGAAACCTAGGTCACAGAGATATGAGTCTCTGAAAGGGGTTGACCCCAAGTTTCTGAGAAACATGCGCTTTGCCAAGAAACACAATAAGAAGGGGCTGAAGAAGATGCAGGCCAACAACGCCAAAGCCATCAAGCCCCGAGCAGAGGCCATCAAGGCCCTGAGCACCAAGGCCTCCAAAGCCAAGCTCCTCAGGCATAAGATCCCCAAGGCCAGTGCCCGGCGTGCTGGCTGCAAGATGGCTACCAAGCGTCCAGGTCCTAGAATCGGCATCAAACGTCCAGGCTCCAGGATCACAAAGCCTGACTCTAAGGTTACCAGAACCACTGACCCCAAGTCTACCAAGCCCACTGATCCCAAGGCTGCCAAGCCCACTGACCCCAAGGCTGCCAAGTCTGCCGCCAAGGTCAGTAAGTCAGATCCCAAGGCTACCAAATCTGGCCCCAAGGCCACCAAATCTGATGCTAAGGCCACCAAGTCTGATCCCAAGGTCTCCAAGTCTGATTCCAAGGCTGCCAAGTCCGATCCCAAAGCAGCCAAGTCTGATTCTAAGGCTGCTAAGCCTGCAGAGTCCAAACCCAAAGATGCTGGGGCTAAAGCTGCTCATCCCAAGCCTTCAAAATAGATGCTTCAGAACAGAAGGACTTGTTTAAAGCTAAAACTCCCTTTTTTTTTTTCCCAGCCAGGGTATGATTATTCACTATTTTGTACAAATAAAGAAAATGGTGAGTCATAAAAAAAAGTGTGACTTAGATGCTATAGTTCTGGGTAAAAGACATTTTCTCTTTTTTTATTTAGCACTAGTAAAAGGGCTTTTTGGATAATATAGCAATATGATTTGCAAGTAAATCCACTAGAAAAAAATATAGCCACCCAAATATAGTACCCAATTAAAAATTGGTCATTATAGCTTTCATAAGAGTCTCTCTCTTTAGAAAAGTGCCCCCAGAGTACCTCATAATCACAGATGGTCAGTGTTTGCGTTTTATGCCTGATCTGAAATACAATACTTTTGTTAAGACTATGCTCTCTGACACCATGCTGGGACCTTATTCCATTAGTGACCCCGAGGAAAGGGAAACAAACCAGTTACTGACCCAAAAACATACTTAGTTCTTACATATGGCTTGGAGCTCTCCAGTTCAGGAACTGATCCTTCTTAAATTTCTGTGTGATGGAAATATATTTCAAATGCAAGCTGCTAATGCTGCAGGCAACTTTTAATTATCTACCAAGGGGGAAAAGACTCTTTTACCAAGATGTTTCCCCTTTCTTCATTTGGCAAAAACGTTTCAGGGGGAAAAGTGTAGTGGGAACAAACATGTATATGAGTTTGAAAAACAATGCCCTGGATTCTTTAAGCAAGGTCAATAGCTCAAAACTCAGGGAGTGTAGTGACCTCTCCTTACCTTGAAAACCATTGAGGCTGTACAATAAATTATATTCATAAGAACTAGCTTCTTTCTCTCCCCCCACTACTGGCCTCCTCTCCCCTGCCCCCTCCCCCACCCCCCTACCCATTACTGAGATAGATTCTTTAAGTTGGTAAACTCTGCTTGGGAATTTTCGTTTTGATGAGACTGGAATATTTAGACAATGGCAGCTTTAGTTTCCCCTAGGTTCCACCCACTCTCACCCCTCATCTTGTTCCCAAAGAATAGATTAAGATGCTTTTAAAAATGCAATTAACTGTCCTGGTCATTGTACATGCTACCTGTAGCCCTCAATGAGTGAATGCATCTCCAGAACCTTGTAGAAGTAATAACAGTTGACATTTGCATAGCACATCTTGGTTTATCACCCTGGAAGGAGAACAATACAAATATTGTTTGTATGTTTGTTTGTCTTAATTCTCATTTTATAGATGAAATAAAAGGGCCTAAAAACAGTTAAATGACTTACTCAAGGTTACTTAGGTAGTAAGTCCCAGAAACAGAATCAAAAGCTAATTAAGTTGTTAAAAACCAAGCCCCTCAGTTACAGTATATTAGTAAGGATGTCTGGTCAATGAAACCCCACTAAAGCACATCATAAAATTGTCAGATTCTCTCAATTCAGTTAGTTTTTCCCAAAATGTGGGCTCTTTCTGAACCTATAGGCTTCACTTACATATTTGTCTTTGAATAAGTTTCCCTTAACCTCCACCTACATGTACTTAACCATTACCTTTAAATGTTATCCATGAATCAAGCTTTCATTTGCCTTGCTTCAGATTTTGCAAGATGTGACTTACAAAGAATCTTTCTTACTTCTGGACTGACATACTGGCTATCCTTTGTTGGGTCCAGTGCTATGCCTACATTACCTTGTTCTCAGTCTGCCATGTGGGCCAACTTAAGCCCAAACCATCATCCAACTGGTCTCATTGAAAATGACAACTGCACTCAAGATATGATTTATATTAAAGTTTTCCAGGCTATTTAAAAAACAACCCTTGTTTGATGAAAGTCACCCTACTTGAAATAACAGGGAGCCGTGAGGATTAGACAGAAAACAGTATGTTTCAGGTGACTCAAACCACGACTATTACTTTAACCACATTCCCCTCATACCCAATGGAGAAAGTTCAGACCTCTGAAGAAAGAGCCTTTGGAAGAGCAATATTTCCAGTCCCATGTCCACAGCCATCATCCTGTGAAGCAAACTTTGAGAAGATATTGCCTAGCAACTGTTCTTGCTACAGGTATTAAGACTAAGAAAAGATAGTTCTTTTCACTGAATTTCTTGTCACTGTCAAATGAATGGTTCAACAACAGAAACTGATATGATTCTGTTAGGAGAAATTACATTCAAGAAGACACATTACTATCTGTTTGATAATCTGACACATTGACTGATTTCTGACCCTCAGGTAGCACAACATCCCTACAAAACTTCTTTGGAAAATAATTTTGTTTCCTGGTTTTTTGGGTTTTTTTTTTTGGCCACAGGGGGAAGGTTGGGATAGCCACCACTGGAAATCTTGAGCTTATACACTTGTATTAGACTTTTCATTGTGATGTAATCCTAGTAAAGCTGTCCCCAGTCTCAATATTCTAACTTCTTTATGGACCCCACTGAACAGCAGGCCCACTATACAAACCTAGTCACCCTGCCAATGTCCTAACTCCTTCACATATTCCTAACTGCTCACTAGAACAGGTGTTTCCATGAAATCATAATTTTCAAAGAACAGCAGGTGTGTCCATATGATGGGAACCTAGTCATTGCTCCTACCTAGTTGCTACCCCCTCACCCATTCCTCATATTTCCCACAGAAAGAGCAGGTGTGTCCATGCACTCAACCACAACCAGATCCATCTAGTCTCAAACAGGAAGACAGTAGTCAGCTAATCAGAAAGCAACAGTACCAGGATGCCTGAGAAGGATGTGGACCCCAAAAGAATATAAGGGATTTTCCCTAAGTAGGCACCTGTGCAGTAATAGTAAAGAACTGACCTAGAGTGAACTTATAATGTACAAAGGCTTATTATTTTTTTGGAGGGGGGAGGGCAGGGCAATTGGGGTTAAGTGACTTGCCCAAGGTCACATGGCTAGTAAGTGTTAAGTGTCTTAGACCAAATTTGAACTCAGGTCCTCCTCACTCCAGGGCCAATGCTCTATTCACTGTGTCACCTAGCTGCCCCAAAAGGTTTATTATAATATTTTCATACATTTGTACCCCTTCATGGTTTTTTTAGTATGTGTTGTTGGTAATCACATGCACAGTTCCACTGTGGCTGGGACCACTCCTCCATTACCTAATCCTTTAACAAACTCCTTCTGCCTTTTTAATATTCATGATTTCTGTTTTGTAACTGAATCTTTATCCTAAAAAAATCCATCCTGCTCTCTCTGAGGTTGCTGGTTCCTCTTAGAACTTAGCCTGCTTCATGAGAGGTATCAATCTCAATAAATACCTATACTTGTATTAGAAGCGGTCTGACTCTGAACTTTTTGAGATTGTTCCACCACCATCAAGAAACCCCAACAGTTTTTGGTGTCCTAGAGTTTAACTCTCAACAGTTTTGGCCCTGGGTGGACAGAAACTAAACCTCAACAGTTTTGGATGTCTCTGTGTTTAAGCCTCAAAAATTCTAGCATAAGGTAGAAGTCAGTGTGTGCTGCAGCCAGTATCATCTAACTCAGAGGGACAATTGCTAAATTTTAAATAGGAACATTTATACATTGGAAACAGAAAACACTCTAAATCAGGGCTTCATTCATTGTTTTGATGACTGTCTAGATTTAAGAAAGGGACAAAGAAAATATTAATAATAAAATTTAACCTTAAAAGTATGTTGTGCATGCTATTTTTTTTTCAGTGTGCCAGTTGTTAAACATTTGCAAGCATACCTGTAGCTAGGAGCTATACTATATACCCCAAGTTCTCAATGTAATCACAGAATGTCATCAAATGTGGTGGAATTTTAAATTGTGTAAGAGAGGACGTTTCCATCCTAACCTCAGATGAATAACAGAAGACTCATAAACTTCTAATTAATGAATCAATAAAAAATAAACTAAGTAGGAATAAGTTCTGAATAAATTTGAAATTCTGTAGACTTTTGGTCATTGGGCAAAAGCATAAGTTGCCATAAATGAAATATCTTGTGACTGAAAGAATCAGACACTCATCTGGGACTGTGACTAATGAAACATACCAGCTAGGAATCACTCGTTCCAGTAGCTGACCAAAAGAGTGGTGATTTGTTCTAGGGGTGAAGGACTCCTGACAGGGAATTTCCCATGGATACAAGAAGAGTTAGTTTTACTTCTCTACCACCGTACTGACTAGGTGATAACTTTATGAACTTTAAAATCTCAGGAGATGGAAAATATTCACTAGTGTTGGTAGCAATATGCTTGCAGTGCTGTCTAAGTAGCATCTGCAATAAGAGATAAAAAAAAAACATTGAAGAAAAAATAGACATTAAGGAAGGCACATTCAGGACTCTGCAAAGGCAAACAAATGACACTTGCACGTGAATATAGTGCGATTGATGCAATTCAACAAGGGGAAAATTACCTTTGGGCAGCATTGCAAATCATTACATCTTTTTAAGATGGGTTGTTGACCAGACCCCAGAGGTTTCTTGGATATCCCTTGATAGCAAACTTATCTTAGCACCCCTGTCACCTCTGGATGGATTCCTATGGCAATCACCTAACTTTGAGCTCAGTAAGATCTGGCACCTCTGCTTGAGAATTTCAGACGCAGCATATTTACTGCCTGCTCCCTTAAATACGTCAACTATTTTTTACTTAGGAAAATTATTGTAAAACAACTGTTCTAGGAGCCACAGAAGACCTGGGGTGCAGGCCTTGTTTTGTTGTTTATAACTTTGGAACCCTGAGCAATTCCATTTTGCTAAGCATTAGCTTACAGGTCTGTAAAATGGTTTTAATGAGCATCAACTACTTCATGAAATTTTGGGGAGGAAAGTGATCTTTAAAGTTCAAATCCCTATGTAAAAGTGACTGATTGCTATTGTTTAGTTTTAATTTGAAAACTTATTTCATCTATTCTTTAGATTTGTATAATATATTTTATATAAATGTTTACTAAAAATAACAGCAGCCTATTGTGAATGAAAAGTTGCATTTAAAACTACTCAATAATTGTTTAGGAATAAATCACTTTTATACTTAGAGTACTTCAGGTTTAACATTTGTGATGTGTTCTTTCAAATGAAGTATTAGGTAGAACAAATTAGTCTCATTCCATAGTACTGAGGAAATGCCAATCCTGGCTTTTCCTTTTGACAAACTATTGAACACATTTATGGACACTCCAGAAACTGAAAGAGTTCTACAATAGGAAGTCAAGACCAGCGGGTACTGATCATAGCATTTTAAAAATCCAATTTGGTATTAATTAAAGCATCTACAGAGAAATAGGTGCAGACTGAACTTTACACACTTTTATGGGAAGACTATAGATTTGAATAATTTCTTTTGCATCTTTAGAATGAATTTTGAATCATAAAAGTTTACTACTTTTTACAATCATAATGATGCTAGTCACTTTTATTAGTTGTAATAATAATCACTATAAATATTTATAAGATACCCCTTTCCCAAAGGCCTCTGGGTACCTAGCACATTATTAAAAATGTGTACATGTATTAAGAGTAAACAAGATGACAGCTTAGTTACTTCTGGTGTAGTTTTAGCTGAAAACAACTTCAAAATTGAATAAAAACAATTCCACAACAATATTGATTTGAAGATGCAATTAAAATACTTTAAGCAAAACCAGTGGAAGGCTTTGACTGTTTTCTTAACTTTTGCATAATGTAGAACAGAAGTGTCAAACACTACCCACAGCACTCCTGAGTGAAGTCCAAACCTGATTAAAATGTAGTTACTCTCAGACTTAAATGTGTTGATGTATTAATAAAAAAAGAAAGAAATAAACATGTGTGGTTTTCTAAGTCAATATGCATCCTATAGGGATCCTTCTGTATGGTTTAGTGGCCTCCTATATCTATTTGAGTTTGACATTATTAAAATAGAGAATTTAAATATTACAGATCATCAAATGAAATATTCTTACTTCTGCTCCCATTCTTCTGCAAAGCTAATTAAAATTATATAAAGAAAATGATGATGATTATATGATGCCATGGAGGGGGGAGGTAAAGGAGGGGGAGAAAATTTCAAGCTCAAGGAATTGTGGAATTGAATCCTGTAAACTAAAAGTAAACAAACAAATTAATAAAGACCAAAAAAGTTAAACAAAAAAAACCCAAACAAACAAAAAGAAAATGATGAAAATTCCTACATTCTTTGACATAGAGATTCCATTTCTTGGCACATTCCCCAAAGAGGCCTTTGACAAAAAAAGAAGGCCCTATGTGCAGGCTATGGAAATATTCATAGCAGAATTTTTTGTAATAACAAAGAGCTACAAAGTAGACTCCTATCAATTGGGCTATGAATGAATATACTGTGTTACATGTATGTGAGGTATGAATACAGAGAAGCATAGGGATACTTATATGAACAAATGGAAAATGAAATAGGTAGAATCAGAAATACAGTATAAGCAATGATTGGTCCAATGTAAGTGGAAAGAAGAATAATAAAGTCAATAAAATGGGATGCTATTCAATGAAAATGGGCAAGTTTTACCACAAAGAATACATAGAAAACGGTACCTCTGTATCCTTTTTGCAGAAGTGGAAAGCTGGAATACTGCATAATGTTATATTGTTTTGATATGATGATTAGTTTTTTTCTGAACCATTTTTTCCTCCTTTCTTCTTTTTTGTAAGTGACAGTTCTCTGAGAAGGGAAAGTGGGAAGCATACATTGTGAAGCAGGTAATGAAAAAACAAGTTATCAATAAATATTTATTTAAATAAGATATATTCTTATTCTGATGCCTCAAAATTATATCATTTGATGAATAATGTTTTCAACCTGTGTAGTCAGTCTTTTTACAACAGGACTAAGGGTACTACATGCTGTCAGACTGACATCATTTCTCTTCAGTGTTGTTCTGAGGGTCAAATTAGATGGTATGTTTAAGGAATCTTGAAAGCCTTAAAGTGAGTTACATCCGATAGCTGTTATTTTTTTTCATTCATGCTGTTAGTTATTTTAGAGGTAAAATGATATCTTTGACATAGTGCCCTGTGGGAATAAGGGTTGTCTGCTCTTCTTTGCAACTCCATTTAAGTTGTGACCTCATTATATTATTTCCTCCTTTATGGAGGCTACTTACAGGAATAAAATCATCAAAAGTAGGAGGCATATGTACACACATATGCCTGTGTATGTGTTTCTCTGTGTTTACATTTTAAATCTTTAGAATGAAGGCGCTACAAAAGAAAAACAAACAATTCGTCACGTTCTGTAAATATTAACTACAAGATCATTGTCGAAACATGGACATCCCATTAAAGCTCCTCTATTTCTGATCTTTTTATGAAAAGTGTATGTTCTCAGGATCTCAAGCTAGGACTTTTTATTGCTCCTGCAGATAACAGACTTCAACATCTGCATGATTTTGTACAAATATAATCTCCTAGCCACAGTACAGCCTCCTTGATGGAAAGGGCTACCTACAGCTTGTATACTGATTTAGCTCACAAGTGTCTAACACAGCACCACACATAAAATAGATCCTTATAAATATTTGGTGAAGAAATGAATAGATAAATGTTGAATTAGTTATCCTCACTTGTTACCTACATGGAGGGAAATGTAAAGACAAAACTCTGTTTGACTGGGAAATAGTATATTGTAAAACAAAAAACACTTGGTTTGAAGGAAAAGGATCTGAAAGGGCTCCCTTCTTGAGATTCTATGATCTTCAAGATCACTTCCAACTCTAAATCCTATAAACTTATGAGAAATATAAGTGCAATGATTGTATAAATCATATTCAACCACCATTTACTAGATGCCTGCTTTTTGCAAGGTACTGTGAAGGGCTATACAACAGACAGAAAGCTAATAATAATGCCAATACTAAGAATTTATGTTTAGCTTCAAAGTTTGCATAGCCACTAAGGATTTTATCTTGTTTCATAAGGTAATATAACAAGATATAAAAAAATGATTTCTGTCATTGTTCTACATATCATGTGATTAGAGATCTTCAATCTGGGGAAGATAGTGCTATTCACTTAGATATCATAGCCTCTGATAAAGTGATCATGATGGGATATATTTGCAGCAATCAACACTTCCTCAGTTCACATGTGCATACTAAACAGATATAAATTTTGAATAGTATCGAATGCAGTATCATGCATTCAGATCAGGCAGATCTGTACTTTAGGAAGATCAATTTGACAACTAAGCAGAAGGTAAACTGGAATGGGGAACGACTTGAAGGAATTACATCAATCAGCATATTATCCCAAATTACAGGTATAAGATGATGAGGGTCTACACTAGGGTGGTGATAGTGTTAGAGGGTAGAAGGGATATGTACCAAATATGGAAAAAAGGTAAAAATCAACACAAATGCATTGGAAATGGGATAAGAAGGAACAATGGGAGACATAATAAGGATTCCCTGATTCTATGGATTATAATAATAATCCATAGTAAGGATTCCAAGGATTCTATGTTGCTAGGCTAGGTGAATAGGAGGAGAGTAGTGCCTTCAATGATAATAGAGAAATCTGGAAGGGGGGAGGACTTTTGTTAGAGGTGGGGTATAGGCAATGAATTCAGCTTTGGTCATCCTGAGTTTATGACATCTATGCATATCCTGTTTGATATTACAATGGGCAAGTGGAGATAAGAATTTGGAGGATAAGACAAAAGTTAGGACTGGATAAGTAGAACTAATAATCAGCAGCATAAAGATGATGATTGAAGCCATGTGTAATGCCATGCACAAGCAGCTTCCCAGAAGAATGCTACTGTGAACAGCTTTTGAGGTTCTGATTATACAGTATAGTGATCACTCTATTTATGTCATAAGAAAAGCAAAACCTCCACAGAAAATCAAGGTACAGCATTCACAATATTACAACTTATCACAAAAAAAATCACAATATAATATTCACAACATTGTCTCAAATAAAATAGTTACTCTTAAATTAACTCAATCAATCACTTATCAGTAGTCTCAAAGTACATAGTCAAAGTCTTCCACTCATGGGGCAAAGTCTTGATTAACTCAATCAGTCATTTATTTGGCAATCAATTACTAAGTATTATACACAATACCCACCACCCCTTAGGTCACTAGTAAAGAATAATTCCATAATTACTCACTGACCAAGGAGAGGTCTTTTCATTTTTTTTTTAAAGCAATTGGGATTAAGGAACCTGCCAAGGTTACATGGCCAGGTTTTTTTTTTATTTTTTGTGGGTGCTAAGTATCTGAAGTCTGAATTGATCCTGGGTCCTCCCGACTCTGGGGCCAGTGCTGTTACTCACTGTGCCACCTAGCTGCCCTGAGGTCTTTTCATCTTGACTTGGAGCCTATTCCTGGATTTCCTGGATCCCCTTCCATGGACCCAAATTCTACCTGGATTCACTAGACTGTCACCTGGGTTCAATGGCAGACAGCTTCCAGTTCCTTGACCATCTCTCTAGGCAGGTCCGGCTCCACACTGAAGTTCACAGCATCTGGTCCATGTCAGATCCTTCACCATTTCTGCTCCAGGGAATTCAAGTCTCAACCAAGACACAAACAAACAAAGTCTCAGCATCCCAGTCATGCTTCCTCAGTCACCTGGGCTCCAGGCTTCTGGACTCCTGCCTCCCGGGCTCTTTGGCTCATGGGCTCCCATCCAGAAGTAGCTCCACCACCACAAGCTCCCAGGAAATTCTGGCTCAGTTCTCCATTCTTCTGTAGCTGCTCTGCCACCAGACCTTAGTCTCAAGAAATTCTGACTGTGCCTCTCTTGGGCTTTTCTTATATACACAGCATTAGCTGCTTCCCGTTTCAGCCAACCCCTTCCTGTTACATCAGTAACATGAGACAGCAGTTCATACCATTTTTTTCCCCAACAGAGGCTTGATCAGTTACTGAGTGCTAAGTATCTGCTACTTTTTTTCCCTCTTTTTAAATTTTTTTTTATATTTGAATATTTGATTTTAAAAATTTTAATTCCAGATTCATTCCCTTCCCCCCCTGCCACCCACCCCCACTGGGAAGACAAGCAGTTCAGTATAGGTTGTACATGTGCGGCTAATGAAAAATAATAATGTAGTAGATATATTGTAAAAGACTCACTATATTTCCCTCCCTCTGGGTTATTCTGATTGTGTTTCACAACATTCAAACTGTTTCTTCCTGGCTGCTTGTAATATTCTCTCCTTAATCTGGGAGTACCGACTATAATATTCCTAGGAGTTTTCTTTTTGGGATCTTTTTCAGGAAGTGATTGGTGGATTCTTTCAACCTCTATTTTGCCCTCTGGTACTAAAACATCAGGGCAGTTTTCTTTGAGAACTTCCTGGAGGATGCTTTCTAGGTTCTTACTTTGGTCATGGCTTTCAGGTAGTCCAATAATTTTTTTAGTTATCTCTCCTGGATCTGTTTTCCAGGTCAGTACTTTTTCCCATGAGATATTTCACATTGCCTTCTATTCTTTCATTTGTTTGGATCTGTTTAACAGCATCTTGATTTCTCATAAAGTCATTAGCTTCCATTTGCTCCAATCTAATTCTGAAGCAATGATTCTCCTCATTGAGCTTTTGACATTCTTTTTCCATCTGGAAAATTAGACTTTTTAAGGCATTCTTCTCCTCATTGCCTTTTTGAGCCTCTTTTGCCATTTGAGTCAGTCTGTTTTTTAAGGTATTATTTTCTTCAGTCAAGCTGTTGATTCTCATTTCATAATTTTCTTGCATTGTTCTCATTTCTCTTCCCAATTTTTCCTCCACTTCTCTTATCTGCTGTTTAAGGTTCTCTATGGCCTGTAACCAGCTTGTATTTTCCTTTGAAGCTTTTGGTGCAGGAGTTCTGACTTCACTGTTTTCCTCCTGTTCCATGCCTTGCTCCTTCTTGTCCCCAAAATAGGAATGTAATGTTGGAATCTTCTTTCTGCTTTGTTTCCTTTGCCTGCTCATTTTGCCACTCAATTATTTGACCTTTGTGCTTTTTGCCACAGTAGGACTCTGCCACCAGACAGGGGAGTTTTCGTCCCAAACGCTGGGGTTTTTTCAGCTGCCGGAGTTATTAGATGGGTGCCCTCTCTGAGGTCTCCACACACTCTGGCAAGCTGGACACACACCCCAGGACCTCCACCCTAGACTGCAATCCAGATCCAAGCAGGTTAAAGCAAGAGCGATTACCCCTCAGACTGGTGCTTGGTCCCCCTACACTCTGCAGGCCAGGAGCTGAAGCCGCCACGTGGCGCTGGCAGGCTGTGCTGGCTACTCAGCGGTTTCTCGCCTTGGGGGTAAAAGCCACGCACTCCCACTTCCTGGGTCCCAAAGTCCAGACTGCACTGGCCTCTCACCTTGTCCTTCGCATCTATGTATTGATAAATCTGGAAACGGCCACAGCTGCTGCTGATCTGGAGTCCCTCTGGCCGCGGCCGGTCAGGCCGCCCTGGGGCTAAAGCCTCGGTGTGGGGCTGGGCTCGGCTCCCAGAGCGCTGCGCTGGCCGATTCCTGCCGGCCTGCCGGGCTGTTCTCAGCGGGAGGTTAGCTTCTCTGTGTCATTTTGTGGGTTCTGCAGCTCCAAAGTGTGTGTAGAGTCCCCTTTTTACATGGATTGGGGAGGGTGGAAGCCAGAGCCGCGGGAAGGTCGTGCTTCTACTCCACCATCTTGGCTCCGCCCCCTACATGGAGGATCTCTACAGCTGTACTTACTGTAAGTCATAAACATGAATGCTTATTTCTGCTCACTGCAGTGGGCTTGCAGAATCACTTAGAGGTAGCACCATTGAATAAAAGCCCTAGAGTAAAGTTTTAGTGAGGCTGCCATGTGGTTTCTGGTCCTTGGCCTCTCCACTTGTTCTTTTCCTTTCTAGGTAAAGGGAATGAAAGCTTCAAAAGGTCAGGAAGTAAGTATCTGCTACTTTTGACAACACAAAAGGATCTTCAAATTCAAAATTACATTACAATTACACCACGAAATCTTATGATATAATGAAGTTAAATAATATAGAGTGAGAAGAGATGAGGGACTGCTGGGTAACAGTCACCATTATGGAGAGTGACCTGGCAAACAGTCTTAGAATTGTTTGAAAATTGAGAAGTGAAACAATTTTAAAATACATCCTTTTATTTCATAAGAGAACAAAAGTTCAACCTAAATCAATATTTCTATTTCTAAATATAACTTTAAATTAAGAATATATGAATATATTAGCAATGAAGCAGTTAATAAAATGGTAGAAATTTGGGGAATATATGTCTTATAGGTTTGAGTCTTATTTTAGACATAGGGAATGTGACTGCTTTTATTTAAGTGACTGGCAACTAGATTAAAGTAAATTCATGGAAAAGTTTATGTGGAAAATTGCTAAAATTGTTTCTGTATTTTTTGGTCAAATAAGGGGATTTATTTGGCCTCTTTAAAAATGAATTTTGTCAAACCCTGAATAGTATTTTGACAATGGTTGTTTTCCTTCATCTATGTTGATCATTTTGGAGGCAGATGCATTTTGCTACAATTCTGCCCCTTTATATGGAATGCAGACAAGAATATATAGAGAATATTTCTTTTTTTTCCAACTTTAAATGGCTCAAAGATGCATGCTAAGATGAAAAAAATAAATTTTGTCACCCACATAATAAATGTTGATAGGGAAGAGCAGTGAGAAGAGAAATTGTTTGCCTAATGCAAAGTCAAATATTTATTAGTCTATGGGAGCAAAAAAATGGGAAATCACAAAATTAAGTGTAAACCTTTGTCTTAAAAGTACAGCATTGCAGTGACTGTCACAAACATTTTATCTCTCAGGTACTCCATTAAATAGCTCTAATGAAGAGAATTCAAAAATCATTCTCTGGTACTGTATTTTGGGAGAAAGGAGGTTTTTCATTGAAAGAATGCAGTTTGATAACTTTTTGCTCTTATCAAGATTCCTAATTCCTATACTTTTGTAATTGGAAAGTAAATTATATTATTTATGAACAGTTCATTTTCATGGGATTAAATTTTCTTTTGTTTTGTTTTGTTTTTCACTTGAGAAGCGCAGCCATGCAAAATGACATGGGTTTACCTACCTGAAATGGAAAATAAAAAATGATAGAGAATCTGGGTTCTAAAACTTAATTGGCAGATCTTCAATGTTTACTCAATTCTTTTAAATTTTATTTTTTGTTAACGTTTGTCATAATGTCAGATAATTTAAAAGGACCTCAAATGTGTATATATCTATCTGTCTATCTATCTATGTATCTATCTATGTATCTATGTATCTATCTATCTATCTATCTATCTATCTATCTATCTATCTATCTGTCTGTTTATCTACCTATCTACACATGCATATATACATATACATGAATGCACACATATACACATATGCAGTGTGCATGCATATGCATGAATGTGTAATTCTTGTAGGTTTGAGTCTTGTATGTCATATGTTTGTATGTATGCATGCATGCATGTACATGTGTAATGGTTATTTGAAGATCTTCCCACCCCTTAATAGACCTAAGGGAATTTGAAGACCTTCCCTGCCCTTAATAGGCCAAATGTAATCATATGGAGCCCATTGTGGGAGGAGCTTGGTGAAAGGGTAAAACAGGCAGGGTGGAGCAGGAAAGAGCAGAGGAGAGTATGAGCAGAGCTGGGAGGAGGCAGAACTGAGGTAGAACAGTTAGTGTGAGTAAGAGAGGGGTATTTTTGCTTAAGGGAGCCAGTTTTCTTTTGAAGTCCTGACAGAATGAAGGCTTAGGGATGTCAGTGCTCACTGCATTGGTTATGTGTAGCAACTTCTTGGTCATTATGATGGATGTGGCTTTCTGGTGTTTGAATAATTGTTTTGATTTTGTCTTCCATGTGGACAGTCTGTTACATTGTGTGATTCAAAATTAAAACAGAATATTCATAGCCACTGTGAGTGCTGTGAATATTGCATTGATGTTGTAATATGCATGTGCATGTATGTGTGTATTTAAATGTACATATACATATATGAATATACACACAAATATTCATACATATGCAAATGCATGTCTGTGTGTTTGTGTGTATGTGTGTGTGTGAGTTTACATTTTCTCTACTCTGTGGATAAAGAAACTAAGTTCCATAGAGAAGTGTTTGCAATATCCACCAAGCTAATTAGTGACAGTCAGGATCAGAACTGAGGTCTCCTGATGCTTAGAATCAGAGGACCATCATTTTAGAACTGGAATTTACCTCACAGACTATCTAGTCCATTCTTTTCATTCTATAGACACGGAAATAGAGGTCCATATAGGATGCATGAAATAGTTAAATAGTCAGTCAACTGCAGAGGTAGATTTTAAACCTGGGGCCTCTAATCTCCAAATTGATATTCTTTATCTTGTACTATAAATGTGGTCTGTTACCATTATTTAATTGTCTTAACTTCTTGAGTGATGTTAAATTGGGCAATGAGGAAAAAGAAAACAATGAGAAAACCCAGAGCCAATAACAATTTTGCAGAACACTACCTGAAAAATTAGAAACATTTATACTAATTTTTCAAGGATTTGAAATAGCTTATTTTAATCAATTACACTTCTGTGAACTTTATGCCTCTACTAAAGTGGCCTCATCCAACTATATCATCTAGGCCCTGAGTAAAAATAATTTTTTCCATCTTTCAGACTACATACATTGGACAATGATCCAAGAATTTGGAGTCAGTGGGACTAGCTTAATGTGAAGTAATGGGGAACATTCACTCCTTAAAACAAAATTGTTATTGTTTCATTGGCATTTAATTGTACTGTATTTTTTTTCTATTTAGGGAAAAATATATAATTAGAAATAAGTTTAGAAGGATAATTAAATGGAGAAATAACAAAACACAAGAAGGAAGATGGAATACAGGGTTCAAGCTTAGGCATTTTTCCAAGAGTCTCCTCAATAGTTGAGAGAATGATTTCTTCATGCTCAATGCTTTAAAGATATTTGTCAAATTTAGTAAGATATTTAAGTAGAGAGATAATTAAATGTTTATTTTTTTGTGACAACATTCTCATCACAGAGACAATTCAGCTTTTCTGTGTTGTTCATTCAATATCCTTCAGTTGAAAATAATATTCTTGAGAAAAGCAATATCTCTCATGTTTGGTAACCTAATTTCACTAACTGAATTATTCGTTACACTTTCCTTGACACTGAATTTACAAAATGGACCAAGGTAAAGTTGGAAGGCAGTGGATTTATGATACTTTTCCCCCTTTTCAGTCTTTTCTCTTAAGAGGACTATTGTTCTCCTTGTGTTGACCAAGAGTTTGAAACCCAGCAATTAACTTTCTTTCATTTTCCCTATTTAATTTTCTTTTCTTCTTTTTTTGCCATTTGTAGGGCAATTGGGGTTAAGTGATTTGCCCAAGGTCACAAGGCTAGATTTTGTGTTAAGTGTCTGAGTCCAGATTTAACCTCAGGTCCTCCTGACTCCAGGGCTGGTGCTCTATTCACTGCACCACCTAGCTGCCCATAAATAAATAAATTTCTGAATTATTTCATCTAATTACTTATAACCGTTAGATATTTTTTCTACTTTAATTTCAATGGAAAGTCCTTAATTTTTACCCAGTTACATGTAAAACAATTTTTAACATTTATTTTCTTAAAACTTTGAGTTTCAAATTCTCTCCCTTCCTCCCTCTCCAACCCTCCCCTCCCCCACCAACCCCATGGAGAAGGCAAGCAATTCTGTATAGGTTATATATGTAGAGTCAGGCAAATTATATCCATAATAGTCATGTTGTGAATGAAAATACAGAAAAAAAAAACCTTCAGGAAAAATAAAGTGAAAAAAATCTGCTTCAATCTGAATCAAGAGGCCATCAGTTGTTTTTCTGGGAATGGAGAGCATTTTTTCATTCTAAGTCCTTCAGAATTCTTATGGATCATTGTATCCCTGATAATAACTAAGTCATTCACAGCTGATCATCTTAAACCATTGCTGTTACTTTATACACAGTATATTTCACTTTGCATCAACCTCTGTAAGTCTTTCTAGGTTTTTCTGAGAAAATCCTGGTCATTATTTCTTTTTTTTGTCTGTTTTTTTTGGTTTTTCTTTTTTTGGAAGGCAGTTGGGGTTAAGTGACTTGCCCAAGGTCACACAGCTAGATTTGTGTTAAGTGTCTGAGGATGGATTTGAACTCAGGTCCTCCTGACTTCAAGGCCGGTGCTTTATTCACTGCACCACCTAGCCACCCCCTGGTCATCATTTCTTATAGTACAACAGTGTTCCATCATAATTACATACCAAAACGTATTTAGTAATTCACCAATCAATGTGCATCCCTTCAATTTCTAATTCCTTAAGCCTCAGAAAGAATTTCTATAAATATTTTTACATGTATAGGTTCTTTTCCTTTTTGATTTTTTAAAATCTTTTTTTGGGGGGGATAGAGATGAAAGGTGATATTGCTATGCCAAAGGGTATGCATGGTTTTATAGCTCTCTGGGCATAGTTCCAAATTGCCTTGTAGAATAGTTTAATCAATTCACAACTCCAACAACAGTACTTTAATAACTCATTTTTTCCCACATCCCTGACACTTTTATCATATATCTTTTCTGTCATATTATCTAATCTAATAGGTATGAAGTAGTACCTCAGAATTATTTTAACTTGCATTTCTCCAATCAATAGTGAGTTACAACTTTTTTTCATATGTCTATAGATAGTTTTAATTACTGCATCTGAAAACTGATTACATGTTTTGATGATTTACCAATTGGGGAATGACTCTTATTTTTATAAATTTGACACAGTTGTCTCTATATTAGAGAAATGAGGACTTTATCAAATAAACTTGCTTTATTTTTTTTTCACAATTACTATTGGTAATTGAAGATCCATCTATCCTTTTCTGCCTACTCCAATTTATTCTATTCTCTCTCTCCTTTACCCTGTCCTTCCTCAAAAGTGTTTTGTTTCTGATTGCCCCTTCCTCCAACCTGCAATCCCTTCTATCCCCCACCCCAATCTCTTATCCCCTTCTTTTTCTATTTTCCTGTAGGGAAAGATTGGTTTCTAAACCTCATTGCCTGTGTATCATATTTCCCAGTTACATGTAAAAACATTTTTTAACATTTGTTTTTTGAGACCTTGAGTTCCAAATTTTCTCTCTTCCTCCCTCCCCACCCACCCTCATTGAGAAAACAAGCAAATTTATATAGGTTATATATGAGTGAGTAGTCATGTAAAAAACATCCATAATGGTCATGTTGTGAAAGACGAACTAGATTTCCCTCCATCCTATCCTTCATCCTGTTTATTCTATTCTCTCTTTTCTCCCTACTCCTCTTCAAAATGTCTGCTTCTGTTTACCTTCTCCCCTAATCTTTCCTCCATTCTCTAACCGCCCTCTTATGCCCTCCCCCCTAGTTTGTTGTGGGTAAGACAGTTTTCTAAACCCAACTGAGTGCCTATATTATTCACTGCTTAAGTCAATTCTAATGAAAGTAAGGTTCACCCATTCCCTTTCAGCTTCCCCTGTTGTCCTTCACTATAAAAGGCTTTTCTTGCCTCTTTTATGTGAGATAATTTACCCCTTCTACCTCTCCCCTCTTTTTCTCCCAACATATTCTTCTCTCACTCTTAATTTTATTTTTTAGATATCATCCCTTTATATTCAACTCACCCTGTACTCTCTGTCATGTACATATATGTATGTTTGTATATTTATATGTATGTGTGTATATATATATATAATATTATATGTGTGTATGCATGTGTAATTCCCCCCTTCCTTTTACGCCAATAAGGAGAAAGTCCTCGTGACTTACAAAAATCATCTTCTCATCTAAGAATGTAAATAACTCAAATTTATTAAATGCTTTATGATTTTTCTTTCCTGTTTACCTTTTTATACTTCTCTTGATTCTTGTATTTGTAAGTCAAATTTTCTATTCAGTTCTAGTCTTTCTCAAGAATACATTAAATTTCTTTACATAATTAAATATCAGTTTTCCCCCCTCATTTATTACACTAGTTTTGTTGGGTAGGTGATTCTTGGTTTTGATTCTAGCTCCTTTGACCTCTGTAATATCATATTCCAAGCCCTCTGATTCCTTAATGTAGAAGTTGTAAATCTTGTGTTACACAGGTGTGGTTCCATAATACTTGAATTGTTTCTTTCTGACTGCTTGCAGGGTTTTGTCCTGTACATGAGGACTAGGGAATTTGACTATAATATCCCCAGGACTTTTCATTTTGGAATATCTTTCAGGAGATGATTGGTGGACACCCTCAATTACTATTTTAACCTATGATTCCAGAACATTAGGGTAGTTTTCCTTGATAATTTCTTGAAAGATGATGTTCAGGCCATTTTTTTGATCATGGTTTTCAGGTAGTACAATAATTTTAAAATTATCTATCCTTGATCTATTTTACAGGTCAGTTGTTTTTCCAATGAAACATTTTTCATTGTATTCTATTTTTTTCCATTTTTTAAAATAACTTCTTGATTTCTCATAGAGTCATTAACTTCCATTAGCTCAATTCTAAGTTTTAAGGAATTATTTTATTTAATGCACTTTTGAACCTCCTTTTCCATTTGGCCAATTTTGCATTTAATGGTGTTCTTCTGCTCATCAGTTTTTTGGACCTTTTTGTTATTTGGGTAAGTCTATTTTTTAAGGTTGTTTTCTTCAGCATTTTCTTGGGTTTCCTTTAGTAAGTTGTTGACTTGCTTTTCATTATTTTCTTGCATCACTCTCATTTCTCTTCTCAGTTTTTCCTCTACTTGTCATACTTGATTTTCAAAATCTTTTTTTTTTAGCTCTTCCATACCTTTGACCAGTTCATATTTTTCTTGGAGAATTTGGATGTAGGAACTTTGACTTTGTTGAGTTCTTCTGGTTGTATGTTTTCATCTTCTTTGTTGCCAAAATAAGATTCAATAGTCTGATTTTTCCCACTATTTGCTCATTTTCCCAGCCAATTACTTGACTTTTTAACTCTTTGTTATGGTAGGATTCTATTTCCAGTGTGGAGGGTGTACTGTCACAAGCTTCTAGGGTTTTATGCAGCTGTTTTTAGAAATAGCTCTAAGGACCTTTAAATTTTCAATTCTTGCGAAAAGGTTTCATCTAAGGAGAGGTGTTTACTCCCTTGCTGGCCTATGCTCTGGTCTGTGAGTGACCACAAGCACTCTTTTCTGCCTTGGGATTGTAAAGAGGATTCCTTCTCCACTGCTTCACAAGCTCCACTAAACAAGGGTTCCTCCTTGTCTCAGAACTGCCCCCTAAGATTGCAACCCAGATCCAAGCATGGGCAAAGCAAGATAATCCTGCCTCAATGCCACCAAATAGATCCATATAATTTCCTTCTGATCAACTGTTTATTACCCCTCCCCCCCAACGTCTATGGACCAACTACTCTTGAAGCAGCTATTGCCACTCCTGCCCTGGGTCTAGGTCTGGAACATTCTCCTCTTTCATCCAGATCCAATAGGTCTTTTCTTCTCACCTTCACAGTTTTCTTTGGTGTTTGTGGGTTGAAAAGTCTGGAAAACTACTACAGCAACCAGTGATTCAGCTCCCTGATGCCTGCTTCAGTTTCTCTGGGGACTGGTCTATGCTATTTCATTTTGTGTTGGACTGCATCCCTCTCTCACCCTGATGAAACAGACCTTTCTTGTCTACCTTCCAGGTTGTCTTGGGCTGGAAATTTGTTTTACTCTATCATTTTGTGGGTTCTGTTGCTCTAAAATTTGTTTGGAGTAATTTTTTCCTGGTATTTGGAGGGATTTTGGAGAGAGCTCAAATGAGCCTCTGCTTTTACTATACAAACTTGGCCCCACATACTAGTTTATCCCAATTCATATTTTTTTGTGGAGGCTTTGAATGTAGGAGTTTTGACTTGGTTGAGTGCTTCTGATAGTATGTTTTGATATATTTTGTGAACAAAGATTTTATAGTCTGATTTTGTTCCTAGTGCTTGATCATTTTCCTAGACAATTACTTTCCTTCTTAACTCTTTGTGAAGGCAGGGCTCTGCTTCCAGTGCTGATAGTGTACTATCACAAGCCTCAGGGGTTTTGCACAGCTATTTTCAGTGATAATTGTAGGGACCTGTAAGTGTTTAGTTCTTCCAAGTTTTTGATTTAAGGAGAGGTGTTTATTCCTCTGCTGGTCTGTGTTCTGTTCTGTAAATGACCACAATCATTCTCTTCTGCCCTGTTATGGTGCAGTGGGTTCCTTCTGTACTGCGGCCACAAGCTCTGCTATGCCAGTGCTCCTCCTTGCCCCAGGGCTGCCACCCAGATCCAACTATGGGAAGAGTAATACAGTCCTGCCTCAGTGCCAGCAAGGAACCTTCTGTAATCTTCTTCTGACCAGCTGTTTGATCCTCTTAACTTTTGTGAACTGAGAACTCCAGAAGTATCCACTCCCTTTGCTACCACAGCACCACCACTTCTGATTCAGTCAGTCCCAAGGCCTGCTCCTGATTTGTTGGGACCAAAGCTGTGCTGGGACTGGAGCTAGACTGTGCTCCTTTCTCACAAGGTAGGACAGAACTTTCCTACTGACCTTCTAAGTTTTCTTTGATGTTTGTGGGTTGAAAAGTCTGAAAACTCTCATAGCTGCCAGTGATTCAATCCCCTGTTGCCTGGTCTGGGTTGCAGGGAACTGGTCTATGTTGGTGGGCCTGCATTGGACTGTGCAGGTGTAACATATCTTTACTGTAAACCTTCCAGGTTGTCTTGGGCTGGAAATATATTTTATTCTGTCTTTTTGTGGGTTCTGCTTCTCTGGAATATGTTTAGAGTCATTTTTACAAGTATTTGGAGGGGTTTGGGGGAGAGCTCAGGTGAGTACCTACCTTTACTACATCATCTTTTATTTATCAGAAATATACCCTTTTAAAAATATATTGGGGTGGCTAGGCAGTGCAGTGAGTAGAGCATCGGCCCTAAAGTCAGGAGGACCTGAGTTGAAATCTGGCCTCAGGCACTTAACACTTACTAGCTAAGTGACCTTGGGCAAGTCACTTAACCCCAACTGTCCTCCCAAAAGCTATATATATACACTATGTAAAAAAGAAAAAAAATAACTCAATTTCAGATTCTCCCTTCCCCTAGAGGGCCTCCTCAATTATTCTTTAAAAAAATACTTTCTCCCACTGCTCAGTTGGGTCATATAACTCTTATGAAATGATTTTATGTTATAGAAGAGTTTGCATATAGCTTTGAGTAAATGGTTTATGTTCACTTTAAGACTGGAGATTGTACTCATATGTGCTGGCATTTGATTTCTAAATCAATTGAGATTATTTTTGTTAAATGTTGACCTAGTTATTCAATGATGAACTAAATTGTCTTAGCCATCTCAAGATCATCTAAGTGTTTTAAATTCCTGTACGTGGGGGCTAGCTCATGCATAATATTGTACAACTTTCCTTAAAATATTTGAAAATTAAAAAAAAAATTAATGAAGTTTGTAATTCTGTATTTATCACTAACTTGTTGTATACACAGTTTAATAACCTGCTTGAACTCATTAGTGAATTTGCATAAATGCCATATAGCTTAGAGTTTGACCAATAAAGATTTTTTTAGTAAATGTTTATATTCTGAACAGTAAACTTTTTTTGACATTGTTAACATGTCAGTCTTGTTTGCCACTATCCAAAGACAAGCAAAAAAGCACAATGTGTATCACGATTTTAACCTATTTGAGACCAGATAAGACTGTTTATACCTGATTTCCATAACTCGTTTTGAGAGTTTGAGAAAATAACTGTTTCCATTAATGAATACTATAGGTCAAAAGACATTGGGGATGAAAAATAAAAGACAAATTTGTGTTTCCAAGGGCACCAAGAGGAGTGACTACACTAATTTAGTTCAAGGAACCTTTGGTAAGCACCTCCTCTATGCTTAGTCATCTGTTAGGTGCTGGGGATTCAAATTTTTAAGAGGAAGAAAAAGTAACTGAAATATTTGTCAATTTAGACTTTAATATTTGCAAATTATTTGCCTACATAATCTCATTTGAGGCTCACAACAACCAAGTAAGATTGTAAGACAGGAATTAGAGATTCAAATGACACTTTAGACAAACATTAACCACTGAAGAGTAGTTATATCTTGTGTGGTTTTTAAAAATTACCTTCAGGATTTATAAATGTATTCTATGCAGGACTATTTTTCAACCTCAATTTATAGTGAATAAGTAAGAACGTTCTATTAGTAGCAATCTGTATTCTTAGGTTCACCATCTTCATTGTTTTGAAAATGGGGTAAAATGTTGAATAGGCCATATGGGCAATCTCGATAAGAAACCAAAAGTTAGATTACTGGTTCAGTATGTCATATATCTTTTTTTTTTAATTTCTTTTTATCACTTGGCCTACAAGGAAAATCTATTTATCTACTTATCTTTCTGCCATCTTCCTTTATGTTTATCCATACATGTATGTATGTTATATCACATATATGTGAATGCATACCTGTATATATGAAATACATTTATTCATAAACCTGGCCCAAGTTTTCAGCTCTACAAGTAAGACCTGGTATGAGATATTTTTCTCTTAATATAGATCAGACTCACCCACAGCTTATACATTTTTATAATGTGTCATTTATAGGATTCAATTACTAAAATTAACTTTTTCTATCTCTTTGTTTTCCAAAAATGAGAATAGAAAACCTGTAATAAATATGAATATTATAGCCAAGTAAAACCAATTCCCATTTAGACCATAACTATGAGAACCTTAAGAACTGTGAGCAACACAATGAACAACCATGATCCCAGAAGATCATTGATAAAGAATGATACCAACTCCTGATGCAAATGTTATTGGACTCAAGATGTAATTTATAGTCTTAAAATTTAGAAAAGTGAAGAAAGGCAGTGAAGGGAGGGGAGATGTCTGAATGATATGAGATAAAGAAGAGGGCGATATGCAGAATGCTCAGCTCAGTGTTGAACATTTCCATCAGTTCATTCATCAGCCATGTAAATAGGAAAAAAATTTCAATCCTACTTTTGTTTTAATGTCTACATCCTTTACTCCTATTCATATGTTACTGAATGGAACTGATGGAAATCTTCACCTCCCACATAAGTCTTTTACCTTTCTCACCCAGTTACCACTACTTATTCCCCTTCTAGAATTGTCTTTTATTTACTTTGTGTACTTTTTGTTTTCATTATCTCTGTACATGCTGCAGTCCTCTAACACAGATTAGAAGTTTCCATGGGGCTGAACCCTAAGGATATCTGAACTTTTCTACCTAACCCACAATTGTGCCCTTCTATTAAATCATGAGCTCTTTGACAGCAGGACTTTCCCAATTTTTTTAAAATTTGTGTCTCCAGTGCTTTCTTCTTTCCTTCCTTCCTTACTTCCTTCCTTCCTTCCTTGCTTGCTTCCTTCCTTCCTTCCTTCTTTCCTTCCTTTCCCTCTTTCCTTTTCTTTCTTTCTTTCTTTCTTTCTTTCTTTCTTTCTTTCTTTCTTTCTTTCTTTCTTTCTTTCTTTCTTTCTTTCTTTCTTTCTTTCTTTCTT
>NW_027186304.1:15708017-15722718 GCF_028583685.1 Petaurus breviceps papuanus
CTTTCTTTCTTTCTTTCTTTCTTTCTTTCTTTCTTTCTTTCTTTCTTCTCTTCAGTGTTCAGTAGTTTATTTTTTTCTTTTTTCCATTAATTAATTTATTATTAATTTTCAACATTTCACTCCACAAGATTTTGAGTTCCAAATTTTTTCCCCATTTCTACCCTCCTCCCACCCCAAGATGGCATCCATTCTGATTACCCCTTCCCCCAATCTTCCCTTCCCTTCCCTTCTTTCAAACCCCCTTATCCCCTTCCCTTCTATTTTCCTGTAGAGCAAGATAGATTGCTATACTCCACAGACTATATATCTTATTTCCCAGTTGCATGTAAAAACAATTTTGAAGTTTAATTTTTAAAACTTTGATTTCCCACATTCTCTCCCTTTCTCCCTCCCCATCTGCCTGCATTGAGAAGGCAAGCCATTTGACATGTGTTATATGTGTGTAGTCATGGAAAACACTTCAGTAACAGTCAGGTTGTGAAAGACTAACTGTATTTCCCTTCCTTCCATCCTGCCTCTCATTTGTTCTATTCTCTCCATGTACCCTGTCCCTCCTCAAAATTGTTTACTTCTGATTAGCCCTCCCTCCCATTTGGTCCTCTTCTATCCCCCCCCCCATCATATCCTTCCTCCCACACTCTCCTGTAGGGAAAGATAGGTTTTCATACCTATTTGAGTGCTTATGTTATTCCCTCCTTAAGGCAAATCTGATGAGAACAAAGTTCACTCATTCCCTTTCACCTCCCCCAACTTCCTGTACTGTGTAAAAGCTTTTTCTTGCCTTTTTTATGTTAGATAATTTCTCCCATTCTACTTTTCCCTTTCTCCTTCTCCCAGTACACTCTTCTTTCACCCTTTCATTTTATTTTTATATATCATCTCTTCATATTAAACTCACCCTGTGCCCTCTGTCCATATATGTGCATATATATGTATACACACACACACATATATATATATATATGTATATATATAATACTGGGAAAGCTGTTATGAGTCACAAATATCATCTTTCCATATAGGAATGTATACAGTTCAAATTTAATAAATCCCTTAGATTTCTCTTCCCTGTTTACCTTTTCATGCTTCTCTTGATTCTTGTATTTGAATGTCAAATTTTCTATTGAGTTCTGGCCTTTTTATGGAGAAAGCATGAAAGTCCTTTACTTCATTGAATGTTTATTTTCCCCCGTAAAGTATTATACTTAGCTATGCTGCATAGGTGATTCTTGGTTTTCATCTTAGCTCTTTTGACCTCCAGAATATTATTTTCCAAGCCCTCTCCAGTGCTTTCTACATAATATGCATTCATTAAAAGCTTGTAAAAATAGAATATAAGGACATTGAGGGAAGGGACAGTTTTGTTTTTATATTTGATTCACAAATGTTTAGCAAAATAAATCAATGATGTATAAATGTATATATACATATATATTTTGCATATACATATACATGTGTATATATGTACCTTTACACTCAAAACTAAGTACAAGTAGAAACAGAGAGGAAGACACTTGCATCTGGGGAGAACTATGGAGGAGAAAATGTCTACAGAGAATGGCATAAAATTTGAATCTTGAAGGGGTCAAGATAATCATTTAAGAGTTCTCTTTGTTATTTTTCACTCGCTAAGGTAGCACAGTCCTAAAATTCCACCATGCCCCTCACTCATTTTTCAATTTTTTTGCACTGTGATATCTACTGTTATTTCAAGGCTGCTAGAAATGTAAAATCAACTTATTGCTGATGATCATGATCACTGTATTGTCTGATTGAGTACTTTGATTGTTTTGGAGAAAAGATAAGAAACAGCATGTTGTAACAATTTTTCAGTATTTTATCATTGTCATCAACATTATTAGTAATGAGAATATTACAAGTTATTTTATCATTTTAGAAATCATGGTAAAGCACATGAGTCTCTGACTTAAGATGCATTTTCTGCACTTCTTTTTAGAATGCTGAATGTCATTAATTTTCTATATTTAAAGCTAGACACAGTAGCATTATAGAATCCTCTGTGTTTTTGTCAGATAAATCTTCCTTTCATTTGCTCTCAGTCTCAGATGGTTATGTTTCAATATGCAATATTGTCCATTATCTTTCATTCTTTATCTGGTTTCTATATTCTTTTCCATGCTGAGGAACATAAAAACTGCAGGTATCCATAACCAAAACTAGTTGAAGCCAGGTCAACTAACCTTGTCAAATGTGACATTAAACTATGACTGATGTACAATACACCCCCCAAAATAATGATGTCTGCATATAACATTCTGATCACAGATGCCTGAACTTTCTTCCTCACCATCTGTACAGAACATTTCAAAATAAATGAATAGATAGCAATGTATTTTAATTAAGCTAACCTTTAAAAAGACCATCCTCTACAAATCCCTACAGATCACAAAAATGCTAATAGGAGGATGCATGTTTGTAGAAATAGTATACTGAATCTAGAAAGAAGCAAAGGAAGGTTACTGATACCCTGAAGTCTTTAACATTCTCAGTACCCATTTGTTACTCAATGTTGGGTTTTAGACACATGGAACTCTGTGAAATCTTGTAGACTGCTTAGAACAATATTGATAGTAATGACATTCTTAAGAACCTTTTAATTATAAGACACTATGGTACAAGGGAAAGAATATTGAATTTGAAGTTAGATGGCCTGACTATCTCACTTAGTACTTTTGTAACCTTGGGTAAATTACTTAACCTGTTTGGATCTACAAATCCTCATCTGTATAATGAGGGTAATGGTTTTTGTTGTCCATTCATTTCAGTCATATCTGACTCTTCATGATCCCATTAGGAGTTTTCTGGGCAAAGATATTTGAGTGGCTTGCCAAATCCTTCTCCATCTCATTTTTACAGATGAGGAAACTGAGGTAAATAGGGTTAAGTGGCTTTTTAGTAAACGTCTGAGGCCAGATTTGAATTCTAGAGGATGTCTTCCTGATCCAGGCTCAGAACTATATCCACTGCACCACCTAGTGGTCCTGGGGAATGGATCAAGATGTCATTAAAATCTCTCTAAATCTGTGATCCTACCTAGGCAGATTAGGCAGTTACCTATCTGATGTGATTTAAAGATGTGCTAGACTCAGCTCCCTTTCCCAACAGATGCTCCCTTAGCATTCAGGTTATCATTGTAGCATATTCCCATTTAGTTCCAAAAGCATTTCTGTTCTTTGATACTACTGTACCAGATCTCTGACTTTATTCTCCTAGAGCCAGGCCAGCTACATTTCCAACTAAGAGTTCTCCAACTAAAGAGTTCGGGGTATTTTTAATACTCTTAGCTTGAGTGTCCACTCTGTTGTATTCTTCCCACTGTTAATGACCAGTTATTAACACCTCAGTTTCACTTAACTAGCTAATATCAACAAGAACTGAAACACACATACCTCTGCCCTAAAACCTGAAGGTCACCCACTATGTGCTCATTTTATACCCCTGGAATGGGAAAAAATCTTCATCCCCCAGAGAGAGGCTCAGATTTTATGATATTTCTATATAACATTGATCCCGGAATGTGTACATGCAAATATGGCATAACCATTGGATGAATCAATATCTTAGCTACCACTGGGTTGGGTCCTGAAGGTCATTCTTCAGAGCTTAAATGCTGACTCTGAAACCTAGTGTGGAATACAAAACTCAGACCTCCTATTTGATTGCTCTCTTGACCTTTTAAGTCACCATCACCTGGGAACAGGAAAGAATGGACACAATAGATAAAAAGTGATCGCAGAACTAGGGATTATTGGCTTCAAACCAGTTTCAGGTAAAATAGGAACAAAAGATCTCCCTCAATAGGTCTTCAATATTTCATCTCCATTCTCCAATGTTAGCAAGTCTGTAAAGAAACTGTGCAAAGAGAATGTATTGGTTGACTTATGCCATTTTAATGAACCCCAGTAACAACTCCTTAGCTAATGGAAAGGGTTCCTTTTAACTACATGATTAGCATACTGGTACCAGTTACAAAATGACTGCACATGCCCCAAATCTCTCTAAGACATTTCCATTATACCGCATCATACCTCTCTATTAATAGCATCCCTAGCCTCTTCTGTGTGGTAGACTGTATCAGCACCTGTTATCAGCACTCAGTAGAGAGGTAACATTATATAATGGCAAATTCATTGGGCTAGAAGTTCTAGAGCTGCTTCTGTTATTTTACTTTCCGTGTGACTTTGGGCAAATGGTTCATTTCCTCTAATATTAGCTTGTTAATCTGGAAAATAGAAATATCAGAACTAAGAGAGTCAAGCCAGTTGGATATCAGGTATGACGTCAGGTATGGAATTTAGAAGTGAAAGGAACTTCAGAAACAATCCAATCTAATTCAGCTCATTTAATCTTGATTCTTTGCTATGAAAGTCAACTTTCTGAACCTTGATCAACTGTTCTACTTCTCTTGGATTTAGTTTCTTCATCTATAAAATTGTGTGACAGAGTTGGCACAGTGCCTGCCTCATAGTAGGCACTTAATTGACAATTATTGATGTATTGATCTC
The DNA here is from genome assembly GCF_028583685.1 of Petaurus breviceps papuanus. NCBI lineage: Eukaryota > Metazoa > Chordata > Mammalia > Diprotodontia > Petauridae > Petaurus > Petaurus breviceps. The sequence goes on from NW_027186304.1 coordinate 15,712,544, forward strand.
TAAGGTCTCATCTAGATTAAAATTTATGATCGTATAATAGCTTTTGTTGTTGTTTAGCTATTTTCTGCTGTATCTTACTCTTTGTGATCCAATTTGGGGGGCTTTTTGGCAAAGATACTGGATTAATATTTCATTTCCTTTTCTAACTCTTCTTTTTTTAGATGAAGAAGCTGAACAAAACAGGGTTGGGTGACTTCCCCAGGATCACACAGTTAGGAAGTGTCTGAGGTCAGTTTTAACCTAAGGGAAGATGAGTCTTCCTGACTCCACACTTACACTTTATCCACTGCAGCAAATACCTGCCCCTATAATAGTTACATCATAATAATAGCTAGCATTTATATATCACTTTACAATTTATAAAGAACTTTATAAATATTATCTTTCTATGATCCTATATAGCTGAAAAGTATATAAATTAGATTCAAGGAGAGTCAGACATGACAGAAAATAACTGGACAAACATTATTCAGATTAGAACATCTATGGGAAAATGATTATGCCATTGGTCATATCAACTTAAAACATAATTTTAAGAATGTGACCTACTAGTAAGGTATTTAAGGTATAGATCTGAGAACTGAGGTTGAGCTCCCAGGGGCTAGAATGGTTTCAAAGAACAACTTTGCCTGCATCATAATTTTGCCAAGGACTGATCCGTGCTTTATCTAAAAATAGTTATTTCAACTTGTATTATGGTCTGACATTTACTCTCTCCCCCATAAAACTACTACAACAACAACAACAAATTAGACTTCAAGTAAAAATGAGACATCAAAAAAGAATAATACAAAGGATGGCTATTATTTGGAGGAAAGAATTCCAGGAAATTGATTAGATGTTTAATATCACATAGTTACAAGTTGTAGTTAGTATTTAATATGACAAATTAAAGGAGTCGTTACTATATAAAAATTACATCTTTGGTGAATTTCATGTAATGATATTCTTACAGTAAAGAAAAGTATATAATAGCAATAATGATAAGAATGATGTGATAATAGCAATTATTATATTTTGTTATAACTCATAAATATAACATTCGCAAACTGACTCCTCCCAACAACCCATGTGAATGGTTATACAGGTATTATTCTACCCATTTTATAGATGAGAAGACTGAGGCCTGAGAAATTAGGGGACTTTCCAGTAATCACATGAATAATAAGCATCTGATGCAGCATTTGAAATCAGGTCTTCCTCCTGATTGTAGTTACAGTGCTCTATAGAGTACCCTGTACTACAACAGAAAAATTTTGGAAATTATCTGGATAATTTTTGCCTTTGAGTCAGTTATTGATGAAAGTTAATGTCTGAGATCTTGAAATGTGTATTTGCATTAGGCAGAAGGGCCAAGTAACCCTGTCATTAAATAGTTCACTTCAGTTGACCATCATACAATACCATCCTCTTTTTACTCCATGCTAAATCAAAATCAGCTTCCAGCTTTTCAATACTTTTGAAAAGATCTGATCTTTAAAGTTGCAGTAAATATCAAATGCAGAAAACAGCTTACTGCTGTTACTGCTTATCAGTGACATTTGTATTATCAGAGGGATAAGGCCAATCCATCAACTTATGGAATTTGGTGTAATCATCATGGGCTAGAGTGGAATATATTTGGGGATAGACTAGCCTTCCCAAGGACCCATGAATCTCATGATATAATGACATCTACTCTTCTCCCTTTCTTATTCCTGAGGCTGCCAGAAAGGTTATATTTGCTTAAGAATGCAGGGAATCATTTTGGAAGCCTAAACACTCTTTTATGGTGCTGCATCTCTCTTCTCAAAAACAATGTGCTTTTGTATTCCAGAAAAAATATATTATATAGTAGAACATTCACATTCCCTCTAGCAAATATTTATGTAATACTTTAGATACCCCAAAGTCAACTTGATAATGCTCTAAAATACTGTGAATTATTCTTTTTTTTCTAGTCTTATCATTGTTTCTAACATCTTGTACCATAAATTGTTCTTTACTCTCTACTTCATGGTTTGTGGTTAGTAGAGAAATCTTAGTGGTACTTTTCTCCAGCCAGTAAACATAAAGTCTTAGATGCTAAATTCATTGAGAGCCATAGTCTAATTGTGGATTTTATTCTATAATGGTTCAACCATGCTTATAGGTCAAATTTGTCACCTTTCACTAAATCTTCTTGCTTGTTTCTTAAACTTTGTGCATTTGTATAATCAAAGGCTTTGGACTTAACTTAACAATTTCCATCCATTTTGACAAGTCCTAGAAGGTGATTTCTATTTCTTCTTTTGGTGGTCAAGAGGATCCTGAGGAGTCAGGGTTATATTTCTGATGATAAAGCTCATAAGCCCTCACTAATGTGCTTTCCTTTAAAATGTTAAGTATCACTGAATAATTTCTCAATAGCAACCATCTTTGAAGTCTCCTGCATATGAATTAACCAATTCACAATGATTAGGTTTTATGAAGCAAAATTACATGACAAGATATGCAACAATATCTGAAGTACAAAATCTCCAAAACAAAACAAAAAAATGCATCTGCTGTCACTGGAGGATCTGAAGAATGTGAGCTATGAAATAAAGGGTTAACTCCCAACATTAGCCACCTCAAATTAACTACTGGCATAGCCAGTGAGAATAGCTTACTCTTTAGAATATAGGACATATTGTCTTACAAGCTGGTCAATTTGCTGCTAGTCTAGGTCATGAATTTTGCTTCTTTAACATAGTTCCTCAACTGGACTGGCTGTTTAAGTCACAGGTAGAGTTTGCCATGGGATCTTGTCTTGGGAACATCTAACAGCTGTACCAAACTTCTGAAGCTCACAAGGAAAACATTTAATTCTTTTCATCCCCAATATTCATTCGTTTATGATCAGAAAAGAATAGATACAAAGGTGACAGAAAAAAAGAACATAGATGCCATGTGTTTATGACCACCTGGCAACTCGGCTAGAGGCATTCAGAGTCTCACAGCAGTTCTTCTAACTCACAAGCAATTCCAGAAGAAAATTAGATCTGCTTGTTTTAAATTCTCATACATTTGGTATATACCTTCAGTTCCAAATCAATAGGCTCTTTTTTTTTTTAAGCAATTGGGGTTAAGTAACTTGCTCAAGGTTACACGGCCAGTTATTATTTCTGGGTGTGGTGCTGAGTATCTGAGCCCGGATTTGATCCAGGTCATCCCGACACTGGAGCCGGTGCTCTTACTCGCTGAGCCACCTGACCGCCCCTCAATAGGCTCTTAAGAGAATCCCTTCCCCTGCTTCCACTCAATAATTTAACAGGAAACCATGAAATAAAATATGTGCACATGCTCCATATTTAACCATTGCATAACCACTATCAAACAAGATATATCTGTTAAACTAGTTTCTAAGAAAAAAAAAGTTGAATTTCAAATAAAAATTACTGTTCCATCTTACCTCAGGGAAATTTCTATTCATATGAAGCACATGATATAAAAAAATATACAGCCAGGTCAATGAAGAGCAAATTTATCTTGGTTTCTCTCTGCTGTTAGAAACATAAACTCCACCCATTTATATTTTTCTATTACTTAATTTTATTCTCCCTCCCCTTTTTACATGTGGATTCCATTATATTAGAATTTCTCCTTTTGTGGACTTATAATTTCCTTAAACAACAGTATGTATTGAAACTTATAATGAACTATTGGAAGGTAAAGAAAATTGATTCAATGGAATGGTGTTATGGTAAATTGTTAAAATAAACTGGGTATTGGTAGAAGGATTAAGGGGAAGTGGAATGTAATTCATTCGAGCAATTGTTCAACACTTGGGAGTTAGTCAACATATTAAGGCAATTAATGTTACTTTTTTTTAATGCTTTATTAACTTCTGATTTACATCATTCGTTTCCGCCAGATTTTGAGTTACAAATTTTCTCCCTGTTTTTCCCCCAAACATCCCCCCAAAACAGCAGTCCCACAGGATATCCCCACCTCCAATCTACTCTCCCATATTTTCTCCCATAGCCGTTTCGACTTTTCCAGTGGATCTCTATGCCTCAGTGCCTGTATATCTTATTTCTTAATTACATGTAAGATGGTATTAATAATAGTATACACACACACATATATATATATATATATTTGAATATTTGATTTTAAAACTTTCAATTCCAGATTCATTCCCTTGCCCCCCTGCCACACACCCCCACTAGGAAGACAAGCAGTTCAGTATAGGTTGTACATGTGCGGCTAATGCAAAATAATAACATAGTAGATATATTGTAAAAGACTGACTATATTTCCCTCCCTCCTATTCTACCTCCCACTTGTTCTATTCTCTGCTTTGATCCTGTCCCTTTTCAAAAGTGGGTGCTTCATTTCTCCTCCCAACTTTCCCTCCACTTTTCTTATCTGCTTCTTAAGTTCCTCTATGGCCTGTAACCAGCTTGTATTTTCCTTTGAAGCTTTTGATGCAGGAGTTCTGACTTCACTGATTTCCTCCTGTTCCATGCCTTGCTCCTTCTTGTCCCCAAAATAGGAGTGTAACGTTGGAATCTTCTGTCTGCTTTGTTTCCTTTGCCTGCTCATTTTGCCACTCAATGATTTGACTTTTGGGCTTTTTGTCACAGTAGGACTCTGCCACCAGACAGGGCAGTTTTCGTCCCAAACGCTGGGGTTTTCTCAGCTGCTGGAGGTATTAGATGGGTGCCCTCTCTGAGGTCTCCACATGCTCTGGCAAGCTGGACACACACCCCAGGACCTCCACCCTAGACTGCAATCCAGATCCAAGCAGGTTAAAGCAAGAGCGATTACCCCTCAGACTGATGCTTGGTCCCCCTACCCTCTGCAGGCCAGGAACTGAAGCCGCCACGTGGAGCTGGCAGTTTGTGCCAGAGTCTCAGCAGTTTCTCACCCCAGGGGTAAAAGCCATGCAAACCCACTTACTGGGTCCCAAAGTCCAGACTGCAATGGCCTCTCACCTTGTCTTTTGTATCTCTGTATTGATAAATTATGGAAACGGCCACACCTGCTGCTTATCTGGAGTCCCTCTGGCTGGCGGCTGGTCAGGCCTGCCTTGGGACAAAAGCCTTGGCGTGGGGCTGGGTTCAGCTCCCAGAGCACTGCTCTGGCTGATTCCTGCCGGCCTGCTGGGCTGTCCTCAGTGGAAGGTTAGCTTCTCTGTGTCATTTTGTGGGTTCTGCAGCTCCAAAGTTTGTTTAGAGTCCCCTTTTTATGGATTGGGGAGGGTGGAAGCCGGAGCCACAGGAAGGTCGTGCTTCTACTCCACCATCTTGGCTCCGCCGCCCCCCCCCCTTTTTTTATTTTTCAAATGCATTATTAACTTCTGATTTACATCATTCATTTCCACCAGATTTTGAGTTACAAATTTTCTCCCCTTTTTTCCACTACCCACCTCCCCAAAATAGCAGCCCCACAGGATGTTCCCTTCTCTAATTTGCTCTCTCACATATTTTCTCCCATACACCTTTTGAGTTTTCCAGTGGATCTCTATGCCCCATTCCCTGTATATCGTATTTCCCAATTACATGTAAAATAGTAGTAATAATAGTACATATATATATATATATATTTCAATATTTGATTTTACAACTTTGAATTCCAGATTTATTCCCTTCCTTCCTTGTCACCTACCCTTACTGGGAAGATCAGCATTTCAGTATAAGTTGTACATGTGTGGCTTATGCAAAAGAATAACATAATAGATATGTTGTAAAAGACTGACTATATGTCCCTCCCTCCTATCCCACCTTCTACTTGTTCTATTCTCTACTTTGATCCTGTCCCTTTTCAAAAGTGCATGATTCTAACTTCCCCTCCAGCCTGCCCTCCCTTCCATCATCCCCCCTCTCATCCCCTTCCCCTCCTACTCTGCTGGAGGGTGAGATACCCTATTTAGTGTGTATTTCATTCCCTCCTCAAGCCAAATTCAATGGGAATAAGGTTGACTCATTCCCTTTTGCCTTCCTATTCTTCCCCTCCATTGTAACCATTTTCCCTTGCCTCTTCTATATGAGATAGTTTACACCATTCTGTCTCTCTCCATCTCCTCTCATTATATTCCTCTCTCACCTCTTAATTTCACCTTTTAAGTGTCATTCCTTCCTGTTAAATTGATCCTGTGGCCTCTATCTATGTATACTTGTAAGCATATTTACATACATTCCCATATGTATTCATATGACCATATACCCTCATATATAGACATATTCTATTCCATTCAACTACTGAGAAAAGTTTCATAAGTTAAAATTATTGTTTCTCTATGTAGGAATATTAATAGTTCAACTTTGATAAGTTCCTTATGATTTCTTTTCCCTTTTTACCTTCTCATTCTTCTCTTGCTTCTTGTATCTGAGTATCAAATTTTTCTATTCAACTTTGGTATTTTCAGCAAGAATGCTTGTAAGTCCTCTATTCCACTGAATGACCATATTTTCCCTGGAAACATGATATTCATTTTTGCTGGGTAGGTGACTCTTGTTTTTAATCCCAACTCCTTTGACCTCTGGAATATCATATTCCCGAGCCCTTTGATCACTCAGTGTAGAAGATGCCAGATCCTGGGTTATCCTGATTGTGTTTCTACAATATTCAAATTGTTCTTCCTGGTTGCTTGTTATATTCTCTCCATAATCTGGGAATTCTGGAACCTGGCTATAATATTCTTAAGAGTTTTCTTTTTGGGATCTTTTTTCAGGAGGTGATCAGTGGATTCTTTCAACCTCTATTTTGCCCTCTGGTTCTAAAACATCAGGGCAGTTTTCCATGAGAATTTCTTGGAGGATGATTTCTAGGTTCTTTCTTTGATGATGACTTTCAGGTAGTCCAATAATTTTAAAATTATCTCTCCTGGATTTATTTTTCAGGTCAGTGTTTTTTTCCAATGACATATTTTACATTGTCTTCTATTCTTTCATTTGTTTGGATCTTTTTAACAGCATCTTGATTTCTGATAAAGTCATTAGCTTCCATTTGTTCCAATCTAATTCTGAAGGAATGATTCTCCTCATTGAGCTTTTGACATTCTTTTTCCATCTGGCAAATTTGGCTTTTTAAGACATTCTTCTCCTCAGTGCCTTTTGGAGCCTCTTGCCATTTCAGTTTGTCTGTTTTTTTAAGGTTTGATTTTCTTCTGTCAGGCTGTTTACTCTCATTTCGTCATTTTCTTGCCTCATTCTCATTTTTATTCCCAATTTTTCCTCCACTTCTCTTATCTGCTTCTTAAGGTCCTCTATGGCCTGTAAACAGCTCGTATTTTCCCTTGAAGATTTTTGTGCAGGAGTTCTGACTTCAATGTCTTCCTCCTGTTCCATACTTTGCTTCTTTTTGTCCCCAAAATAGGAGCCTGATGTTGGAATCTTCTTTCTCCTTTGTTTCTTTTGCCTGGTCATGTTGCCCCTCAGTCACTTGACCCCTGGGCTTTTTGCCACAGTAGGACTCTGCCACCAGACAAGGGAGCTTTCATCCCAAACCCTGGGTTTTTTTCAGCTGCCAGAGGTATTAGGTGGATGCCCTCTCTGAGGTTTCCACATGCTCTGGCAAGCTGGACACACACCCCAGGACTTCTACCTTAGACTGCAATCCAGATCCAAGAAGGTTAAAGCAAGACTGATAGCCCCTCAGACTGGTGCTTGGACCCCTACACTCTGCAGATCAGGAGCTGAAGCTGCCACATGGCACTGGCTGGCTATGCTGGCATCTCAGTGGCTTCTTGCCCCGGGGGCAAAAGTCATGCACTCCCACTTACTGGGTCTCAAAATCCAGACTGCACTGAACTCTGACTTTGTCTTTTGCATCTATGTGTTGGCAAATCTCAAAATGACCATAGCTGCTGCTGATCTGGAGTCCCTCAGGCTGGCGGCTGGTCAGGCACACCCTGAGGCTAAACCCTCAGTGTGGGGCTGGGCTCAGCTCCCAGAACACTGCACTGGCTGATTCCTGCAGGACTGTAGGGCTGTCCTCAGCAGGAGGTTAGCTTCTCTGTGTCATTTTGTGGGTTCTGCAGCTCCAAAGTTTGTTTAGAGTCCCCTTTTTACATGGATTGGGGAAGGTAGAAGCCAGAGTAGTGGGAAGGTCCTGCTTCTACTCCACCATCTTCACTCTGCCCCCAAAAGTATTACTTTGATTGAGGGAGAGGACAATATATGAGGAGGAGGAGAAGGAAGAGGGGGGAGAGAGAGAGAGACAGAGAGAGTTTATTTAATCTGTCTTTCCATAATAAACTCTTTTTCAAAATGCACTCCTCCATTTACCTTTACTTATCTTGCCAAACATTTTTCTGTTTCTTATTTTTTTGAAGGTAGAATGCAGGGCAATGGGGTTAAGTGACATGCGCAAGGTCACATGGCTAGTAAGTGTTAAATGTTTGAGGCTAGATTTGAATTCATGTCCTCCTGACTCCAGAGCCAGTGCTCTATTCACTGAATCACCTAGCTGTCCCTTCAAACATATTCTTTGTGGAGTTTCCTTCTATAAGTCCTCTTTCTTAATACTTCTTGACTTTCCTTAATCCTCATGAATCTCAAATAACCCTTTATATCCTCCACAATTATCCTGTGTCTACTTCTCTTTTAACTTGAAAGTAAAATCTGGTCCAATATTTGGACCAATAGATTGTTCAAATTGTACTCAATTTTTCAAAAATTTCTCCTCTGAGATTTCAACTTCTGATATTCTTCACTCATCTGAAATACTCACATTACCTAAGACAATTTATTTCTCCTTTTTATTCAGTTTAAGTATTCTTTTACCTGTAATTTTCATTCACCTCTCATCAAAACTAAAAGTTGAAAATTTGTGTGAAGCATATAATATGAAAAGGGGAATAATTTATAAAACAAAATTTAAATACAGATTGGAGCTTGATTGTAAAGTCATTCAAATATATCATATATTCACTTATTTATATATATATATATGTATATATATATATATATATTCAATTTTCAAATAGATTGTAAGCTTCTTGAGGGGAGTGGAAATTTTCATTTTTGATGTTATTTCCCCAGTGACTTTTACAATGTAGAAAATTTATAGTGCTAGCTAAGTTTAATTAAATTTGGCATGGTTTTGAGTGACCTGAAGAGATTTTTAATGTTCCATTATACCAGGGGTCAAAACAAAACAAAACAAAACAAAACACCTATGGTCTGAAGTCCAAATCTAACCCACCAATATAATGGCAAGCAAATGAGTACCTTGCTCCTTGTTTCAGCTATTCAAGTGCCTTTGAGCCCCACCCTTGATTGTGTCAGGTCGTTGTTCGAAGTTGGAAGTCTCTGCTTGGAAACAGTATACATTTTGTTACCTTTAATAGGCCTAATGTCATCACATGGAGCCCACAGTCAGAGGAACTTGCAAAAAAGAAAAAAGCATATAAAAGCTCAAGCACAAGCGGGGCCAAGAAGAAGTAGGAAGGAGGATGCTTTTGGTGTTGGAACTCTGTCTGTTCTGTCTGTGTTGATGTTACTTAGAAAGAATAAAGCATCCTGCTGACAGAGTATATTGCTGTTGTTACAGAAGCCCTGGGATTTTACTGCTGGTTCAGAAACCCTGAAAGAGGACTTTACTGCTGTCTATTTACAGAAGCCTTGAAAGAAGCCTTTACTGCTGTTTTCAGAAGTCCTGGGACTTTTCAGTTGATATGCATTTGGTTTCTCAGACAGAAGCTCTGTCTGTTGGTTTGTGTTGATTTCACAGACAGAAAGTGAATTGAGATGATAGTGTTGGCAATGTGTGTGAATATTGTTGTAATTCTGATAATCTTAATGTGTGTAAATATCTTTGAAGCTCTGTCAAGCTTTGTTTTCCTAGAAAAAGAAACTTCAAAGGATTTTGTATCACCAATGCACTATTTACAGTGCCCACAATCACAATAAAGACCATGACTATAATATCACATGATATTCCATCACAAAATATACCAAAGTCTCCAGATAGAGGACAGAACTGAAGCATTCACTTGGACACCAGAAAACTGATTCCCAAAAGCAGTAAGCCAATTGCATCATAGTACCAAAGATATTCAGAAGCCATAATAATGCTGATAACCATAGCATCTTTCAACCTTCCCACAAACCAATACAAATCAATATCTACTCATAATCCTCTTTATCTTCTTGCCTGAGCTACTGTCCCCTCCATCAGAGGCTCCATGTGATTACATTCAGCCTATTAGGGGGCAGAGTTTACTT
>NW_027186304.1:15722818-15723949 GCF_028583685.1 Petaurus breviceps papuanus
TGTGTGTGTGTGTGTGTGTGTGTGTGTGTGTGTGTGTGTGTGTGTGTTAAGTGTCTGAGGCCGGATCGAGGTCAGTTCCTCTTGACTCTGGGGTCAGCACTCTACTCACTGTGCCACCTAGCCAGCCCACCAGAGTTTACTATCAAAGCAGGGAAGGTCTTCAAACTCCCTTCTAGGTCTATTAAGAGGCAGAGGAGATATTCAAATTCCCATTCCCGTTACAGACTTGGAGTGGACTAGTTATCATGAGATTCAATATGGAACAGGAAGAGAAAACTGTCTTTCTGGGAATCCAGGAAAGAGTTGGGTCAATCCAGGCAAGAGCTGGGAGCATGGAAGAGGAATCATGGAGTTTGGAAGTCAGCCTCAAGTTAAGATGAAAGGTGACTTTACTTGTATCTTCAGTAATGCCTGATGATATTTGTAACTTACTGTGACCTAAGGGTGTATGATCTTTGTACTTTCCCCTTACCCTTAAGGATGATTAGCTTAAGTTAGACACAGCAGAGACCTGTTGCAGGAATAGTAATTAGGTATCTTTTGGAAAAGGCTAGGTAAGAGGGATAAGATTCCCAAACCAGGGTGTTGGTCTTGTATGGAGAGCCAAAGCACACATGTGAGACATATTACAGAGTTATTAGCTGCAACTTAGAAAACCATTGGTCTATAGTGGCAGTCCTGAGACCTATGAGTCAAATCCAGTCCACTGTCTGTTTGCTTATTTGTTTTTTTTTAATATCCCATGAAATAAATATATTTTCATATTTGAAAATGCAATTTTATGATACTTGGAAGTGTGAAAAAAAAGGACATTCTTAGCTCATAGCCATGCCAGAATAAGTGGAGAGTGGTGGTAAAGTCAAATGTGAGCAGCTCTCTAAGGATGGCTACCAAGAACAACTTTAAGTTGTGGGGAGCATAGTATAGTGAAACCTATATTTATTCAGCAATAAATTAAAGCAAATAATTGACGATATAACATAAATTATTACTAAGGTGGCCACATACTCTTTTTTTAAAATCTATTTTATTATATCGTCATTTATTTTTTTAGTATTTCAATTTATTTATTTTAGTTTTCAACATTCATTTCCATAAGATTTTGAGTTACAAATTTTTCTCTTCATATTT
>NW_027186304.1:15724049-15756549 GCF_028583685.1 Petaurus breviceps papuanus
CATTGGTCTATAGTGGCAGTCCTGAGACCTATGAGTCAATTCCAGTCCACTATCTGTTTGCTTATTTGTTTTTTTTTAATATCCCATGAACTAAATATATTTTCATATTTTAAAATGCAATTTTATGGTACTTGGAAGTGTGAAAAAAGGACATTCTTAGCTCATAGCCATGCCAGAATAAGTGGAGAGTGGTGGTAAAGTCAAATGTGAGCAGCTCTCTAAGGATGGCTACCAAGAACAACTTTAAGTTGTGGGGAGCATAGTATAGTGAAATCTATATTTATTCAGCAACAAATTAAAGCAAATAATTGACAACAATATAACATAAATTATTACTAAGGTGGCCACATACTTTTTTTCTTTTTTATCTATTTTATTATATCATCATTTATTTTTTAATATTTCAATTTATTTATTTTAGTTTTCAACATTCATTTCCATAAGATTTTGAGTTACAAATTTTTCTCTTCATATTTCCCCTACTCCCCACCCCAAGATAGTGAGCCTACTGGATACCCCTGCCCCCAAACTGTTCTCTGTTATATCCTCCCCAATCAGCCCCCCCCCCAAAAATCTTTCTAGTAGGGCAAGATGGATTTCTATATCACAGTGCCTGTATATCTTACTTCTCAGTTGCATGTAAAAAAACCATTTTTTAACATTTGTTTTTAAAACTTTGATTTCAAGATTCATTCCCTTCCCTCCTCACCTACCCAAGTGGGAAGACAAGCAATTCAATATAGGTTGTACATGAGAAGTTACCCATAATATTTCCATTGTAGCTATATTGTGAAAGACTAACTATATTTCCCTCCATCCTATCCTGCCCCCCACTTATTCTATTTTCTCCTTTGATGCTGTCCCTTTTCAAAAGAGTTTGCTTCTAACTACCCTCTCCCCCAATCTGCCCTCCCCTCTATCCTCCACCCTCTTATTCCCTACCCCACTACTTTCCTGTAGGGTAAGATACCTAATTGAGTGTGTATGTTATTCCCTCCTCAATAAAAAATATCAGTGAGAGTAAGGTTCACCCATTCCCTTTCACTTTCCTACTCTTCTCCTCCATTGAAACAGTTTTCTCTTGCCTCTTTTATGTGAAATAATTTACCCTATTATATTCCTCCTTCTCCCAATATATTCTACTCTCACCACTTAATTTAATTTTGATACATCATCCCTTCATATTTAACTCATCCTGTGCCTTCTGTCTATGCTTATATGTATACACATACACACACACTCATATATATATTTATATACACAAATACACCCTCCTTACATGCATATATATGTATGTATACATATATACTTATTATTCCCTTCAACTATCCTTATACTGAGAAAAGTGTTACAAGTTACAATTATCATTTTTCCATGTGGGAATGTAAATAGTTCAACTTTAATAAGTTCTTTATGGTTTCTTTTTCCTATTTAACTTCTCATGCTTCTCTTGCTTCTTGTATTTGAAAGTCAGAATTTTCTGTTCATCTCTGGTTTTTTCATCAAGAATGCTTGAAAATCCTCAATTTCATTGAATGACCATATTTTCCACAGAAATATTATACTCAGTTTTGCTGGGTAGATGATTCTTGGTTTTAATCCTAGTTACTTTGTGCTGCAGAATATATTCTAAGCCCTTCAATCCCTTAATGTAGAAGATGCTATGTCTTGTGTTATCCTGACTGTCTTTCTACAATACTCACTTTTTTCTTCCTGACTCTTTGCAGTGTTTTCTTCTTGACCTGGGAACTATGGAATTTGGCCATAATATTGATAGGAGTTTTCTTTTTGGGATCTTTTTCAAGAGGTTTTTGGAGAATTCCACTTTTTAAAGCATTCATTCCTCATTGGCTTTTTGGGCCTCTTTTGCCATTTGAGTTAGTTTATTTTTAATTTTTTTTGCCTTTTGGAGGGCAATTGGGTTTAAATAACATGGCCAAGGTTACATGGCTAGTTTTATTTGTGTGTGGATATTAAGTGTCTGAGGCTGGGACCAAACTTGGGTACACCCGACTCTGGGGCCAGCGCTTTACTCACTGCACCACCTAGCCTCCCCCAAGTTAGTTTATTTTTAAGGTGTTATTTTCTTCAGTATTTTTTTGGCAGGGGGGTTTCCTTTAGCAGGCTGTTGGCTTGCTTTTCATGATTTTCTTGCATCATTCTCATTTCTCTTCCCAATTGTTCCTCCACTTCTCTTACTTGATTTTCAAAATCCTTCTTGAGCTCCTCCATGGCATGAGAGTAGTATATCTTTTTCTTGGAAGCTTTTGATGCAGGCCTTTCGACTTTGTTGTCTTCTGGTTCCATGTTTTCATCCTTTTTGTCCCCAAAAAAAGGATTCTATGGTCTGATTGTGTTTCCTCTGCTTGCTCATCTTGCCAATCAATTACTTGAGCTCTTTGCCATGATAGAACTCTGCTTCCAGAGTGGAGAGGCTGTGTCCCAAATTTCTGAGGTTTTCACTGTTGTTGTCAGAGTTGATTGTCCAAGCTATAAATAAGGCACCCTGTCTAAAGCCACCACAGGCTTTGGCACACTAGCCACACACCCCAGGACCACAAGCCAAGACTGTGATCTAGATCCAAGCAGATCAAAGCGAGAGTGATTACCCTCTGAATGCTTGCTTGGTCCCCCTGTGATCTGTAGTTCAGGAGCTCCAGAGGCAGCTATGTCTTAGCAGCTACAGCTACTGTGCCTCCACCACCTCTTACCCTGGGGGCAGGGGCTAGATCTGCTCTTCTTTCACCCTCTTCCAACAGAGTTTCCCAATGACCTTTTACTTCCTCTTTGGTGTTTATGAGTTGAGAAGTCTGGAAATCACCACAGCTACTGGTGATTCACTCTCCTGAAGTCTGCTCTGGCTCCTCTTTAGTACTGGTCTGGGCCTGCGAGACTCACCCAGAAGAAAAAAAACGTTTTAGCTAGTTGGAAGAACTTGGCTATTGCTAGACCTTAGTTGAGAGAAGTGGCTCCATGTTTGACCACTGACTGACCCACATATATGCCATCAAGTTTCCTAATTACAATGCCCTTCTCATCTATGGAAGAATGAAAATTGTAATTCAGACTGCTCTCTGATTGTTCCTAAGAAATCCCTTCTTCTCAAAGTACACTATATGTTCATGCCACCAGTTTGTGTCTTTGTGGTACTACAGATATGGAGAGCCACATTTTTTCATGCCTGTGTATATTAAGTGCAGATTCATGACCCTTTGAGCATCTATGTTCCTTTTTGGTGCATCCCTCACAATTTCCTCGCTCTGATATGATGCAAGAGCAAACCATGGTAGATGTTGCCAGTGGGTTGTGTTCAAGATGCCAAGAAGCTCTTTGAGGTCTCTCCTAAGAACACCCAATTTTTCAAGCCAGAATACAATTTTGATAAAATTACAAAAGGCCATCTACTACCAATCCTAGCTCTCCTACCCTCTAGACTCACATTTCCAACTGCCTATTAAACATCTCAAAATGAATGTCCCATAGGAATTTTAAATGCAACATGTCCAAATCTGAACCCATCATATTTTCCCTCAAATCTTGTTCTTTTTAAAAACTTTTCTCCTACTATTGAGGGTGTCATCATCCTTCTGTTTACTCAAGTTTACATCCTTATTGTCATTCTTGACTCCTTATCTTTTCTCCCCATATCCATTCTGTTGCCAAGTCCTGGGAATTTACCTTTGTGATATCTCTTTCACCACCATCTTGTAGGCCCTCGTCACCGGGACCTCGTATACCTGGACTAAGGCAGTTCCTTGCTAGTGAGTCTCCCTCCCTCAAATGTTTGTAAAAGAAACTTTGGGACATGTACACATTTATGTGCATATTAGGAACTGCAGATTATTGGAAAGTGCTAAAAAGCATATAAAACCATTTTGAGGAATTCTACTTGGACCAAAGATTTTGGAAGTTTCATTTGCAGGAAGACAAAATATTTTTGGACATTGCTTTCCTCACCTGTAAATTCTCATGCTTTATATAATATCTCATCCACTGCAGGGTCAAAACCTTATTATACAATTTTTAACAAATCTTATTTTTTTAAATTGCCTGGTTCTATAAAAGTAATATACATTTAAATTACTTTTTTTTCTTCTTAACTTTAACTTTTTATCGAAACATTCTCATTCTAAAGATTTCTCAAAACACTTTAGATTTTTCCTTGGATTTATCGCATTACATCTTATATGTCTATCTACATATGCTTCAAACATTCCACATTCGATTATTATCTTTTTTAGGATACCACCTCTTTTTATATCCTGAGCATCACATCTGTCTAATGAATGTTTGTTAAATTGAGCATAATTGAATTTGTTTTAAGTTTCAGATGATAGCCTAGTATGGTTTATTTATCTATCAGAATCCCTCAAAATTATTTAGAGGCTATGAATAACTGCCAAAGAATCTGAAGGAACACTGGCCATAGGGAGGTACAGGAGTATGAACAAGTTCCACACTAATGTTTGTATCTCAATAAACTCATTCCTGTGTTTCTTCCCACTGAGATTTGGAAATAATTAGTAGTTTAAGAAGTCACTTTAGCTGTCTACAGACTTTCACACAAGGGACATAATGGAATTAAAATGGCTACCAAACTGGATTATTCCAATAGAATGAAATCTGTTGATGGTAAGAGCTATGTTCTTTTGATATTGTATCCTTCATACATAGTAGACACTTCAAAAAGTCATGTTAAATTGATTGAATTAGATCAAAGTATACAAAATGTCTTCACATTAATACATAAATAAAATATGTGGAATTGATAGCTTTGTAAATTGAAAAAGAGATGTTGGGAATCTAGAACAGGAGCAACAACCACAAAAACCTGCTAGCCTTTACTGGCATATAAAACCATCATTTCATTATTTCAAATGGGTTGTCCAGGGAGCACTTAATGAGAAGATGTTATGTGTAAGCTAGAATCACTATGGGTCATAGGAAAGTCCAAATAAAACTACAAGAAATGGGGGTGACTAGGTGGCACAGTGAATGGAGCACCGACCCTGGAATCAGGAGGATCTGAGTTCAAATCTGGCCTCAGACACAACACAAAAACTAGCTGTGTGACCTTGGGCAAGTCACTTAACCCCAAATTTCCCCTCCAAAAAAAGCAAAAAAAACCCCTACAATTAATGGATTGTTATAACTAGGCAATCAGGTCATCTATCCAAATATATGGTGAAAAATATCCCAGTCAATTCAGTCTAAAAATGTAGACAGTTTTTTTCTTAATAACCAGACAGAGTGGTTGCTTGGTATATTCAAACAAATATCTCGATGAATTTTTGTCTGGATCAGACTAAGTTGAATTCATTGTCTGCCGACCATTAGTTATACACTACTAATATTTTATTTCAATAAATATAGAATAGAAGTAGACTTGGAATGAATAAACATCTAAATGGTTCCCTGGGAAAAGAACAAGTCTACCTTTCCTGACTGAATTAGTACAAGAATATTACTTATAGATCAGATGGATAGCGAATTTTTGTGACCTTTTTATGAAGTAATTTCTGTCTAGCTCTTTTTATTAATGGAGGCCTTTGTATTTCTCTGATTGGGTTCACATCATATATTTCATGTTCACTTCATGAAGGTTAGTCCAATAAGAATTGCAGAACAGAAAAGTTTGACAACACTTCACATTTAGTAACTAAACTTTATGGTGCTAATAAGGCCTAGACCTCTGAGGTTAATTCTATTACTAACCTTCAGTTGGCATGGGGATGAAGAATGAACCAGTTAGTCATGTTTCATTTATGGGTAGCTTCAGTAAGCATTGAACTCGACAGTACCATGGGCAATTCATTTTACTTAAGCTACTTCGCATCATTAATAAAAGTAACCTGACATTAATGCACACTGAAGAGCAATCATTTAAAAACAAAGGTAATGAGGAGAGCTTAAGATTTCACCAAGAGCCAGAGGGCATTCGACTCCAATGAAAGGCTTCCATTGGTTAAGATCTAGGTGGTTATAAAAGCTTAACAGTTTTAATGAAAAAAAAAAGCCAATATGAGGAGAAACATTTGAAAAATAATACAAGCAATTCAAATGAGCTTGATATTCACAGAATGTATATATTCAAAATAATTAATGTTGCTAAAATATCCATGGATTATTTAAAAAAATCCATTACAAATTTTATTATTACTTTTTACAAATGACTATTTCTCTCTTACATGAAATGGACCCTCACCCCACCCTTGACATTCTAATCTTCTTACATTTTTCACTCTTTCCTCCCCATGCAACTATTCTGTAACACAGTTATATTGACCCCCTCACTGCTCCTCAAACAAGACATACCATTTGCTAAATAAGGACATTTTTATTTATCATTTATTTTTAAATTTTAAATTCAAACACCAGAACTCAATTACAGAATAAAGAAAAGAAAAAGAAACATATCATGAATTTAAATATTGAAACAAATAAAAAGAAAAGGTAAAAAAAAGCATAGCATGTATAGCAGAACATGATAGGATTTGAAATATAGAACAATACATTTTCATTTCAAGAAAGCCTGTATGATAAATACTACACATTGTATTGAGAGTTGTCCATCTTTTCTTTGCTTCCTCATAAGTTTTCTTTTGTTCTATGCTATACTTTTTTACTTTACACTTTTTACTTTGTTCTTCCTGCCTTTCTCCTCCACACCCCCTCAAAAAAGGACTACAATTAAATGTGTGTGTGTATATCAATAGATACACACACACATATATATACATACAGATATATTACATATATACATATATATAGACATATACTTTCCCTAAGAAACTCTACTCCTGACTTTTGTTTTAATGTTTGTGTGTAGCTTTTATTTCCTATCCCTCCTTACTGCTTTACACGTTCTATGTTCTAGCTTGCCCATCTATTACTTAGCTTCTCTATCCCATCCAAGGATCTCTCCTTATCCTCCCATTCCCAGTGATCTAAACACCCATCTATAACCCTGTTTAATGTATCCTCTCCCCTCCCCCATCTTTATCGCCTCACTGTATTATTTCTTCTGAATTTAGAAGACTTTTATATTTTTGTTGATATATATTCATTGCTCCCTCTTAAACCCATTCCCAAAGAAAGTAGGTTATCAGAACTACCAGCTCTGCTCCCTCTAATTCCTGTCAATTCTTTGTTCGCACTTCATTTGTATAAAATAATTACTCTTTTAAGCTATTCCTAAATGGTTTTATTTTTTTAAACTCATATCATAGTCAGATCCACCCCAATCTTTCTTGGGAACTACTCAATTATTAATGATAATCTTAGACATAATATTTTACATTTTATATACATAAAAGGTAAATAGTCTGTCCTTATTGAATCCCTTATAATCAGTCTTTGGTAGGTACCTTATGTTTCTCTTGGTTACTTGTATGTCAAATCTTCTATTAAGTTCAGTGTTGTTTTTTTAAACAAAGTCCTGAAAATCTGAAAGTTGAACAAATATCCATTTTTATTTCATTCAGGATTATGTTTAACTTTGTTGGGTATGATATTTTTCAGTTAACCCCAATTTTTTTGCTCTTCAATATATATTGTTCTAAAACCTGTGGTCTTTTAGTGTCTTTACTGCTAGGTCTTGTGTGATTCCAATTGTGGCACCATCATATTTCAATTGTTTTTTTTTCCCCTTGTTGCTCTTAATATTGTATCCTTGAATTGGGGATTTTTGAATTTGACTATAAAGTTCCTATAAGTTTTTCTCATAAGTTCTCTTTCAAGTGGTGATTGATGGATTTTTTTTTTCTGTTTCTATGTTCCCCCCTTGTTATAATGCTTCAGGACTATGTTCTTTAATTATTTTTTTTGTATTATTGTATCAAGATTCTTTTTTTTTATCATAGCTTTCAGGTAGTCCAATTAGTCTTATATTTTCTCTTCTTGATTTGTTTTCCACATCAGTTTCTTATAAGATGTTTCACTTTCTCTTTTATTGTTTGGTTCTTTATATTTTGTTTTATTCTTTCTTGATCCCTTATAACTTTGTTCATTTTCCCTTGCCCTATTTTAATTTTCAGAGTGTCATTTTCTTTCTTAAGATTCTGGATTTTGTTTTCTAATTTGTTGACTTTCTTTTTGTAATATTCTTTTTGTCTTGAATTGTTCCACTTTTTTTGTTTGTTTTTCTTCAGTCTCTCTCATTTGATTTTAAAATCTCTTTCAAGTTCATCTATAAATTCTTTTTGAAAAAGTGACCATTTGATGTTACTCTTTGGGGTAGAAGAGGGTTTCTTTTCTTCAATATCATCCTTTGAAGATAAACCTCAGTCTTCTCTATTCTCATAATAACTTTGTATGTCTGGATTCTTTCTCCTTTGCCTGTGCATATTTTATAATGATTGCTTAATTTTTGTAATCATCTCTATTTCTGGGGCATGGGTGATGGTGCCTCTGGCCTCAGATCTTGAGTTATACTCTGTAGTTTGGAAGTAAGCTAAACCTTCCGTTTTTTGTAAGTTCCCACAGCCACTCTCTTCCCCACCCCAGTGCTTCTGCACTCTATGGGCATGTGCTGGTTCTTTCTCAGCTCCGCTGCTCTCTTCAGCATAGCTGGGACTGGTGTTCCCTATAAGAAGAGGTTCTCTCCATCTTCACTGACTCAGATGCCCAACACCCCTCACTATCCCTGGGGTAAAATTTCTAGCTGCTGGGGCCAAGGCAGTCTCCCAATCCAGACAACCCCAGGGCTTGTCTCTTGTTGTTTAAGAGGTCCCTTACCTGGAGCTATTTACTCCTCACAGGAACCAAACCTAGTCCTAGGATTTTTCTTCTGATTTTGTTGGATTATCCAAGTAGGAACTTTGTTGTGCCCCAGTTCTTACTCATTTTTAACACACACACACACACACCACTTTGTTACCTCTAAGACACTATTTTATTTATTTTGTGGGGGAAAATCTGGAGAACTTGAATTTTCTAGCCTACTCCACCATCTTACCAGATTCCTCGAATAAGGACATTTTAACTGGAATGTTCTCTCCCATGTACCTCTCACTTGTCAAACCTTACTTGCTTCAAGGCAAAGCTAAAATTCCACCTTCTAATATAAATTCTTTCCCAAACTCTCTTAATTCTAATGTCTTCCCTCTTTTGATTATTTTAAAAAATTTATCCTGTATATAATGTGTTTGTACATATTTATTTACATACATACAATATACTCCATTAAATGATTAGTTCCTTGAATGCAGGGGTTATATTATACTTTGTCTTTTCTCTTTTCCTCAAAACTTAAAAAAGGTCCTGGCACATTATAGATGCTTGATAAAAGTCTATTGACTGACAGAAATTCTTATACTCCCTCTGTCCTTCCTGGAATGATTATAGTTATCAGATGCGTTACAGAGAATAACTTCCTTGAATGGATGAAGCTATCACAAGGATTATTGGGGATAACTACTTTTTTTCTAAATGCCACAGATGTGGGGGCACAGCTGAAAGTCGAAGCCACGCAGTTTTCAGAATGTTTTTGCCACTCCCACAGACCTGAAAGTCAAAGGTTTGGAATAGGAAGAAGTAAGAAAATGTTTTCTCAGTAGTGTCTCTCTCATGACTGTAGTTGAATAAAGAAAAACAAAACGAAACAAAAACAAACACAACCACATGCTGGGAAATTATAATGGGCAATCTTGTCAGTAAGAAAGAAATAAGAAAATGCATCTCCCTTTCCATTGAAGAAGTTCAGGACTCTAGTTATCCGTGTTGTATTATGTTGACTGTGTTGGTTTGGCTTAACTTTTTCTTTGTTATAACAGAAGTTTAATTTGTTGTTTGGAGAGGAAGAGTTGGGTATCTCCAGAAATTACTTTGATGTACTAGAAAAGCTAGTAATAAAATTAAAAAGAGAATAGGAATGATTTTGTCTCATCTTCCTCCTAGGAATATATGTCTAAGCAGCTTTCTGGACACAAGTTGGAGAATTGGATTCATTGATTTATATACTGAGGTTCCTTTCAGTTTGTTAAATCTACTTTTATCATATTTAGATGAGGATTTTCAGACCTTATATTCTGAGAAATAAATTTATTATAATTTTCAATTGGCCTTTCCCCTAGTCATCAACAGACACATGTTCAGCATGAAATCATTGTTGATAACATTGACTGAGTACTCAAAGCCACTGCTCATCTTTCCCAGCTCTTAGCAGACTTTCCTTGATCTAAAATAAATTATATTGTGTAGAACTCACTGTCATATGAAAATTGTGATAAAGGAAAGAAGTATGTAAATCTTTGTAAAATAGTTCATAGATAAAATGAGGTAGTAGTTAGTACATAGATCACTGAGTTTGGAATCAGGAATATCTGAATTCAAATCCTGCATCTGATACTCATTAGTTCTGTGATTCTAGACACATTACTTTGCCTCTCTGTTTTTTCCAGCTCAATCTCTAGGATCCTATGATTCAAAGAGCCTTTCTAGGGAGGTCAGAAAACCATAATGAAAAGAAGACTAGGTCACTGGTATGGACCTAATAAAATCAGGCACAAGCTACATGGTTATTGTCTATAAACATTTTTTCACTTAGCTACTGGGTTTTGTTACTCTTCAGTTGCCTGTCTTCCTGCTTACACTTTTTCCCCTCCTCCTCATCTGTGGTGGACCTGTTTCCAGTACATTTCAGCCAGAAGGGTAGGAGAGCAGCTGTCTCCACAGTGGAAGCCAATGATTTGTCAGCAGGACATTCTTCTGGATGAATTCATTGGTTTTCTCCCTTCCCAACTCAAGCTATCATGTCAAATCTACTATATACTAAGGCTTATTTATATTGGGATTAGAGTGACTCAAATTTCCAACCAGGATTTAAATTTCATTTTACTTTCTGATGCTGATACAGTTCAGAAGGCAATAAATAAAAGGGCTTTGATCAAATAATTAAGAATAAGGCTAATCCAGGCATATCTCAGGACATCAGGTAAACAAATAATATTGGTTTTTAAGCAGTCACTTGTTTATTATATACCTTTCTCAATTTTTATGTTCTATTGGAGAAGTCTACTGATAATGAAGGGAAGGTATAAATATGGTTTTCATAAAAGTTAACTGTGTACTTCTAAGAAAGCAAGTAAGCAAGAAGCGAAGGAACATGAAAATTTGAGGGAGATAAACTAAATATTTCATATATATATATATATATATATGCATATACACCTAAAATGTATCATCTTATGTATAAAAAGAGGGTTCCTCCACACAACCTCAGGGGACATTATCACAGAGTACCCAGAATATAATTATGAGGTATTAATGCCATATTCAGCTGACTATAGAGATGGGTCTATATCCAGACTTTTTTATGATGGTAAACAACTGTATCATTACGACAAGAAGAGAATAATGGGAATGGCGCAGTACAAACAAAGTAGTCAATCCCTTTGAAGATTTGAATAGCTAAACTTTGGATTAATTCCAACATTCAAGAATAGAAGAAATTGCAAGCTTTGAGTTTTCTGTGGAAAATACATTGTTGTTGGGGAGGGTATAAATTATTTGTTTTTGGGGTGGCCAGGTATCATAGTGAGTAAGAGCACCGGCCCCAGAGTGGGGATCACCTGGGATCGAATCTGAGCTCAGATGCTTAGCACCACACCCAGAAATAACTGACTGTGTAACATTAAGCAAGTTACTTAAACCCAATTGCTTTTAAAAAAAAGGATTTATTTGTTTTTACTTTTCTATTCCCTCAGTAGGGAATGAAGACAAATGAGAGAGACACAGAGAGAGAGACAGAGACAGATACAGACAGAGACAGAAGAAGAAAGAGAGACAGAAACAGACAGAGAGAGAGACAGAGACAGAGAGAGACAGAGACAGAGGTAGAGACAGAGTGTGAGAGAGAGAGTGAGAGTGAGAGAGACAGAAAGAATGAGAATTCTACAGGAGGAAGAAGCTTCAGAATGTGGAACTCATGATAGAAAAAAAAACAGTTGAATATTGAGAGGAGGAGACCCTGAGAACCTACTGAATCCTCCCATCAAATATATTTAAACCATATGGATGTTATAGAGAAAGAAGACACATACATATGACACTGCAGTACTAAGAGTTGTGAGTTGCTTTTGCCATATGTGTATCCTACAAATATTCTTAACTACCACTGAACTGTACATTTAAGCCTACTCTTCCAATGGATGTCAGAGCATTTATAGGAGCATGTCCCCCAGCTTTATGGGGGGGGCATAAAAACTGATGTTCTTACTCTGCCACATGATAAATTTCCTTTGCCAAAAATTAATTAAATTTACTATGTGTTTGTTAATAGAAAGTACACTGACAGGGGCTTGTGATTAAAAAAATTACTAGCACCAAGCTCCATGTTACCCCTAGACTGTGAGGTAGTTGCTACTTTCTAAAGACCCTCCTGTAGGTATAAGTACAAATTTGGGAAGTAATACTAAGAGAGTGATTCATACGGTATTTCAACAGTAAAAAGAAACAAACTGAAGCCAATTTTATTAAGGAGGTCAAAGAATATCTATTTATTGTGATCTTTAAAACAAGCTTTAAGAAATGTTGCTTTGACCATATTAGGTGTAGTCTCATCTATTGCTAATGTACTATGCATCAGTTTACCTATTTAAATATCTACCTATTGCAGGAATCTATGATCTTATGATCCTTCCTAATTGAAACAGATTCATAGAGCCTAATCTATTACAAGAATTACTAGTTATATAATTGTTAATTGCCCTTTTGTATCCAAACTCTAAAGTTCATTAGTGAATTTTTCACTTGATATCTATGACAGTTGTATTTGTGTTGTAAATGTCCCTTAATTTGATTACTTTCTGTTTGAAATAAAAATGCATTCATTTATTTTGAAACTTTCTGAAAACCAAACTAATTGCTTATTTATTTTAAATTACCAAGTAAGACCCAGAAACAAATATCCTGGACAGAGATATTCACAAAGGCAGGTGTTTTTTAGGAACCTGACATTAAAATGTTGATTAGATGAGAAATGAAAATGTCCGCAGTCTCAGAAGTGCGATAATTGCAGGGGAAGGAAACTTTCCAGACACTGTTCTAAAATACACAGAGAGCTACTGTGAAATTGACACTTGGAAGACTCTGAAAACCCTGACAATAGTTCTGTTAGGGGATGGTAATTTGGCTATATAATTAAATTGGAATGTGTTCAGTAAGCAGATGTGTGCAAATAAAGAAGTAACCAAGTTCTGGGTTTGCACTTCTTGATCTTTCTTTTGTTTGTTCTTTTATGAGGACACCCCATGGTGTGGAGTTGTTTTTTTTTTCCTTTCTTTTCTTTCTTTTTTTCCTCCCTCTATCTAATTTAGCTTCTAGTATTAACATTCTCCTTAGGTTTAATCAACCAACTTCTAGGCTGCAGATCTCAATTTTGCCAACAGATGGCACAAAGCATCATTCTCATCATTCAGCAACTTTAAAACATAGCTTAATATGAAATGGCTTCCTCATTATTATCTGAGGTCAGCTTAAAAGATACAGTTAATTTGTTTAGAGATTTCCTTGAAAACCATGATGCTCTTAAGGAGAGAGTAAGAGAGTGGATGTCTTAAAAGAAAATTTTATGATGACTTTCGCAGATCACAAATACTAATGATTATGAATTTCCCAGAAAGAGATTCATTTTTTTACATTAAACACACATAGGATGCTTGACCAATTTTGTGCTCAATGGATCATTGATGAATGACTGATCAACCAAACTAGTAGAGGTCAGGCATACTAGGGAGAACTAGATTCTGTTTTTTGGAAAATCTGATCCTAATGTACTATTCCAAATGATAATCTAGCACAGTCGTTAGTCAGGCACTACTAGGCCAATGGGGGAGATGGGGACCTTAAACCATCCTTTTCCTTTGCTCGTCTTCATGGTTTCTTCTGGATCCATTGCTGTAGTTGTCTATGTCCTTGGTTTTGGGAACAATTGGGCATTCTAGTCTCACCACCTCAGATTCCTGGAATAAGATGCTATTTTATGTTCCAGTCAAAAAGGTCTGCCTTTGATGGTGGTTTTCTCTTTACCTACTGCAGTAGATGATTCCCTGATGCTTGGTTACCCAGGAATGGGAAGACATCAGTTGATTTTGAGTTCTCACAAGGTCTCCTACCCTGGGAAAAAACAAACCCATAAGCAAGAAGATGCCCCATACCATACTCGGCTTGCCTAGGAGGCCATGTGCTCATGGTTTATAGCCCCAAAAAGGAAAGGCAATCTTCCTCCCCACTTCCCCCACCTTTCTCTCCTTTCCTTCATAGTTCACAGAATTTGTTTCCACAATTCAAACCAACAAGAAGGAATCTGAGGGCAGAGATTGTATACTGTATCTATGGAATTCTGTCTCAGCAACAAATTAAAAGAGTCATCATACTTGATGGAATCAAAACAAGCAAATGAACACCTGATCTCAAGTGTATGCATATGTAAAAATTACAAACATTTCATATGTATGAGATAGTGCTTCCTCGATCTGAAATCCCCTGAAAAGTAAAAGAGAAGCCTTTGCCATTAAAAAAAATAGAGCCTATAGAATCATGAAGAATTGTTGTTTGCTTCCTTTTGTCTGTTTTCATGACTGGAAGAAACTTTCCTTTTCCTATAGTTCAATTTCTCACTTTGCATTTCAAGAAACAAAAGGACTTTCTTTAAGGGTCACAAAGTTGATCAACGATGGCAAAGCAAAGATCGAAAGTTAGGTCTTCTCTATCTGAAAGTCTTTTAATTTCATATTGTTGTCAAGGTGGGACGTTCAAATCAAAACCAAATTCTACCACTATGTTATGTGATTGTGATAAACTGATGAAAAATCAGCCATTTTACATTTTCACTTTTTCGGTTAGATGAATTGATTTTATATGCACTCGGTCAGATACTGCACTTATTTCTTAAGGAGAAAAAAGTAGAAGGCACATATAGTTAAAGGTTTTCACACTGTCTAGAAGAAAAACAAAACTAACTTGATATTGAAACAAATTAAAAACCAGAGAGACAGAGTTTCTGGGTAATTAAAAATCAATTTACTAAATAGACTAGCTGATAATCAATAAATTTATGGTCAGTCATTTCACTCAGTAACCAGAGACAACTAACAGAGATATTGAATGTCTTAGTATACTTTTAGAAAAAGGGTTCCTCCTGGCATGTTAAAATCCATACTAATGGGTGAACAATTAAGGAGGGGGTGAACTTTCAAATGAGAATATGGGTTAAAATCCTTAAATTCCTTCTGTTGAGAATGTGGTTTGAATATGAGACTCATCTGCCTCCAGAAATCTCGATTAAAGAAATCCATCTCTACCCAGACCTCTCTGGCTGTTTTTTTTTTCCTTCATGACCTAGGTTACACTAAACTCCAATGGAGGAGGACAAGGACATGGTCTTAATGCTTTGGGGCTCAGATTCACTTAGGATAGACTCTGTTTACACTCTCTTCAAAAATAAAGTCTTCTAGTTACATGGAGTCCTGCCCAAGATCTTGTAAACACAATCTATCTCAGAGCATTCAACTCCAAAAAATTGTCATAAGGAAGGAAAAAAAAATTGAAAATGTTAAGGAATGAGAGACAAGGAGTTAAATAGCTATTCCTAGAATAGGAATCTAATTAAAAATACTAGTAAGAAAAGAATCTTCCTTCTTTCATTTAAAATTAAAACTTAAGAAAGAGAAGTTTTCAAGAAAAGCAAAATCATTAATTATGTAAAATATCAGTGCTTTACATGTGCAAATGGTAGGACTTGCAACAGTAAGAATGAAAGCAAAAGGTGAATTTAAAGGGCTCAACTAATTCATTGAAATGAATCCTACAATTAAGACATGGAAAATCCACAAGAAATGTTAATTTTCTTTGAGATGGTTTGTTCCTTTTTCTTTTGAAATCTCCCTAAATCAAATATAAAATCTTTTTATTTTTTGGCATTTAAAGTCATTCTAAACCTGGTCCCTTCTACCTTTCCAGTCTTTTTATAAGCTATTCCCTCATCTGTCCATCATGTACTCTGACACTGATGACAATGAGCACAGAGACACTAGTTTTCTTGATATTCCTCTCAGAAGACACTCAATCTCTCATCTCAAAGTGGAGGCCAATGCCTAGATCAATTCCATACTCATTTCTATTCCCTGTCTTCCTTCAACACCAGCCAAAATCTCAACTACTACAGGAAACCTATTTCAAACATTCTTTTTTTTTTTAAGCAATCCGCGTTAAGTAATTTGCTCAAGGTTACACTGCCAGCTATTTTTGGGTGTGGTGCTAAGTATCTGAACCCAGATTTGATCCCCAGGTCATCCGGACACTGGAGCCGGTGCTCTTATTTGCTGAGCCACCTGGCCCCCCCTATTTCAAACATTCTTAATCCTTCCCTTTGTTGATTATCTGAAATTTAACCTGTATATATCTTGTTTATACATGGTTGCTTGTATGTTGTTTGTCCTTGAAAACACAAACTGTTTTATTCCTTCATTTATATCCCCAGCACATTATATAATACTTGACCCAAAATAGGATGTTTTTTTTAGATGATCTACCTAATCATAAAAAAAAAAGAAACAAACAAACAAACAAAAAAAAAATCAGAACAAATTACTGGAGTGAATCTAATGAGTCTGGCCATCTTCTTTGTCCTCAGTTGGGAATGTCATATCCACTCTTTAAAGTAAAAAATTGTTTAAAAAAAATAACCTTCTTACTCTTTACAAAAGGTGTTACAAGTAAGACTAAGAGTGTGATGAGGTACCTCTGTTGTCAGTTTGCTTAATTGTTTTACTTTGCTACAAGAGAGTTCTCAAGAATTAGGGGCATTTACATTACTTGTAATGTAAAAACACAATAAGTTAAAAGTAAACTTAAAAAAAGAATGTGGACTTGATGGAATGAGCTCAAAGGTACCACTGGAAATTCTTGGGCAGCACTGTTCAGTGCACATCTCCACATTCAGCTACATTCCAATGGCTGGAATCATTAGGAAAATTCTGTTCAAAACATTTTGCCTCAAATGTTCCATAACAATGAGAGGCTTAGTCAAAATGCCACATATTCCAGTATTAGTAAAAAGTGAGAATGTTATCTTGTTCAGGTTGAATAGTAAAGACACAGTAGCAATTCAGGTTGCAGCAGCAATTTCTAATTTACAAACACTCACTTTAAATACAAACCACCTACACATCCAAATGGAAATTGTCAATTCTGTCATCAACCATATGAAAACAAACATTTGTGAAGTTTTTGAGCTGGCCACACTTGAAACAGAGAGGAGTGAGCTCCAACAGGAGGGTATCTCAGATTTGCTTTGAGTCCAATACCATTTGTTTTAATTTCATTATCAGTGGCCAAAGGAAAATGACCAGATGTCTCAGTTTGAATACTGCAGTTCCAAGCCTTGATGTTCTGGGGTTGGGTCCAGTGGATTTTGTCAGAATCCATTCAAACAAACAGAAACATCCTGTTGCCATTTTGCTCCAAATGATTGTCATGGTCAGACTGCCAGGTTTCCAGACCCTGTTCCTCCTTCTCCTGGTGCACATACACCAGGTCATCATCAAAATCCTATCAGTGGGGGCGGCCAGGTAGCACAGGGAGTAAGAGCACTGGTTCCAGTGTCAGGATGATCTGGATATCGAATCCTGGGCTCAGACACAGCACCCACC
This sequence comes from Petaurus breviceps papuanus, assembly GCF_028583685.1. NCBI lineage: Eukaryota > Metazoa > Chordata > Mammalia > Diprotodontia > Petauridae > Petaurus > Petaurus breviceps. The sequence goes on from NW_027186304.1 coordinate 15,741,701, forward strand.
CAGAAACACCTGGCCATGTAACCTTGAGCAAGTTACTTAACACCAATTGCTTAGGGGCGGCCAGGTGGCTCAGTGAGTAGGAGCACCAGCTCCAGTGTTGGGATGACTTGGAGATCGAATCCTGGGCTCTGACACTCAGCACCACACCCAGAAATAAGTGGCCCTGTAACCTTGAGCAAGTTACTTAAACCCGATCGCTTAAAAAAAAAATAAAAAAAAATCCTATCAGTGGGAGGAAAGCCTACTTTGGAACCTTCAGAACAATGTATGATGCTCAGGTCTCAAGATTGAAAATATCTTATTGCCAAGACTAGAGATGGAGCCAACTTAGGGATACTAAGTTTTTACCATCAGAAAGTCTTCCCAGAATGAAATTCAAAGGATATCTAATCTGTACCCTTAATGTTAGAGATGAAGAAATTGGCACCCAGGAAGGTAAAATGATTTCTCCTAGGAAATCAAAGGAGGCACTGGAATCTAGGTTCTGCATGTCTAGAACCAGTGATCTGTCTACTATAATATGTTTGGAAGAACCACGAAACCACTGACTTTCAGCAACATCTACCTTGATGTCTTTCAAATATTCTTTAAGAAGTTGTGCTACAATTTTAAGGATTATTATTTTTTTTTTACAATAATGCCTTGTGGTAGGTAGCATAAGTATTATCCCATGTATGTGAAATGGCAAGCAAAGAAGTACTTAGCATCTTGTTATAGCTACATAAGTATTTAGCACCTTGTTTAAGTTCAAATATCTTTGAGCCTTGCCCTGATTATATCAAATCTGTTAAGAAATAGATCCTCTGAATCCTACAGTGGGAGGAACTTTGTGATGCAACAGGAAGGGATAGAACAGCAATGAGCTAATGACCATACATAAGGAGAAGCCCAAGCTGGGAGAGAGCAGAATTGAGAAGGGGTACTTTGTGGTGGCCAGGCCCTCTGTCTGTTCTGTTTCTGTTGATTTTCATTTGTGATACTTTGTACAGAAGCCCTGACACCTTACTGGAAGCCTTAAAAGAGGATTTTCTAGTTGTCTGTTTACAGAAGTCCTGGAAGATAGTTTCAGAGCTCGTGGGACTATACTTATGATTTGTGTTTGAGTGCTCAGACCTTGTCTGTGAGTTTGTATTGAATTCTCAGACATTGTACATGGGTCTGTGCTAATTTCACAGTCAGATTGTGAATTGATAATGGTGCCAGCAATGTGTATGGATGTTGCTTTGGCTCTGTTAAGCTTTGTCTTCCCAGAAACAGAAACTGTGAAGGACTTGAGGTGGACTGGACACTGTGAGCTTCAATATGGAATGGGAACTGGATGAGGAACTGGATGAGGAGCTAAGAGCTTCCTACTTTTGAATCCAGGTGACAGTTGGTAAATTCAGGCAAAAGCTGGGACCATGAAAGAGGAGCCATGGAATTTTGGAGCCAAACTCAAGTCAAGATGAAAAGACCTCTCCTTGGGTACTTAATGCTAACTGAGAAGATCATGATACAATGTGACCTAGGGGTGTAGAACTTTGACCTTTGTACTTTGTGTCCCTTAAGGAGACTTGCTCCTTAAGGATGATTGAGTTGGGGACTTAATAAATGATATCTTTTGTTTAAAACTATATGGCCACTTTGGTGATAAATAATGTTATAACATTGTGAATGCCGTACTTTTGTTTCTGTGAATGTTTTGCTTTAATTTACTGCTGAATAGAGAGTTCACTATACTATATGATCAGAACCTTAAAGCTATTCATAGCAGCAGTCCTCTGGAATGCTACTCATGCTTGGCTTTATGGTATTCATGGGATAATATATAATATTGTAATATATATTTTATAATACATAATATAATAATTACAATATAACAAAAACATATTTCCTCCTGCAGAGGTTTGACTTTTGATTTATTAATATAAGGTACTCAAGGATTTGTTTGAGAAGTTTAGTCTCCTGTTCAGGGGAACCCAGCTCTTATGTGTTAGTGGCAAAACTTGAAAGGAAACCTTCCTAATTCTAGGTTCAGTTCTCTATCAACTTCAATTTGTCTCTCCATTACCTCCTATTCATTAAAGATAATGAATTTGAAGATCAGAAAAGTTCAGTGATTTATCGCTGGTCACACAGCTAGTAAGTGTCAGAGCTAGTGTTTGCGTGTAGTTCTCTTAAGTGAAATTCCAGTACCCTTGTTTGTTTTTTTGTTGTTTTAAGTCAAGTCTGCCTTTGCAATGATGTGGGAGTGGTTTGCCATTTCCTCCTCCAGCTCATTTTACTGATGAACAAACAGAGTCAAACAGGGTTAAGCTAGGGTCACATAGCTAGTGAGTGTCTAAAGTCATATTCAAATATTCAGGAAGATAAGGTTTCCTATCTAGGCCCAGTACCTATTCCCTGAGCCACCTTGTTTCCAATGCTCTTACTATAGCAAAATTCTGCCTATCTGTCTTAGTAGAATCTAGTCTATCTTCCAAACACAATCTACTAACTTATCAACTAATAGAGAGGTTGATCTTTGCCTGGGGCTGTGCTGATAAGATGAGAGTGAATGATAAACACTTTGAAAGTCTACCACAGAGCTTCTTCTCTTCAAGAAGAATGGGATGTTATAAAGATTAAAATTAGGCTCTGCCTTACATAAAATATTGTTTTCTGGAAGTGCCTCTTAGCCTTGCCTTGGGTACTATTTTATTTGGAGCTGTGCAAATACATGATTTCTTGAGCAATCCTGCTAAGTAGGATCCTTATAAATGCCTAACTTCCAAATGAGTATTAGGAATTCTCAGGAAAATAGTATTTAACACATCCTAAAGCATTCCTCCATGATAGTCCTAACAGAAAGGTTACAATTACTTTTAATAGTTTTGGTTTAAAGCTTCTAGGTAAATAAACATTCCCCCCTCCCCCCCCAATATAAACTATATTCACTCTTGCCTTCCACAATTTCTTTTTTGCACCTGGTAGGCAGGTGCAAATTCCACAATTCAAGAACACTGATTGAGGATTTACTATCCACTAGATGATTCTATATAGGTAAAAACTGAAAAAAGTCTAAGAAGTCATATATTATAAATCACTCAGAATCACACAGTTGAATAGGGCAACAGGTGGAAGGGGAAACAGAGACTGTTTACTCCAACACAATTATCATAATAGAATTTCCACTAATAGACAGCTGAAGTACAGAGATGGAGTAAGAAAAATGGCCCCACTCCTTCCATAGGTAGCTCACTACACTTTGAGAGAACATTAAGATTTGGAAAGTGCTTCCTTAAACAAAATGCTTTATGTTTTTTTTGTTGTTTTTTATATTTTCTATATATTACTCATAGTTCTGCCCACCAGGTGCAAAAAAGAAAAAAATACTTTACCTTCTTATACATAGAAGGATTTCCAAACATGTCCCCTGTAAAACTTCTTTCACAGAGGCTCAGCATCTCCCATTCTTTCAGACAGTTCTCATGTGTTATGAACTCAAGACTTTCATCATCCTTGCTGCCCTGTTATAGTTGCTCTACAACTATATATACCAATGCTTTTCCTGAAACAATTAGAGTGAAGAGAGACTTGAGACTTGAAGAAAAAGTTATTTTAATAGGATAAGTAAGAGATAGTGAGGCACTGCACCTAGTCAGGAAGTACTGAGTTCAAATATGGCCTCAGATAATTACTTGGTATATAATCCTATGCAAGTCACAAATTCTCTTTGACATAGTTTCCTCAAGTAAAGAAAAAGAGATAATAATAGCATCTCCTTTGTTAGAGTGTTGTAAGGATCAAATGAGATAAAAATTGTAAAATTTGTAGCATTGTGCCTGGCATGTATTAAGCACTCTAGAGATATTAGCTATTAAAGAAGATTGTGAAGGACATCCAGGAGCAAAGATGTCAGAATAAGCAGGAAATGACCATAATTCTCCTACACTCACCTTCAAACAACCACCAAAAAACATTGTAAAACAAATCCTGGAAGAGCAGAGGCAGAAAAAGATGGGGTGAAGCACACTTTTAGCTCAAGAAACTTGGAAGGTTGGCAGGAAAGGTGCATCTCACTGCAGTAAAAGGGAATCACAGTCTAGGTCAGGAAGCATCTCAGTGAGCTGGCAGCAAGTCCCATCTCAGTAAACCAGTGGGAGATCAAAAGCCCCAGTGAAGTGGAGCAGGCAAATGCCAATGCCAGGAACCCCCACAAGCCTCAACATAGAAAGGAAAATGGGCAGACACTGGTACTGAAAAGCACTAGTTGCTCCAGCGTGGCTGCAGGCAAACAGACAGCTGCCAGCTCTGAGACCTGTCCTTACTTCATCATAGCCTCCAGCAAATAGGGAGACTCCAACAACAGAAACCCACAGGTGCCTAAGCAAATGGGCAGACACCAGATTGAGGACCCCACAAAATTCAGAACAGGAAGAGGCTGCTGACACGCCTCTTCCTCCCCCTCCCCACCCCCCAGAATCCACCATGTGCTTCAACATAGCCGTGAGCAAACAGGCAGATGTTAGTTAATACAGGAAGGTCCCACTGACCTCAGTTTTCATCAGACACCAGCACTGGGGCTGTGGCTCAACACAAGGTAAGCTGCCAGACACCTACAGGGTCCAGCAGCTCCAGCCATCCCCACCATAACCCTCAGTGTAGCAGCAGACATGATGGTCCCCTGTGTGCCCCAGGGCAACATCAGTGAAGCACTAGGTAAAGAGCCAGGACCTGCAGCCCCTGCAACTAGAAGCCTCATACAGTGCCAGTTCTACCTCAGAAACAGAGTTCAAATTTAAAAGTGAGGGAAAAGGACAAAAAAAGATGAGTAAAAAACAACAAAAATAGAATCTGACCACAAAAAGTTATTATGGTGACTGGGAAGAACAAGACACAAACTCAGAAGAGGACCACAATGTCAAAACATCTATGGACAAAGCCCCACAGAAAAATGAGAAGTGGTCTCAAGTCCAGAAAGAACACATGGAATACCTGAAAAAGGAGCTTAAAATCAAATGAGAGGGGTAAAAGAAGATAAGGAAAAGAAACAAGAGTGATACAAGAAAATTATGAAAATACAGTTAATAGCTTGGGAAAAGAAAACTACTGAAAAGTAGAATTATCCAAATATAAAAGGAGGTACAAAAGGTAACTGAAGAAAACAGCTCCTGAAAATTTAGAATTAGGTAACGAAAACTAAAGACACTATGAGACATCAAGAATCAATCAATCAAAATGAAAAGATTGAAAAAAAATAAGAACAGGGAAAATACTTAATTGAAAAAATATAACTAACATGGGAAAATATATTCAGGAGAGATAATCTCAGAATCACTGAATTACCTGAAAGCCTTAATCAAAAGGAGGACCTTGGCAGAACCTTTCAAGAAATTATCAAGGAAAACTGCCCTGATATCTTGGAACCAAGGGCAAAACAGACATTGAAGGGACCCACCAATCACCTCAGGAAAGAGATCCCAAAATAAAAAAATAAACAAATAAACGAGGAACATCATTAGCAAATTTCAGAACTGTCAGGTAAAGGAAACAAATACCGCAAGTGACAAGAAAGAAACAATTCAAATATCAGTGAGCCATACTCAGGATTACATAGGATTTAGCAGGTACTACATTAAAGCATCATAGGTCATGGAGCATGATATTCTGGAAGACAAAGGAACTACAAGCAAAATCACCTTGCTGGTGAAATTAAGCATCTTACTTCAAGGGAGGAAAATGGTCATTCATTGAAACAGGAGTACAAACTTTCATAAGGAGAAGACCAAAATTGAATCAAATATTTGATCTGCAATATTCAGACTCAAAAGAAGTCTACAAAGGTTACAAGGGAAAAGAAAACATAAGGGATTTGACAGAGTTAAACTGTTTACATCTCTACATTGGAAGATTATACTTATAATTCTTAAAAATTGTACCATAAAATAGTACAGCTAGAAGGAATATACATAGACTAAAGGCAGAGGTATAAGGCAAACTTGAGGGAATGACATTAAAATTAATTAAGGGATGGGAAAGAGGAATATACTAGGTGCAGAAAGAAAGTAGAGGTATAACAGGGTACATTATTTCACTTGAAGTTCTATTTCAGAGGGGGGAAGAATGGAAGGGTGGATATTTGCATTGTTTGTATCTTACTCTCATCAGAATCAGCTCAAAGAGGGAATAATAAACACAATCAGTTGAAGATAGAAATCTGTTTTACTCATCAGGTAAGTAGGCTAGAAGGAGATTAAATAAGGGGAGGAACTTTTAGAAGAGAGGGAAGATTGGGAAAGGTGGTACACATAAGCAAAACACTGGTGAAGAGGTTAAGGGTGAAAGGAAAGTGAAGAAGCAGGAGAAAAAAATAAGATGGAGGGAAATACAAAGTTAGTAATTATAACTCAGAATGTGAATGGCATGAACTCTGCCATAAAACAGAAGCTGATAGCAGAGTGGATCAAAAACCAGAGTTCTACAATATGCTGTTTACAAGAAACACACTCGAAGCAGAGAGACATACACAGAGTAAAAGTAAAGGCATTAGAACAGAATCTATTATGCTTCAGCTGAAGTAAAAGCAAGCAAGCAACAACAGTAACAAAACAAGGGTAGCAATCCTAATCTCAGACAAAAAAAAAGCAAAAGTACAGCTAATTAAAAGTGATAAGGAAGGAAACTACATCTTGCTAAAAGGAAGCATATGCAGTGAAGCAATACCAATACTAAATATATATGCTCTAAGTGTTATAGCATCCAAATTCTTAAAGGAGAAATTCAGTGAGTTACAGGAAGAAATAAACAACAAAACTATACTTGCGGGGGAGCTCAACTGTGTCCTCTCAGAACATGATAAATTTAACCAAGAACTGAGAGAGAGAGAGAGACAGAGAGAGACAGAGAGAGAGACAGAGAGAGAGACAGAGAGAGAGAGAGAGAGAGAGAGAGAGAGAGAGAGAGAGAGACAGAGAGAGAGAGAGAGAGAGAGAGAGAGAGAGAGAGAGAGAGAGAGAGAGAGAGAGAGAGAGAGAGAGAGAGAGAGAGAGAGACTAAAGAGAAGAATAGAATATTTAAAAAGAGTTAGATAAAACAGATCTTTGGAAAAACTGAATGGGAACAGAAAAAATATACCTTTATTCAGTAGTAGATTGTACATACAAAAAAATGGACCATATATAAGGGCACAAAAAAACTTAAAATCAAAAGTAGAGAAGCATAAATATGACACATATCCTTTTCATATCATAATGCAATAAAAGTTACATTCAACAAAGGGCAGTGGAATGAGAGATTAAAAATGGATTTGAATTTTAAATAATCTCATCCTAATGAATTAGTGGGTCAAAGAACAAACAACAGAAACAATAATTTCTTTGAAGAGAATGGCAACGAGACCATATACCAAAATTCATAGGATGCAATCAAAATAGTATTTATGGGAAAATGTATTTCTCTAAATTCTTACCTCAAGAAAGTAGAAAAAGACCAAATTAAGGAATTGGGAATGTAACTAAAAAAACTAGAGAAAGAGTAAAATAAATATCTCCCATTGAGCTCCAAATTGGAAAACTTGAAAAGGAAAGGTGAGGTTAATAGAATTGGAAGGAAAAAAAAAAACTATTGAGCTAATAAACAAAACTAGGTACTAGTTTTATAAAACAAAACCAAACAATCTCACCTACAGGAGAGTAGGGGGGAAGGGAATGAGAGGGGGGATGATGGAAGGGAGGGCAGGCTGGGGAGGAAGGGAAATTGGAAGCACCCACATTTGAAAAGGGACAGGATCAAAGTAGAGAATAGAACAATTGGGAGGTGGGATAGGAGGAAAGGAAATATAGTCAGTTGTTTACAATACATCCACTATGGAAATGTTTTGCATAGCTACATATGTACAACCTATATTGAATTGCTTATCTTCCCAGTAAGGGTGGTGACAAGGGAGGAAGGGAATGAATCTGGAATTCAAAGTTTTAAAATAAAATGCTGTATATATATATGTATATATACACATACATATATATACTATTATTAATATTATATTTTACATTTTACATTATTAATTTTACATGTAACTGGAAAATAAGATATATGGGAACTGGGCCACAGAGATCTATCATGCCCTACTGAAAAGTCGGAGGGGGTATGGGAGAAGATATGGGAGAGAGCAGGTTGGAGGAGGGGATATCCAGTGGGATCACTATTTTGGGGTGGTGGGTAGGGGAAAAATGGGGAGAATGTTTGTAATTCAAAATCTTTCAGAAATGAATGATGTAAACTAGAAGTGAATAAAGCACTTGAAAAAGAAAAGAAAACAAAACAATGAGTGATAAGCCTTTGGTTAATTGCATTAAAAAAAAAAAGAAGAAAAGTAAATGTCTGTAATGGCAAGTGAAGCAGTACTTTGCTGCTTCTTTCAGCTATTCAATTGCCTTTGAGCCTTGTCTTTGATTGTGTCAAGTCTCTGTTGAAATGGTATACATTGTCTTGTCATTAATAGGTCTGAGGGAATTTGGAGACCTTCCCTGCCCTTAATAAGCCTAACATCAAATTGTTGATTGAGACTTTACTTGGGTACTCTATATTCACTGAATAGATTGTGACTTAGTGAATGAAATATTTAATTTAAGACTATGTATTAACAACTAATAAGTTGTTATTTATATTGATGTGGATGTTGTGCTTTTGTTTCTTGAATATTTTGCTTGAATTTATGGCTGAATGGATACAGAATTCACTATACTATGCAATTAGGTCCTTAAAGTTATTAACAGCCACATTACTCAGGAGAGCTACTCATGATTGGCTTTACAATATCCCAGATCAAAAATGAAAAGGGTGAATTCACCAACAATGAAGAAGACATTAAAGTAGTCATTAGGGAATATTTTGTCCAATTATTTACCAATAAATCTTACAATCCAAAAGAAAGTGATGAATATCTATGAAAACATAAACCAGATTAACAGATCAGGAAATAGAATGCCTAAATAAACCCATTTTAGAAAAAGAAATTGAACAAATCATTAACTAACAAAGCAACAAGTAGAGAGAGGCAAGTCAGTTTATAATTGAGTCCTTAATTGCATAAACTCTGTTATCAAAAATAGAAAACAAAAGCAAATATGACTTTTTTGAGTTCAACTGCTTTCCAAAATAGTTAACAAGATATGTTGACCATAAAAATGAAATCCAAATACAACATTTTTCTGTTTATGATACTAATGTGTGGCATTTAACAGAAGAAAGAAACAAAGAAAGAAGAAAGGAAGGGAGGAAGGAAGGAAGGAAGGAAGGAAGGAAGGAAGAAAGAAAGAAAGAAAGAGAAAGAAAGAAAAGAGAAGAGAAGAAAACATTAAAGACATCAAAGCCACAATAAGAAAGTCATCTAAGGTTCTAAGTTGTGTGACCACCACATAGATGAGACTCTTTATGATCAAATAATTTAGATCTAGTACTTTAATACACAAACTTCTCACTCTTAAAGAAATATATTCTAAGATTCCTTAGAAGAGATAATAGAAATAAATTTATCCAGCAAGCCTCTAATAATAACTGGGGGTTATGTGATCACTTAAAATATGTGCCACTATGATGAAGGATATCCTGCATCAATTCCATAATGAGGAAGAATCCCTATGGAACCAGATGCTTCTGTTTGCAGACAAGGCACTGGCTGCATGAGGTTCCACAGCATTGTGAAAACTCTTAGAAGAGATCTGTCTCTAATTAGTCAAAGGAACGTGAATTATCCATCCCCCTAGGGAAGAACAAGTAAATGAATAATGTGTATTTCTGGAACTTCAATACACATTCCTATGGCACTGAATAAAGCTCAGGGGATGGTATGCATTTTGTAGAGAGTAAAGACAAACATTGATTTAGTCCCAAATTTGAACAGAAAGAGGAGAGAGGCCTAGATTACTTTGAGGAAAATAAAAAGCTTATTTATTGGCTCCAACCTTTCCATGAAAGCAAAGGCTGGTCTTTTTAATAATCACATTTTGCTGGTGATGCTATATGGCAGCAATTCACAGAATACCACTTCCTCCAAAGAATTTAGATGAGTGTCACATGGTTCAAAATGGAGAGGTTCCTGTTGTATATGAGCTGGCAAAAGTATGGAAGCAGTAAAGAATTCTGAAGAACAGGAGTAAAAGATATCATCAAAGAATTATATTATAGGTAAAGAAAATTCCTAGCAACTTCAAGGGATGACAAGTGTATAGTCAGAATATTCTACTGGTACCCACATGATGTTGAAAGAAAGGGAGGAAGGCATCCAGGACAATAGGTGAACAAATTATTGCAATCTTTTTGGAGACTATGCATAAAAGTCACAAAGGATGAGCATACTTGGTCAGGTTTCAATCTGCCTTATTAAAATGAACTCTTGACTAAATAAATAAGAAAAAAGATTTAGTTGGTTAAGAGTATAGACATAGGAGTGGCTAGGTGGTGCGGTGAATAGAGCACCAGCCCTGGAGTCAGGAGGACCTGAGTTCAAATCCTGCCTCAGACACTTGAGACAAAAACTAGCCATGTGACCTTGGGCAAGTCACTTAACCCTAATTGACCTCCAAAAAGCAAAAAATAAAAATAAAAAAAGAGTATAGTCACTGTATTTTATAGGATCTATAAAGAATTATATTTGATAGGAAAAATAGATTCAGCAAGTGTTTATTCCTCTTTATGAACAATAATTCTATTGTGAGCATCTAGGTCAAAATGGGTACTTAAAATGTAGCCTTCAAATTAATTAATTTCAATATATTTCAACAAATGTCTTTTAAGTATTATCTATATGTAAGGAATTACACTAGGTGTGGGGAACCCCAAAATAAAAGGAATGCAAACTCTGTTCTCAAGGAATTTAGAATCTAAGAGGGGAAAATTGGGTACACATAACTATGATGCAAAAGAAAATGAAATAAATGTATAATAATCCTGGGAAAATATCAGAAGTTTTACAAGCAGTAACTCATTTTAACCTGGAGAAGGAAGGTATCAGGAAACTTGCAGAATTTATGTCAATTTAATCTCTATAAAAATGAGGAAAAGATAAATATATTTGATAGGACAAAAAATAAATGTATTTCTAAAACAATTCCTATTACACATAATTCCATATATTTAAATCATAACCTAAAAGGCAGACATTTCAGAAAAGGCTCCATGTGGTGAATTGGAAAATAGATTTTCCAGGGAGAGGAAGCTACATTCTCATATAGGCCCACTTTGGTGTGGGAGCTGCTTCTATCATAGTCACACACTTGGCTGAATCTATAAACTGCATTTCAGCCCACCTGGATCCACTTTGCTATTCATGCTCAGGGCAAACACACTGCATCCTGGTATGCAACAAAATGCTCCAGAAGATCAGCTTCTACTCTTTGATGTGGAGGTGCCAGATGTGAAATTTCCAGAGCACCAAATCCTCTTTAATAATAGAAGAGTTGCAAAAGGACCCAGTGGAATTGTCACTGTCTGCCAAGGAAAGAAAAAAAAAAGATACATTAATTAAGATGATGACTCCAAATTAAAATGAGAAAGAAGCCTAAATTCCCATGGCCAAAAGATGCACAAACTTAAAGTAAAGCCCACTTTCCCGATTTTATATTTTTAAGATTGAGAAGAAAGTTAAAAGAGGTTTCTTTTAGCTCTCTGGATGTTATCTCTTCCCCTTTTGCTTTTGTCATGACTGTGTATATAGATGGTTCCAGAATGATGTCACCACCCAAAGTAACAGAAAAGAAAATCAGCTCATGACCCTGTGCCTCTAAAAGCTTAAAAAAAAAAAGCATCGTGGTCCTTTTTCAAAGGTCTAAAAGAGGAGTGAGTCATGCAGAATAGATGAGCTTCTGTAGAGTTCATTTTTTTTTGTTCTGTTACATGCCCTTTGGTACTGAACCAAACAGAACTTTTCAAGTATAATCGTGGGCCAAAATTTTTCCTTCCTTTCCACCCTGAGTCTTTACCTAGAACAGTGCCTGGCACACAATAAGGGCTTAATAAATTATTTGTGATGACTTAAGTGATATGGAATGGACTGTCTTGGTATATGGAAGATAACTGGGGCCTATACAAATTTAATCTCCATTACCAATTCTTGAGAAATAAACGTACCTCGTGTATAGCCCCAAATAAAGTTGCCAGTTGTAGAATTTACAGTGTGAATAGTTTCCCTTATAACCTATTTGTCTCAATTCCAAATATTATTACACAAGGGGACTCCTGGGATAAGTTTTTCTGAGAGCAAGACCACTCAATTAGAAGTCTGAAGATTTAGCTACTAATATTAGCTCTACTACTAGTTAGCTGTATGTGTTAAGCCATATAATTTCTTATTTAAGGCCACACCAAAGTTACCTCTACAGAATACTGCTCTCTAAAATAAGGACAACGCATTTCCTTTTCCTATCTCATCAACTTAGCCTCATTGATTCTGCCTCCTATTCTCTTTCATATGTGCTCTTCAATATACCCTCATAAAGACTATCCTGTTTCTTCTTACCTGTCTTTCCAGCATAGATTCTTAGGTAGTATCGATCCTACCAGTTGTGATAGTAATGGAACATAAAGATCCCCCTGTATTGGCTTGGTTTTCAAATTGATTGTGTTAAAACCCAGAGCTTGTTAATCCCACCTGTGGAATGGACTTGATGTGAAAAGAAAGTCCTGAACTGGGAGGAACTGGTGACATAGATTTGGAGAGACAAGAGAGAGGCAGAAGAACTTTTTGGAAGCAGCACCTCGTGGAGGCAGAGAGAGAGACTGATAGAACTGCTGGGTGCCACTTTGAATTGCCCTGGACTTTTGAGACCTGCCCCCTGAGCTGCCAAGGACTGAGGAGACATGGCTGTTTTGCTGGTACTTTGTCTGTCTATTTTGATGTTGTTTTGCCAGATTTGTCCACTGGTGAAAGACAGTCCTGTTGAAGCAGTCCTGGAACCTGGTTGTTGGCTAAGAAGCCCTAAGACTGTCCTGCAGACAGAGAGTGAATACTGTACACTGGTGAAGGACAGTGCTGTTGTTGCAGGGGTCTGGAGACTGTCCTGCAGACAGAGTGAATACTGTCCACTGGTGAAGGACAGTGCTGTTGTTGCAGGGGTCTGGGAGCCTTTCTATTGGTTCAGAAGCCCTGAAGAAGGATTTTCTTGTTGTATGTTTACAGAAATCCTGGGAGAGGGTTTTGCTAATGTTTTCAGGGGTTCTAGGACTGTTCTACAGACAGAGGATGAATTAATGAAGGGACTGGAAATGTATCTTGTGGCCTTGCTAAGCCTTGTCTCCTCAGGAACTAAGATTTCTGAGAACTTGCCTCCTGTCAAGATGAAGAAAAGACCTCCATTTGGTTATTAAGTGCTGTGCTTAAACTTGATATAACTCTTGTATAGATTCAATTGTGATCCAGGGGTGGGGAACTTTTGACCTTTTTGTGTTCTATGGTTGAACAAGTGAATGTACTTTACTTATGTTTGGAAACTAATCTCCATTTGAGAAGAGGGGCTTTGTGGTGGACTAAATGAAGGTACAGCCTAGGGGTGGAGAAGTATTTAGAACAGGGACTTTGTAATTGATTGAATGAGTGGAAGGTCCTGGGGTGGGGTAGTCCTTGGAGATTATTTAATCACGCTTAGTAAATGCTGTATTTTGAATGATGTCATGTTTTGATCTTCTCTGTTCTTGGTTGGTCACTGAATAAAATGGAGAGCGCCTATGCTGGTATTTCGAACCTTGGGAAGTTGCCTTTCATTGGCGTGACATTACACCAGTATGTTCATTTCCCAAGTTAACCTTAGGAAGCTAAACTCTCTTTCCTGAAATAGCTCTGACCATGCATGTCACTCTCCTGCTAAACAAACTGCAGTGGGAAGCACATTATTTCCTTTCCTTTTCTGTTTTGTTTTGTTTTTTTCTTTCTTTTGGTTTCTCCCATTCATTATAATTCTTCTATGAAACATAACTAATGTGAACATGTGTTTAATAGGAATGTAAGTGTAGAGTCCATATGAGATTGTATGCCACCTTGAGGTGGGAGGAAATAAAAATTTAAAACTTATGGAAGTGAAAGTTTTTATTTTTAGTTGAAAACTAAAAATAAATAAATTTTAAAAATAATACAAATAAAAGAAACTACAATGGGTTCCCTAACAACAAAACAAAAGTCCCCTCTGGCAGTCAAAGCCCTTCACAAAATATTTGCAACTTTTTTCCTACATTGGGTTGTTCACTCACTTTTTATGCATTATACTTTCCTGCTTCTTAAAATATGCACAATCTCTTTGCATATAAAGGAATACACAGGAACACATATGTATACTATCTATGTGAGAATATGGGGGAGGAAGACCATGAGTAATGGAGGGATGAGGAAAGAATCCATATAGCTATTTATCAATATCTGGATATCTCTATTAAGTATCCATAGAGAGTACTTCCTTGTGTATGTATGTATGTATGTATATAATGTATGTATGTATACATAGGATGTATATATAGAGTATAGAGTAAAATATATTTGTTATATCTATATTATCTATATTAATATACACATGCATATATGCATATGCACAACATACATAAACATACACATATACACATGCGTGTGTCTTGTTTTCCCTCTAGCAGAAAATAAGTTCTTTGAAGTCAGCAGCTATTTAATTTTTGCTCTGTATTCCTACGGCCTAGCACAGTGCCTAACACATAATGAATAGCTCAGTTAATACTTCTTAAACTGAATTGGAACTGAATTGATCTATATTAATGAAATTTTATGATATATGTAACAAATAGTTTATAAGAATGACTGACAGTTATGTAACACCTTATACAAATTGTCTCATTTAAGCCCCACTGAGCCTATGAGATAAGTACCACAAATAGTC
>NW_027186304.1:15757716-15759954 GCF_028583685.1 Petaurus breviceps papuanus
AGAGAGAGAGAGAGAGAGAGAGAGAGAGAGGAAGGAGAGAGAGCATGAACTTTTCAAATTCTAAATTCCAGCCCCTGTACACGTTCAAGTTGTAAGTGGTATCAAATGTTTGGGAGAGAAAGCTAAAACTAAGCCTGCACTGAATGAGTGCTTAATCTGTCTAGAGAAATAGAAGTGGAAAGATAGGGAAACTCATAATTTTCTTTAATAAATAGTAGATTTTACTAGCTATTTCATTAAGTGTAAACAAACCTCTTTTTTTTAATAAGAAACAATTAGGCATTTGCACAGATTCATCTCACATCATCCTTGAAACTCTGGCAGCATCACTCCAGAATGCACTTATCCCTGTCATCATGCTACCAGTCACATTAGTTCAAACTAACAACATTACCATCTAAAATTGCCAGGTTATTTGGACACATTTTCAATCTCCTCTTTTAGTCACACAGAAAAGATGAAAACACAATCTGCCTGATTCCTTGACTACTGGGTCAGACTGGAATAGAATGTTGTAAACCCATGGAGAGGGGAGCTTTCTGAGGTTTTTGTGAGTGGGAGAAATAGTTACTTATTCTTAATGGACCAGCTCTCCTGTGACTAGTCTTTATTCCCATATGATGTAAAGAGGGCCAAGTACACCTGGGGGTGGAGTGGCCGATTCTAACTCCCAAAGATTATTTTTCTTTTGGCTCAAAAGAAAATGTTAGAATTGGCAGCTGCTCATGGATTACTTACTGGCTATGGGATAAGTCCTAGAGCCAAGCACAGGCTACACTATGGGGAGCAGAGTTATCAAGATGGTATCTGAGAGGGAAGAATTTACGGATTCTTGATGTCCTCAACAATCACATGAGGGAGAAAACTGAGTCGTAGAAATATGCATCAATTTATTTAATTTCCCAAATGTCATTTCCCTTTCCTTCTAATATATATGTGCAAATATTATAATAGAATATAAATAAATGCATATTTATGTGCATATATATATATATACACTTTGTGTGTATATGTATATGTGTGTGTGAGTATATGTATGTGTGTGTGAGTATGTGTGTACATAAAAGGAAGAAGAGAATTTTTAGCAAAGTACTGGCCTGTTGTCAGATCCCTACAGGGCAAATTGTTATTTTTAATGCACTGACCTAATTTCACGGTGACTATTCAAGGTCAGCCTAAAAATCCATAGAGGGCCGGAACTATCAAATAATATGAACAGTGGAGAAGGCAACAGGGAAAAATGATATATTGTTAATAGCAGCATTGTTGGCTTTAGCTTAGTTGCTCATGCACAGCTGTCCATATCACAGAGCTATCACACCTTATTAGGCAAAACTGACAATCTTGGGGGGGAGAAAAAGAACTGGGTTACCATAAAGAATAAATTACTCGCATTCCCAGAAGGAGCCTGTCATTCAAAGTTACAGGTTCAGAATAACAGCATCAGAAGCCTCTGTGAAATTATTCCCTATTATCTTTTTTTAGGACCAAGAGAATATTTATTTTTACTCTTTTGCCCACATCCTTTATGATCCTGTATATCACATGTCTTTTTAGTAAAAAAAAGAATGGTAATAAATAGTATGGTTTTTAGACTGTGCCAGAGATTGAATATCATATATTTTTTCTTACATATTCATGTTGAGATCTACCAATTTTTACACAAAATTAAATAAATTAGGTCTTGCAGAGAAGTAGATATAGGTTGGTAGAAATAGTATGGGCCTCAGAAGTAGCAGAGACTCAAGTTTCAATTTTGCCTTTGATACTAGTGTGTTCTGGGAAATGCTCCCCAGTGGGCCAGGCACACTTTTAAGTTTAATCTGCATTATTAACATTTCCCCCCATCACTTTCTTAAGTCCAGACAATCAACAAAACAATAAATGAAGTCCTGATTTGAAGCTTTTAGTGATTTCTGAGTTGTAAATGCTTACTTGAAATTCAACAACAGTCAAATCTGAGTAAGATGGTCAAAGAATAGCTTTTACATTTTGTTCATTTGGTTTCTTCAAATTTATGTTTCCAGGTTATTCAAAGTATCATTATTTTTAAAAGGAAACAATTTTGGAGATTTTTGCAATAGGATTATAGTTCTTTGAGGAAGTCTCAGGTCTCCTCTGAGCTACTACTGTTTCTTCTTCTTCTTCTTCTTCTTCTTCTTCTTCTTCTTCTTCTTCTTCTTCTTCTTCTTCTTCTTCTTCTTCTTCTTCTTCTTCTTCTTCTTCTTCTTCTTCTTC
>NW_027186304.1:15759964-15823135 GCF_028583685.1 Petaurus breviceps papuanus
TCTTCTTCTTCTTCTTCTTCTTCTTCTTCTTCTTCTTCTTCTTCTTCCATTGGTAAAATGGAGCAAATAATAACTTGCAGCACCTCTCTTACTAGGGTCTTTTAAGACTGAAAGGAAATAATGTATGTGATCAGATTTGCAAATGTTGAAGGACCCCCACTGCTTCCAGAAAGCATGCTTAACAGTACTGACCAAACATAATCCTGGACTGTGGCTTTTAGTGATGAAGAGCAAGCACAAGCCAAGGAGTGCAGTAGCACAAGGAGCAAGAACATTTGGAGGACTGCATGTCCAGGGGATCTCACTGCGGCTTAGGAGAGGAGAGGAATTCCTGATCATGAGCCCCTGGACAGGATTCAAAAGAACAGTAAGGAAGACCTGAGGCCTAGGGCAACATACCCTACAACTCAGGATTAAAATATGATAATAAAAATATTAAGTCACTAAAAATAAAATAAAACAAATAATATAAATCAGTAAGCAAAAGAAAAAAATACTTGGCCATAGATAGCTACTTTTATGTAAAAGAAGATCTGGTTTCATATTCAGAGGAAGATAGTGAGGTAAAAAAAATCACTCTGAGCCCACAGAGTAATGCTAAATGGTCACTATCTCCCCCCCCCCAAAAAAAAATCTCAGAAGAACTTAGTAGAAGAATTTAAAAAATCAAATAAGAGAGATTGAGGAAAAATTAGGAAATAAATAAAAGTAATTCAAGAAAATTATGATAAGTTAGCCAATTAGAAAAGAGAAATACAAAATCTTACAGAGGAAAATAACTCCTTGAAAACTAGAATTGGGCAAGCAAAATCAAACAATGTTATAAGACACCAAGAAAAAAAAAACTAGAAAAAATAGAAGACACTATTTCATTTTAAAGGTTGCAATATTACCCCCTTTGTCTCAACTCCTTTCCTTTAGGCTCAAATGTTCTACCTCCTCCCATCATTCAATGGATGGTGCAATTTTGAAGCCCTTTATTTAGTTCCATCATCACCCTCCACTGACTTAGTGATAAACATTCTTAAATGAAGTACTCAGACCTGAATGTGGTATTGAAAGAGTATTCAAAGTAGGGAAGGCTCAAGCAGAATTATAGTTTCTTATAGACTATATCACTCTGAAAACAGAAAAGGAGAGCGATGCATTTTCATTGTGTTTTGCACTTGTAATGTCAGCACTGTTGACTCACCTTAAGCTTATATTCTACTAAAATTTCATTTTAGTAGAAGACTATTTCATTTTTTTCTTTGAGGCAGATACAGTGAACAGAGCATGGGGCTTGGAGTCAAGAAAACCCGAGTTCAGTTTCTGTCTCAGACATCGATTAATCTGTGATGAGACAAGTCTCTTAACTTCCACCTGCTTCAGTTTTTTTCAATTGTAAAATGAGAATAATAATAATACCTATATAATATGTTGTGAGGAATAAATGAGATAATATTAGCTCAGTACACTGGCTGGCACATAGTAGGCACTATATACATATTTATTCCCTTTCCCCTCTCTTTGTATTCTCAGCACATCACTCAGTGCCAGACATCTTTTAGAAACTTAATAAGTGGTTGATTTGTTGATTTACACTCCCTACTCATTTTTGATATTGGCAATTAGTTTTCTTCTCCATTATTCTTGAACAAACTTACTAATAGATCATCTTAACAGATTTTTGCACTGGATCATGTCACATAAGAAAACATTTTAATACAAAAATTATAAATTGTTACACTCACAGAATTAACCAGTATAAACCATTAGGAAGGAAAGTGGTGGTGGTTGTTTGGTGGAAATTTTTGAAGAACATCGTATCATTTAAAAAATGAAAATAAATGAAAGACCACAATAAGTTTGCAGAAAGTCATAGCTGGGGTATCAAAATCAAAAGTTCAAGATTGGTTAGGCACATCCAGGTAACAATTGGTTTGAAAATCTTTGGAAATTTTAGTATAGTATAAGCTTAATGTGAGTCAACAGTGTTGTCAGTACAAGTGCAAAACACAATGAAAATGTATCACTCTCCTTTTCTGTTTTGAGAGTGATATAGTATATAAGAAACTATACTTCTGCTTGATCTTTCCCTAGTTTGAACACTCTTACACTACCACCTTCAGGTCTGAGTACTTCATTTTAGAAAGTTTTTCACTGAGTCAGAGGAGGGTGATGACAGAAGTAAATAAAGGACTTCAAAATTGCACCCTCCATGGAATGATGAGAGGAAATGGAACATTTGAACCTAAAGAAAAGGAGGTGAGACAGTGTTGACATTACAAGTGCAAAACACAATGAAAATGCATCGCTCTCCTTTTCTGTTTTGAGAGTGATATAGTCTATAAGAAACTATAATTCTGCTTGAGCCTTCCCTACTTTGAACCCTCTTTCACTACCACATTTAGTTCTGAGTACTTCATTTTAGAAAGTTTATCACTAAGTCAGAGGAGGGTGATGATGGAAGTAAATAAAGGACTTCAAAATTGCACCCTCCATGGAATGATGAGAGGAAGCAGAACACTTGAGCCTAAAGAAAAGGAGTTGAGACAGAGGGAGTAATATTGCAATCTTTAAAGATTTTGTGGACTTTTATGAGGAAGAGGATTAGAATTATTCTCCTTGGCTCCAGAACAAAGATGAGTGTGATGAACTTTCAGGGAAGCAGGTTTTGGTTTGACATAGTAAAACACTTTTTAACAATTGGTTCTATCCCAAAGGTGGATGAACTGCCTTGAGAATTAGTTCCCTCTCCTGCTCACTAAAGCTCCTCAAATGAAGGCTGGGAATTTCTTGTTCCTATTTAGGTATAGGTTTAACAAGGTGTCTTTTGTTGTATACACCAACTCTGAGACCTTGAGCTTCCACTGAACCCAAGAAAAGAAAAAAAAAAACATTTGAAAGGTAACCAACAATGACAACTATTTCAGATTAATTAAGGAGGATGCATTATTATATACTAGAGTTCTGCTTTCCTTGATAAGGTAACTCCATTCACCAGTACAGATTATTGCTTCTCTTATAATGTTTAAGAATTGTGTGAGGCTCAAAGAGACTAAGGAAGTTCCTTGTGATGATGTGACAAATAAGTGTCAGAAGTTGAATTTGAAATAAAGTTTTCATGATTACAGATGTCCATTATACTCTTTTGGCCCTGAAAATGGTTAAGAAATGGCGGGGGGGAGGCGGCAGGGGGTGAAAGGGAGCAGGACAAAACAAAACAAGACAAAAATTCAGCTAGGGTCTTAAGAGGTCAATGTTGAGTTTTCAATAAAACAATGAGGGCCAAAGTGAGATTACAAGTGTCAACAGTGTGTTATGGCATAACCTTTCCAATTCTTCAGGAAAACAATTTAGAATTATGTGAGTTGGGTCACTGATTTTTTTTTTTCATACCTAGCAATATACCCTCTGAACTTACATCAAAAAGAAGTAAGACAGATATACAAAATTTCAAAGTGGTTGTTTTGTAGTTAAAACAAAAACCCTGGAGATGAAGCAGGTGTCCATTGATTAGGGAATGGCTGAGCAAATTCTGGCATATGGATTTAATGGGATTTATTATATTCTAAGAAATTATGAACATGACATTTATATATGCATGGAAAACTTGTATGAATTGATATGAAGTTAATAGATTTAGGAGAAAATAGAGACAATTACAATAATGAAAAGCAAAGCAATGCTGAGAAACTGATGTTTTCAAATTAAATGCAAAAGTGAATCTTAGTTAAGAAATAAATAAGGAAATACTTCCTTGTACTGCTTCAAGAAATGAGGGGTTATGGATTTGGAATATAGGATAGGCTATTTATCTGATTCCTTTGTTAATCAGTCTGGTGAATTTTCTTTCTTAAAAAGGGGGATCTTTGGTGGTAGTAAAGGGATATAGTAGGAAAAATTGTATTATTTTTTAAAAAAATATTTTATTAAAATCAACCAATCAGCCAATAAAAAAATAAACAGAAAAAGACCTCTGTCTTTTTATTGATTGATTGATTAGGACATGACTGATAGCTGGAGAGGAAACACATTCACTAGTATGGTATTGCCAATAAGGAAAGAGGCACATCAGGCAGATACCAGATAATCAGGTAAAAAGAGATATCAAAAAACCTAGCCTTGAGAGCTCAGCTTGGGAACTAGTGTTCGAAGCAGTACAACCATGGAAGAAATAGCTGAAAGTAAGAGCCAATCATGGGAGAAGACAGCAGAGACCCAGGTACTACAAAAAGGGATTTGAGTTATGATCTCAGGCATAAAGAATAAGGCAAGTACTCACTTATTAAAACCAAGTTTCAAGGAAATAACACAATAAACAACAGGGGTAATGATGCTGTATTGCTGAGTTATAGAATGAAATATTCTTTCATTTTTCCTATCAGTCATCAAATTGGTTATAAGACCTAGAATGAGCCTGAATCTATGGAGTGGTGCCACTGGAACTAAGAAGTGTCTTCTTCAGGGTCACATATCAGTATATGTCAGGAGTGGGATTTGAAATTAAGTTTTACTAACTAAAAGGCAATATTCTATCCTCTCTGAAATGTTGCATCAGTTTTATTATTATTAAACATATTCTCATTTTTAACATAGTTCAGATAAAAAATTCTGTGACAAAGTATTATGCAGTCATAATTCTAGCATATTTAATTTGCTGAGGAATAATGCACAGATATTTAAAAAAAACTGCTTTTGGTTATAAAAAAAATTAGTAGGCTGTGAACTCAACTTGTAGAGGCTCATTGAAAGCATTCTTAGTATAACTCCATTGGCAGACAGGATCATAGTCATTCCTTCCCCATATCAGTAATTTTCAAAACTTGGCTTTCATTATTTAAACTCTGGCCTCTGTCCCTCTCTTATAGCTCCATTATTCCTATTCCCTTCAAAACCCCTACCCTTAATATCATACCTTCCTTCTGAAATATCAGTTCCTTATTGACTTCTTCCCTGCTTCTGATAAACATTCCCTTATCTGGAAAAACAAACAAACAAAAACCCCAACAAATCTTTCACTTAATCCACATATCCTTGCTAGTTATGGTCTCATGTCTCTTTCTTTTGAGGGCTAAACTGAAATATTTCTCCTTTTCATGCCTAAAATTTTTGAGAAAGCCATCTATAATCAATTCCCACATTTTCTTTCTTTCATGCTCTTAGTTCTTTACAATCTTTATCATTCAATGGAAACTGTTCTCTCCAAAGTTACTAATGAGATCTCTGAAATGTCAAATCTAAGAACCTTTTCTCAATCTGCCTTCCTGATCTCTCTGAAGCCCTTAATGCTGTCAAATACCCTCTTCTCCTTGATACTCCTTTCTCCCTAGGTTTCCGTGATACTAGTCGACCCTGTGTCTTCTAACAATCTAACCACTGGTGATCATTCTCCTTTTCAGCATTTTTATCTGTCTGTATCAGCAATGCCATATTCACAATGCCTATAGAGATTACAAATATGCTGATATAATTATCCATCACAAAATATATCATGCTTGCCATATGGGGAAATAAACTAGAAAATTTATTAAGATACCAAAAGACTGAGTCCCAAAACTAGAAAGTGAAAGCCATCAGAGTAGTTACGATATTGGCACAGATAGGTAAAGTAGAAAGCATCCACATTTTCAAGCCTTTAAAACAGAACAGGCTACCTCAGGAAAAGGTCCTCCTCTCCCCACGCACAGCAACCACCCAGCGTCCTGGAAGCGCGCTCCCAGCAGCTCCGGCCCCTGGCAGTCCTCAGCAGGAGTCCTTAGCAGAAAGTCGTTAGCAGTCCTAACTCAAAAAGGGTTTCGCGCTGCCGCTGCCTCTGCTGCTGCTGCCGCCGTAGCAACCACCGCCAGCCACCGCAGGAATGCTAGCTTGGCTTTCGCTTTCTCTGGCTTTCGCTTTCTCTTGCTCCGCCCCTTCCTGCTACGTCAGCATGTCCAATGGGGCATGGAAGATCTTTAAATCCCATAACCCTTACACAGTCATTCCTTCTAATAAGTGGTGCTCCCATGCTTCTCTTATCTGCTCCATTTACTCTACTATGCTTAGTCATCTTATTAGCTCCCATTCTTTCAATTAGCTTTATGATAGTGATTTTCAAATTGATGGATACAATCCTAGCCTCTCTCCTAACCTTCAGTTTAACGTCTCCAACTGCCTATTAGGCATCTCTACCTGGATGTCCTGCAGAGATCCTAAACTCAGCATCCCCCAAGCTGAATGATCTTTCTCTGCCCAAAATCCTCTTAATTCCAAACTTCCCTTTTATTATATAGGGCACCATCATCTTTTAAGTCATTCATGTATAGAAATTATATGTCATGCTTGATTATCTACTCTCTGTCAAGCACCACATCCACTTCGTTGCCAAGGCTTGTCAATTTTACATTTCT
Source organism: Petaurus breviceps papuanus (assembly GCF_028583685.1). Classification (NCBI taxonomy): domain Eukaryota; kingdom Metazoa; phylum Chordata; class Mammalia; order Diprotodontia; family Petauridae; genus Petaurus; species Petaurus breviceps. The sequence goes on from NW_027186304.1 coordinate 15,766,336, forward strand.
AACATTTCTCGTCTATGCCCCCTTGGCTCCTCTGCCACCACAGTCCTGCAGTCCCTCTTCTACTCCCACCTGGACTATTGCAATAGTCTGCTGAATGATCCCCCCATCTCAAGTCTCTCCCTACTTTAGTCTATTCTTTACTTAGCTATCAACTTGATCTTCCTTAAGGACCGTTATAGACAATATTCATCTACGAAAATGTTATACAGTTCAATTTATTCATTGAATTCTTAAGGAGAATTGTTTTGGGAATTTGTCAATTGTTAGCTTTTAAAAGAGAGTGAATTTCTGTATATAATTCAAGACACTAGGTCATGTCTCTCTAGGTATTCTCTAAGAGCTATTTTTTATTTTTGCAGCAGCAGCAGTGATGCATAACTTGGTTTGTATCATTTCCTTTTATGATACTAATTACAAAACTCAATATGTCCAAGATTCTTAAGGAAAACCTGTCTGCAGTTTTTATGGTCTTGGACTGATCTTGAAGTGCCATTATAAAGCCCCCATACCTATAAACAAACCTACATGACTGGCATTTGCTCTTCGTTGTCATAGTGCTGGTTGAATTCAGGATGACCTTGAATATACATGTAGGCAATGTTGAACATGTTATGTGAAGTGACATGGTCATTGAGTTAGAGAGTTGTTCCCATCCCATTAGATTGTGAGCTCTTTGAGGGCAGGGGCTGTGTTTTTGTCTCTTTGTATCCTCAACACAAAATGTACACCTGGCTCTTAGTAGACGCTTAATAAAGGTTTATTGACTGACCAATTGATTGTCTTCAAGTGATGAGACACTGATGTACAACTATCCATCATGTACAGGTTTATTAAAAGGAATAGAGGAGAGGATGATTAAAGGACAAGCAGGAATGGACTCTAACTGGAAGAAGAAAATGTATTTAGTACATTTATTAAAGAACAGGCAACCAGGAGACACACAAATACACACACGTGTTTGCATGCATGCACACACAAAGATATACATACATACAGACAGGCAGAGAGAGATGGAGAGAGATAGAGACAGAGTAAATAGTTAATGCAGTGATCATGTGGCACTCAGAGTGGGTGGGTGGGTAGAATCTGGATCATTGAGTTCATCAAGGTTGAAATTACCAATACTGAAAAAGATCAGCAGCTTCTCAATTCCATACCTTACATTCTTAAAAGTAAATAGCTCTTTCAAGGTAACCCAACTAGTCTATGTCAGGAAACAAGACATTAACCCTGGTCTTCTTGACTGTAAGGCAAGTCCTCTGTCAACTATGTCACAACAGGGTCTCTTTAGTGAACATTATTACCTTTTATAATAAAACACAGCTTTTAGAAGTAGCATATTTTAAAATGTCAATTTCTTGGCACTGACAAACCAAGGAAAATCAGACACTCAGGAGATTTTAGGCTATGGGGAAAAGGATAGAGGAAACTCAAATTTGTATTTGGCAATATGTTATCATGAGTGTGATTTGCATATGTATTGACATAAGATAATTAATTTTAGTTTGAGATTTCTTTTTCCTTTGCAATTTTTATGACACCCCTTGAGATAATTGGAGGCAGCCTGGGGTGTTACCAAGCCAGGGGTGGGAATCAGGGCATTATGAGCATGGCTTCCTGATGTTGCTTCCATGTGGCTATTAGTATTACAGACTGCAACATGTGCCAAGATTTATTAAGTGAAAAACTCATAAAGCTCTGTAAATAAAGTTCTCCTTATTCATTGTAGATAGCTTGAAACCCAGATTCCTTAAGAAGAGCTTTCCACTAATGCACACAACAGAAGTAACAGTGAGTTTTATTCTCCTGAGTGTGCTGAAATGATGTTTATTAGAAGAGCAGGGCACTTAATTCTAGCATCTAGGAGAAATACAGTAAGAATAAACTATCTGGAAAATATAGTCAATGTGATTCTTTTGGACTGTAAAAGAAAAATAAACAATCTCCCTGTGTTCACCCATAAATTGCACCACAATCAATATTTTAATTCTAGTCTGTGACATCATATAATTTTGTCTGATTATTATTCCACATTCCCAATAGGGGCAGAGGCTCCAGGATTAAGCCAATTGGGATATAAAAAGGTGAATCCCAGGAGAAGAAAAGTCCTTTGCGTGACTCAAGGAGCCCTTGGAGTATTGATAAAGGTCTGTAGAGGCCTCGAATTACCCAGGGCTATGACTATTTAGGAATGAAGGAGAGGGAATGGGTAACACTTCATTAAAGTTAAAAGGTGAGAAGCTACTTATTTAATTGAATTAGATGACAGAACACATGGCCTGAGTTTCATAGCTTTTTCCAAGACTCTCTGGACTAGGGAGGTGAGTTATTTTAATTCAGGAGGTCATCAGGCTTGGGGGAAATGGCACAGCCAAGTTTAATTTCAGTACTCTCAAGAGGGGAGCAGTTTCTGGATCCAACTAGACAATCAGTGGAGGAGAAAAATTAAATAAACTTGTAGCCTTCAGGCTTTCATGCATCTTAGAACCACATGAAAGCTGCTCTTACGATAAAGAATGAACTATGAATTTTAAAAACGGATGAAAAATAAACAAATGTAAACATCCCAAAGGAAGCTTCTCAGTTTTTCAAAGAAAATTTCCAAGGGGAAAAGTTATGTCCTCGGAAGGGTTAACGGGGCTTTCTTTCATGAGGACATCTACCCAGAAGGGGAAAGATGAAGCAGAACTGACCAAGACTGAGGTCATACTAAGCTCTGTGCATTTTCTACTTGAATATCTGATATACCCAATAAAAATCTCTTCTATTTCCCTACTTGTTAGAAGGGATGTTTTGTTTTGTTTTGTTTTGTATCTGGTAACCTAGGTCTTTGCTCCAGATGTCATGGCACTTATCCTTCAAGTCAACATTTATATTTCCTTCGATTCTTTGTTTGTTGCTATTTGGATATGTCTTAGCGGTTAGATCTCTGATGGGGGAACTCTCCGATTTTGGCACATGTTAGGCACAAAATAAATGTTTCTTAATGGATTGATTCTTCTTATCCTCTTTTCTGAAGCCAGTAATTTCAGATATGAACATGATTATTTTGTCAGAGTTCTCATGAGGAAGACCACAAGGAAAGCAGTGTTATAGTGGTTATGAAAAGTACCCTCTTCCTACGCATCTTGGTTTGTGCCTCTCAGTCACATTTCATAATCTTGTTCCAGTCTCTCTTTCCAGCATTACTAGATGTATATTACTCATCTTCATTTATTCTGTAATTTATCCAAACTGGGCATCTTGTAGTTCCTCAGAAGATATTCCATCTACCTTCTCTGTGGCTTTACATTGTCTGTTTCCCAGAATGGCTATTTCCTCACCTTTACCTTTTAGGGTAACTAGCTTATTTTAAACTTCGCTCAAATGCCAACTCCTACATGAGGTTTTTCCTTATTTCCATGCTCATAATGTTCTTATTGCCACCCTTGGCTTGGTGATACCATAGGCTACCTTCAATTATCTCAAGGGGGTGTCATAAAATAGTCACCTGTTTCACGTTTGTTGGATTTAATTTTCTTCTCCTTTGGCAATAATTCAGAAATGATAAGGGCAGCTTAAAAAACTCAAAGAGTTGTTGAAGCCTACACTACCAGAGAGTATGAAAGCTCCTTCAACCAGGAAGACCTTTACAGAATGCTTACCACTTCATTCTGTTGGTTTGTTTGTTTGTTTTTGCCATTAGTGTTTTCTTTTTTGTTATAAGATACTTTAACTTTCTGTGTCACTCTTTGCTGTAATGATTCATCAGCAAAAGATTTAAAAGAGACTTTGTAAACTTCGTATCTCAAGCTGATCAGTGTGTAAGGGTGGGGTAAAGCCAACAATAATAGCCACCAAAAGAACAAAAGAAAAAGCTGGCCTGGGAACCAGGAGGCCCTTGGAGGAAGACATTTTTAACCTCATTAAACCTCAATTTCTATCTTCTAATGGGTTTGACAGGTACCTAGATTGAATATAGAGCCATACTAACCTAAAACAGGATAAGCAAGTATCCTTTATTGCAGGGGCACACTCACAATAGATTGCCAGTGGTTTACCAAAGCCTCAGCTACTACTTTGCTGAGGCTAGACCTGAGGGGACAGAGTCAACTTTCCAGGGGAGCTAGGAGCTAACTTTTATAGCGTCATTTATGTGGATCACTATCAGGCATATCTAGGACACAGGTGGCCCTGGATGCCAGTGATTAATCCTGGTGCTTTCAGGTGTGAAGTCATGGGACAGTCTCTTGTGACCACCCAGGCTCTCCAGAATTTATCTGTAAAATGAGGAACTTAGGTTAAGCCACTTTCCCTCCCTTCCTCCACCCTGCCCCAATCATTTTCCTCACAGTTTTAGAACTGTGTTTTTCTATGATTAATTTACTAGGCCACCAGTAGGTAATTGAGAAGTTAATGCAATGAATACAATAGAGAAAGTATGTGTCTTGTTGCGACATCTTGCTATTACCAGTAGCAACGTATTGAAAGGGATAATTATAACAATTTTGGGGGAAATCAATGTGTTAGAATTTCTATTTACAAGTAACTTTGCCACTAAAGTCTCCCAAAGGATAGAGGGGAAAGAACGGGAAGAAAGTATTAAAATTAGTTTTGTTCTTGTTGTTTATCCCACGAATCTTTCTTCCTTTAAATCCAGGCATTATAATGACATGTTTTGCTGTTCAAACATTAATACAACTAATTCAGGAAGTTCTTCCTTGGCTAAACGTTGAATTCTCATGAATTTCGTTCTGCTCAATTTATTTCAAATCAACAAACAACAGTTAGGCACCTATAAGTTAAGGAATACTGTGCCAGTGACTGGAGGCAATAGCAGAATTAGGTAAGGCAAAGACTCCAGACTTATGAATCCTGCATGGTGGCAGAGATATTCTGTGCAGAGATATGCTTGTCCCCTTTGACCTGGCAATACCACTTCTAGGGTTGTATCTCAAAGAGATAATAAAAATGGGAAAAGGACCCACATGTGCAAAAATATTTCTAGCAGCTCTTGTTGTGGTGGCAAAGAATTGGAAACGGAGGATATGCCCATAAATTTGGAAATGACTGAATAAATTGTGGTATATGAATGTAATGGAATGCTATTGTTCTATAAGAAATGATGAACAGGTGGACTTCAGAGAAACCTGGAAAGACTTTTGTGAATTGATGATGAGTGAGGGGAACAGAACAAGGAGAATATTGTACACAGTAGCAGCCATGTTGTGAGATGACTAACTTTGATAGACTTAGCTCTTCTCAGCAACGCAAGGATCTAAGACAACTCCAAATGATTTTTGATGGAAAATGCTGTCCACAGAGAAAGAACTATGGATTTTGAATGCAGATTGAAGCATACTATTTGCTCTCTCTCTCTCTTTGCTTTATTTTTTTCTTTCTCTTAGTCCCTACCATTCATTCTAATTCTTTAAAGCATGACTATCATGAAAATATGCTTCATAAGAATGTATGTGTAGAGCCTATATCAGATTATATGCCATATTGGGAAGATGAAAGGGAAGGCGATGGAGAAAATTAAAAGTCGAAAGCTTAAGGAATTGAATGTTGAAAACTAAAAATAATTTTAAAATGAGAGAAATGTGCTTGTGCCAGTTTGAAAGGCCATTTTTAAATTTTATTATACAAAAAAAAAGAATGCCAGGGATCACCTCCAACCCCTAAAAAGAAAACACTCTGTGGTTAAGTAAGTCTTCATAGGTACAATAACCAAGTTTTCCTTCCTACATACTCTTAGGCACTCTAAACTCTGAGCCTGCATATGATTTACTTTTGCTTATGCTAACTAGTTCAATGGAAACACTAGTTAGACTTACACTTTATTAATCAAAACATGCTAGCAATGCCCTCTCAAAAGAGACCACTACCACTTCTATGTTTTAGAGGATACAACAGGCTTCTTTCTTACTCACTCCACTAGATGAAGTGCCCTCTCTGCCCAGGGGAAGAAAGGCCATGCCTCCCTCTTGGGTGATTGTCTTTGAAATCTCCAAAAATCTTCATCACCCAAATATTAGTGCATGCAAGCCAAGATAGTAATTGTTTGAGTTTCAAGTACAGGGAATACTACAGCCAGTACTGATTGCTATTTAAATACAAACTGACACTGGAATCTCAGGTAGATTTTATATTTATATTTAAAATACTTTGCTGATATTTTATTTGGTAGTTTACTTCAAAATAACTGAAGTGGTTTTTTTTTAAGATCTTAATCATTGGCCATCTTTCAGAGGGTATATGTATAGCTGTCAGATTTTTGAAAGCATACAAAAATGCTAATTTTTACAGCATCAAATCACACAAATGTTCATCTTAATGTTGAAAAATACCTTACTCCAAACAACTCAGTCACAAAATGGAGACAGAACAAAATTGAAGCAGTTGTACTAAATTGACAAACTATCTTATTAAGGAAATAGAACTTCTTGTAACCACATTTTCATTTATACTAAATTACCAATTTTTCTCATTATTTAGACTGATAAAATAATCATGGCCATAGCTGAGATAATAGGGTAACCAAAGGTGAGGAGCCATCAAGGGGTTTCCATACTGAAAATCTGGCCACTCAGAAATAAAATGTCCTACACTTCTGTAGGACAGAAAAAAAAGTTCAGGAGTAATTTTCAGGAAAGAATTGCTATAACACCTGGAGACAGGATTTGAGGGTGGGAGGGTTGGTAGAGCAACCTTATTAAAAGCAGAAAATATATATAAAGAAAAAACATAGTAAGGTCAAATATCAGCTGAGTCAACTAAAGAATTTACTAGCATTTTTGGCATCAACACACCTGAAGACACACATTTTTGTGTTTTTTAAATATCTCCTTTTTTGGATACAGATTTAAATGTTTCAGAATGATTTTCTTTAATTTTTAATATGCTATTATGTTTTCCCTTTAATTACACATAAAGACTATTTTCATTTTCATTTTTGCAATATTTTGAGTTGCAAATTTTTCTCCTTCTCTTCATCAGTTTTCTTACTCTGTTTAGCTCTTCCTGGTATCGGTATCAGCACCATATTTGTGTCATTTTAAAAAATATCAAGACTTTCCCATTTTCCCAAATAATTTACATAGTATTGAAATTAATTGCTTAAATATTTGATAGAATTCACTTGTGAACCCATGTAGTCTTAGATTTGTTTTTTTCCCTTTTAGGGAGCTCATTGATGGCTTGTTCACTTTCATTTTCTATGGTGTTGTCATTTAGTTACAATATTTCCTAATATGCTAATCTAGGTAATTTATATTTTTGTAAATATTCATTGATTTTGCTCAGATTGTGAGATTTATTGACATAAAATTGAGCAAAATATTCCTTAATCATTATTTTAATTTCTTTTTCATTGGCAGTAATTTTATGCTTTTAAATTTTGATACTGGATATTTGGCTTTCTGCTTTTTAAAAAAGAAAATTAACCAATGCCTTATCTATTTTTGTGCTTTATTATCCCCCATAAAACCATCTTCTGATTTCATTCAATAGCTTCTTACTTTTAAGCTCATTAATCTCACCTTTGGCTTTCAGGATTTCCAATTTGGTATTCTACTGGGTATTTTTTTTTTTTAAGCAATCGGGGTTAAGTAACTTGCTCAAGGTTACACGGCCAGGTGTTTCTGGGTGGGTGCTAAGTGTCTGAGCCCGGGATTCGATCTCCAGGTCTTCTCAACACTGGAGCCGGTGTTCTTACTCGCTGTGCTACCTGGCCGCCCCTTCTACTGGGTATTTTTAATTTGCTCTTTTTCTGTGCTCTTTTGTTGCTGTTGCATGTTAAATTCATTGATCTGCACTTTCTCTATTTTGTGGATGTAAGAATTAAGAAAGATAAATTTTTTCCCCAAGTATTGCTTTGGCTGCATTCCATACATTTTGGTATCTTGACTTATTGTTGTCATTCTCATTAATGAAATTATTGATTGTTTCTATGATTTCTTCTTTGATCACTTATTTTTTAGGATTAGGATATTTGGTTTCCAATTCTTATTTGAGCTTTCCACTGCCCTTTGTTGAATGTATTTTTATTGCATTGTGATAAAAAGATACATTTTATACTTTTACCTTTCTATATTTGATTTTGAAGTTTTTACGTCCTAATATATGGCCACTATGTGTGTATGTGCCATGTACTGCTGAAAAAAAAAATTCTATTCCAATTTAACTTTCTCCAAAGGTCTGTCATTTCTAACTTTTCTAAGATTTTATTCACCTCCTTAATGTCTTTCTTGTTTATTTTTTATTGGATTTATCAAGTTCTGAGAGAGTACAGTTGATGTTCTCAAGTAATATAGTTTTACTGTTTATTTCTTCCTCTAAATCTGTTAATTTCTCCTATAACAATTTGGATACTATAACACTTGTTGCATATGAGTTTGTTTGTTTATGGTACCTTTTCAGGAAGATATAGTTTCCTTCCTTATGTCTTTTAACCAAATCCATTTTTGTTTTTGCTTTCTTTGAGATCAGGATGACTAGCCCTGTTGTATATTTTTTTTTTTCCTGCAGCTGAAACATAATAAATTCTGTTCCAGTCCCTTATCTTTATTCTGTGTGTCTCTCTGCTTCCACTGTGTTTCTGGTAAAAACAAACAAACAAATATACTATAATTTCTTGGTTTTGATCCACTGCTCTCTGCTTCTATTTTATGAGAGTTCATCCCATCCACAGGTATGATAACTGACTGTGTATTTCCCCTCTACCCTACTGCTCTTCCTCTTTGTCCTCTTTCTTTCACTCTTTCCCTCTGCACCAGGGTTTGCTTTTGTGTACCACCTACCGCTTTCTACCCTCCCTTCTGTCAGCCCCACCCCCTCCATACTTAATTTCCTTTCACTCTTTCCCTCTGCACCAGGGTTTGCTTTTGTGTATCACCTACCGCTTTCTACCCTCCCTTCTGTCAGTCCCACCCCCTCCATACTTAATTTCCTTTCTTCCCACTTCCCTGTCAGGTAAGAGAGATTTATATATTTAACTGATGGTGTATACTATTCTTTATTTGAGCCAATTTGATGATAGTAAAGTTAAAGAAATGCCCATCTCCCACCTTTACATCTTTCCCTCCACTGTAATAGGCATTTTGTGCCTCCTCATGTGAAAAAGAATGACCCCATTCTGCCACTTCCTTCCTTCTGCACCCACTGTACTTCTCCGTCAAATCCTTTAATTAATTTTTTATGTCATTTCCTATCCTCTGACTTATTGTGAATCCCCAAAATTTGAATTATTACTGCTTTGCAGTAATTTTTCCTTGACCTGATAGTTCTATAGTTTTGATATGATATTGCTTTGATTTTTTTATTTTAAGATCTCTTTCCTGAGGTGATTGGTGGATTCTTTCAATGCCAATTTTTCCCTCTGATCCCAGGATGTCAGGGCAGTTTTCTTGATAATTTCTTGATAGATGCTGTCCAGGTCCTCCTTTTGATTATGGCTTTCAGGTACTTCAATGATTCTTCTATTATCTCTCCTGGATCTATTTCCCAGGTCAGTTGTTTTAACACTGAGGAATTTTAGATTTCCTTCTCTTTTGCATTCTTTGGATTTTGTTTTGTTGGTTCTTGATGTATCAAAGAGTCATTAGATTCCACTTCCCTCATTCTAAATTTTAAGGGTTTCCCTCAATTTTTGTACTTCCTTTTCCATTTAGCCAATACTACTTTTTAAGGAGTATATATATGTATATTTTTTTCTTTCTTTTTTCCAGTCTGCTGACTCTTATTTTTCCCCAAAATTATCTTGCATCATTCTCATTTCTTTTCCAAATTCCCCTTCTATCACTTGTATTTGATTTTAATCTCCTTTTTTAGTTTTTCTAAGAGTTCTTTCTGGGCCAATACTGGACCACTTCTCATTTTTCTTTGGGGTTTTGCCTAAAGGTGTTTTGATATTGTTGTTCTCTTCTGAGTTTGTGTCTTGATCTCTCTCACCACAATATCTATGGTCAGATACTTTTTTAGGTTTGTTTTTTGTTGATTATTTTTGGCCATTTCCCTTTTAAACTTAAACTCTGCTCCTGGGGCATAAGGGGCAATGTCCCAAGCTTCTTTGGCTGTAGGCCCTGGCTGTTTACCTGGTGCTGCACTATTATTTCCCTAAGGCCCATGGGGGACCCTTGTGTCTGGTGTTCTTCTGAGGGTGGTGGGGGGGTGAAGAGTGGGTGGAGCTTCTGGAGGTCTTGAGGGGTTGGCAGCTTACCTGGTGTTGACCCAGGGTCCCATTGTGTGTGCTGTGGCCCATGGAGGTTCCTTATTTTGGTTTCTGCCTATTTACTGGCTGTTACTGTGAAAAAAGTATAAAAGTGAGGGAGCACCAAGAAGATTGGTGACTTAATGTACTAATTTTAATATAGTTTGGGCTTCAAATCTTATTGATGCAGTCATTATTTCCTTTTCTAACCTCTGCCCACAGAATCCCCCATCTATTGGAAAGATTATTTTCCTCTTTGGCTATAGTAATGAGGGTGAAGATAATGAGGAAGCTGCTTACACTTAGATGATCATTTCTTCACATGTGCTACCCTCTAGAATACACATCAGTTTGAAAATTCTTCCTTTCATTTTCCAGATCTGTCAATCATCACTCTTTATGTCTCTCTTATTTCTCTCTATCATCTCTGTCTCTGTCTCTATCTGTCTGTCTTCCAATGACAAGCCCCTTGCACACCTCAGGGTCAAGGCTCACTTCTTGTGCTCTAGCCAAAATAGCAAATAGAACACAGATACCATTGTGGAGGATCATCTAACTTTACTCTTTTCGATTTTTGCCTTGTGACTTTCCCCACACATTCCCTGACCTGTGCCTTGGGAATTTATGATGTCAGGAACTCCTAGGTCCCCCAGTGTGGGGCTGACAAAGAATTTTCCTGTATAAGAGAGGGAAATCACTGACAAGAAAGGGGAGCTCAAACCTGACATGCCTGGCTAAAATCCTATGGAGTTCTCTAAGCCATCCAGCATGGTTACTCCTGGCCTCATCAGCTGTGGTAGACCAGTCAGGGGCAGTGCTTTCAAGCCCTGGGCCCCAGCATAGAAGGACATAATCAGGCCCCAGTATTACAGTACCTACAATGTAATTACTAACTATTGGAAGATAGTGGCAGGGCAGAGTCAGGCCATTTATACAGGGGATTTCAGAGGTCAATGTCAGACTCTATTAGTGGTAGGTCTTTATTGACACTGATTCAGCATGGGCAAGAAAGGCTAAGGTCTTAGGAATTTCAGTCGCTATGCCTCAGTATAGGGGATTGCAGTTGACTGTGGTCAAGTGGGAAGGAGGCAGGGACAGGTCTAGGAAGTAGTTAATGCAGACAGGGTCTTGTGGTATCTGGGGAGCAATAGTCCTGGATGTAGGTCCCAGTCTTGGATAGAAGGGGTAGGACAGTGAGCACAACCACAATGGAAGAACTTCAGGTAGAACTCAAGTGCCTTGCTTTCTAATCCATTTGCCTTTGGATTCACAAACCCTGGGCTTGTGTTTAAATTGAGTTCTCCCTAATTATAAAGGCTTGCAAATGCTACCAGTGTACTTTCCCCTATGATTTTGTATAATTTCTAGGACAGAGTTGTTGATCACCCATGACACAGATTTGTTATTGTCAATTTCTTTAATATTGATATATCTTATACACTTGGCCAGCTCAGCAACACATCATGGCACACTGGGCTCCCCCAGCAATTGTATGCCCAGACACAACCATATCTGAAGCTGTTATTTTCATTATTCTTTTTAAAACAAGATCTTATAAGTTTCCTCTTGGTTTCTTCCAAAATTATAAATACTTGAACAAGCAGAATGTTAGGGTCTAGTCTTAAAACAGTAAAAGTCCTTTGTTTCTCCCTACTAATATGTGGTGGTTTTAGGCAGTCCTATCAATCAGTAAACATTTATTAAGCTCCTTCTATAGGCTAGGTACTGTGCTAAGTATTGAGAGGGGTTTTGCTGAAAGAGGCAAAAGAGAGTTGCTGCCTTCAAGGAACTTACAATCTAATGGGAGAGACAATGGTGTCCTCAGAGCTATTACCTTTAGAAATATTGCTTTACTTGGTGCACAATAGTGCTATTACTATTTGTGCCTGCTATTACTAACAGTTTCCTGAAATGTTCTGAGACCTTGCTTCTTCACCAGTAAAATGAGGGTAAGAAGAATTGCCATTACCTCCTTATAGGATGTTGTGAAGACAATTATTTATAAATCACATAGTGTTACATGGATGAATTGGCATATTATTACTATCACAATCTTATCACTATTATCATCACTATCTTCATTAATAGTATTTAGAAATTGATTATGTCAGTTTTTGTTTTGTTTTGCAAGATGCTCTTGTGTGGTTGTTCAGTTGATTTTCAGTCTTGTGTAACTCTTCAGGACCTCGTTTGTGGTTTTTACTGGAGTGGTTTGTTATTTTTTTATGCAGCTCATTTTACAGATAAGGAAACTGAATAAAATAAGGTTAAGTGACTCTATCAGTCACACATCTAGTAAGTTCCTAAGGCCAGATTTGAACTCACTTAAAAGAGTCTTCCTGACTCCTGGCCCATCATTATATCCACATAGCTGCCCTCTTCTGGGTGCATACAACTTTTAATCACATAAATTGTAATTTAAATAATATGTATTTTTTTCTGAAAAAATATAATAACATTTTCCCACCCCAGCCCTCTGTATAATGTTTCTATACATCCTCATGAGTTATTGAGGAACCAGGAAAAGAGCTATCAGAGATTTTCAGAGCATAACTACATGACTAAAGGATTTTTGCTATTCTGGGCATCCTTCCTTTTTTTGTGAATACACTCTTGCTCTCCGATCTTGTTCCACAAATTTTATTTGAAGGTGAATGGGTGGGTGTAGTATAGGATAAGGGTGGTTGGTGCACTTGAGATTTCTATTAGCCATTGGGAACATTTGGGCCACACTCAAAAATAGAGCACCATCCCTCCAGGAACTTCTCTCCTTGAAAATCTATTTCTTAAGCTAAAATAGAAAAAAATAGGAAATTAAGTTCATTTTTGAAAAATTAAGAACTTTTCAGAAGTGTATCTATTTTATTCAGAAAACAGTACTTCTTTTAATTAAGGAGGTTTTTTTCTTGTCCTTCATGGTAGCCAAAGCATATGACATCATTCTTCAAATTTGTTCTTAAAAGTGAATTTATATTTTACTTCTTTTTAGAGATATATTTTATTGTTACTTTTCTTTTACATTGCTAAATTTCTCCCTGTGCTTCATAATTAAATTCTAAAACCATTTGCTATGCTTCATATCTGTGTGCCAAACACTAGGATGGGATATACCATATACACAGCTAAGTAAATGCAGAGTGTACAGAAAGTAATACAAAGTAATTTCAAGAAGGACAACTCACCACTTTGGGGTTCAGGAAAGGATTGTTTGTATGAAATGGTACATGAGTCATGAAGGAAGTTAATTAGTAATTCTATGAGACTGAGGTGAAGGGGAACACATGCAAAATAAAATTGGCCGATAGATAAAATGAAAATTATAGCTTATTTATTATAATGTATGCTCTTGTCTCACTCTTTTAGTACAAGGCGTGCTATATACATCCTTGATTTTCCACAATATCCAAAGGCATATGAGGGATTTCTTTTATCTGCCATCGGATGGACCGCTCCCTCTGTTCTCCTATTATAATAGGCCAATAACTAGCACACCAAGTTTGATTTAATCAATTAATATCAGATACTTTTACAGAGAGATCTTTCCTTCAAAGATATGACAAATATTCCACTCCAAAACTTGGCTGCATAATTTCTCCTACATCAGGAATATCTGTTGCAGATGGGGTTAGGTTCACACTTTAGTTCAGTTTCTGAATAGAGTTAGTCTTATCAAAATCACATCCATTAAAAAAAGATTTATTTTTTGGAAAAACAAATGTCACAAGTTCATGTCTAGAGCTAACTACTTTGCTTGCTTCTTTTGGCTAGAGTCTCATACCTTTGTTCCTTAGAATATCAGTACTTGGCTGCTTACAATGTTTAGGATTCCTGAAGTTCTGGACCATTTCAATGGCAAGCAAAATAGGATTTTTTTGCTGTTTTTTTTTTTTTGGACTGAGTTTTAGCTAAGGAAGTGCCTTTGAGCCTAGCCTTTGATTGTATCAATAGTCTGATTGGAAACAGTATACATTGTATTGCCTTTAATAAGCCTAAGGGAGTTTGAAGATATTTCCTGCTTGGGGAGTCTAGGTGGTGCAGTGAATAGAGCACTGGCCCTGAAATCAGGAGGACCTGAGTTCAAATTTGCCCTCAGACACTTAACACTTACTAGCCATGTGACCTTGGCCAAGTCACTTAACTCCAACTGCCCTGTCTTCCCCCTCCAAAAATAAAAAAAAAAAAAGATATTTCCTGTCCTTAATAGCCCGAAGGGAAGTTGAAGATCTCTCCTGAACCTTTACAGGCCAAATGTAATCACATGGGAGCCCACAGTGGGAGGAGCTTGAAAAGAGGGTGGAACAGCAAAGGGCAGATAAGAACAGGAGCAGAGTTGGGAGCAGCCAGTACCGAGAGGGAGGATATTTGGGATGTTGGCACTCTGTTGATCTGTATTACTTAAGTCCTGGCTGTTGTTCTGTGTTGATTTCTCAGACAGAAGCTCTGTCTCTTCTGTATTGGTTTCTTGTGGTCCTATTAAACTTTGTTTTCCCAGAAGCAGAAGTGAGAAGATCTTGCAGGGGAACAGTCCCTGTGAGCTGAGATATGGAACAGGAGGGGAGATCTGCCTTCACGTGAATCCAGGCAGGAGTTGGGAGTGGTCAACCCTTGGAGAAGGAGCCCCAGGGTTTGGAAGCCAGCCTCAAGTCAAGATGAAAAAGGACTTTACTTACATAGTCTATATTGACTGAAGAGATTGTAACTTACTGTGAAGTAGGGGTGGATAATGTGTGCATTTTCTGCTAACCCTTAAAGATATAAGATATACTGAATGATATGTTTTGCTTAAGACTATATGGCCACCTTAGTGATAAGTTATGTTGTTGTGAATGTCATGCTTTAGTTTGTTTATTGCTGAATAAATAGACAGCTCAGAGACCCTTAAAGTCATTCACAGCAGCAGTACTCAGGAGATATGCTCCTCATTGCCTGTACAGCCACTGAGACTTATCGACAGAATTCAAAGTTTGCATTCCCTCTTGCACCTACAACATGAAAAAGAACAAATAAAAAAGCCCCAAGAAGCATCTCTGTTACTTGGGGACCTTAGGACCTCAGTAGAGGAGAAGCCACACAGTCCATTCCCTTACAGCATTGTTCACTCACCAGAAGCTATTAGCAAAGGAGTCACCTGGCTTCTTCAGACATAATTACATAGTACAAAGCCAAAACAGGTTCTGCTTCAGGACCCTGTGAATATGTGAAAAGTCCCACCTAAAAACGTAATGGAAAGGGGCTCTGGCCAACCAAATTGTAGGTCAAACCAGAACCATTAACAAAATTTTCATGTATACTCCAGTCCTCATAATTCTCCCAGAAGCAACTCTCTAGCATACTTCATGTGGATGATGCCATCTGAGCAAACAGATGGGGTCTGCACATATGTTAGACTGGGACACAATAGAATTTTCCCAAATAGAATTGTGTTGGGTTAAAATAGAGGGAAAAGGAGAAAGAACTAATGTTATTCAAAATATTTCCTTCATATGTAGGTGAGTCAGAAAATTTTTAATGACTTACAGAGTAAACATTAAATATTATTCTCTAGCCAGGGTCATAAAAATGAATATTTCAAGTCAAAGGACGCCTTGTTCAAGTTGAACTCCAAAAAGAAAAGAAGGCAAGTTTGAACATTTTCTTTAGAACCATAAGGTATGTCATATAAATGACAAATGTTGTAACCTTCACCTCTATTATGCTGTTCATTCTTTTTCAGTCGTGCTAACTAAAACATTAATTTAAAAAGCTGTGTTCTGAACTATTAGAAAATGAATGTATAATGGAAAAGGTGAAAAATAGAATAGTGTAGCTGTTCATTCTCCCTTTTTAAATAAGTGTTGGTAATTAATTTTCTCATAAGATATGTTTGAGGTGAATGCATTAATCTTGGCAACAAAGGTTTTACATTTCCAAATAGAATGAGGTGAAGGATAAGCATGTATTTAGCAAAATTCTTGCTGTATGTCCTTGAAGTAATTGTAGCATCTTTGCCTCATTTTGTCATTCATTGAACTTTGAAGATTTGACCTTTATTCCTACTTCACAAGAATGTTTAACTAGAAACTTAACTAAGGAGGGAGTAAAGGTGTTGGACTAAAATAATGAAACCTAAAAGGTGCTAATAGCATCTTAATTCCCTTGGCAAACTGGGGTGAGCTCTTTTCCTATTTTCCTTTGTTTGATTCCACCCTACATAAGACTCCACCACAGTGGTCTCCCGAACTGTATTCTTGTACCTCCATCAACACAATACAAAGTCCCATCCTATCACCACACAAAACTTAGGGTACCTGTTATTCTGCTTGCTTGTGTAAAAAAAGGAATCCTTCTTATATCCCAAATATTAAGTCAATATACCCAGATGTTAGCTCTCTAATTATTACTGTAAGTAGTTTGGATATATAGATTTATTAAGATCCTATGAATCGATCATGCAACAAATATTTCTTAAGCTCCCACTGTCCCAAGAACTATGCTAGGCAAAAATGAGAAATTCCGACATGAACCAGCTAGGTTGCTCAGCGGATAGAGCACCAGGCTTGAAGTAAGCAAGACCTGAATTCAGATCCAATCTAACTGTTTGACCCTGGCCAAATCACTTCACTCCATTTGCCTCAGTTTCTTCCTGTGTAAAATGAGTTGGAGAAGAAAATGTCAAACCACTCTAGTATCTTTGCCAAGAAAACCCCAGACAGGGTAATGAAGAGTTGGATATGACTGAAATTACAAAAAAAAAAAAGGCAACAACAAAATGAACCAAATGAATGAAAGGAAAAAGTACCATGTAATGAACTGTTTTAATATTCCAAAGTGTGTATCGACGCTTGAGTCTCTGCCTTTAACAACATCAAAAATAAAATTAATCCATTACTTTACTTAACTAGGAGAACCCAATACCATATTTATTACTGCATTTATATTCATATAAGAAATAAACTATGAGGTTTTGTCATTGTTGAACAAGCTTATCTATATCTGTCAGATCTTGCTTTA
Organism: Petaurus breviceps papuanus; assembly: GCF_028583685.1. NCBI lineage: Eukaryota > Metazoa > Chordata > Mammalia > Diprotodontia > Petauridae > Petaurus > Petaurus breviceps. Next base: position 15,783,515 of record NW_027186304.1, read on the forward strand.
TCTTAATTAGCATGAAGTCTGTGACACTGTTTAACACTTTTGTTTGAGTTTTAAACCTTGTTGTTGTCTTTTTTGTCTATAACTGTGATTTAATCAGTATAGTGATTCTTTGAAGAACTGAATCTAAATTAATCTTTCATAGAGACACGATCTAGTATGGGTGTCCTGGGGGCAACGACAAATAAAATGATCAAAGAATGGATCTATTTAGAGAATGATTAACTTTCTGCAAACTAAAATTAAAAAAAATAGAGATATCTTTTTATTTCATCAAATAAGATTGTTTATCATTTTTGTTTGCATACCAAGTATGGTGACTACATACAGATTCAAGTGACAAGTAAGGAAAGGGCTTGTAATGTAAACCATTAACAAAATTTCAAAGGTGAATTTCACAGTTCTGAGGATCTAGACTCAGGAGAAAGCTAAAAAGGACTGGTTCATTGCTTTTTTCCAGAGAATCAATAATCCTTTATCAGGCTTGGATTTTGCTGATTTAACTTTTCTACCTTTATTTGTTTATGTTTATGTTTCTTTTGATGGCCTAATTCAAGAATATATAGAAGCAAGAATGAAATGGATAGAAGCCTTTAACAATTGGACTCTTATTTTCTGGATAATGAACTTGCCTCCAAAGCCTTTCCACTTCCAAATTTGCCTATTACTGTCAAAGATAAACATCATTCTCCCTGTCACCCATGATCACAATCTATATTTCATGATCTACTACTCACTGTCTTACTTCACTCCACCACACTTACCCTTACCCCATATTCAATCTGTTTCCAAAGACTATTGATTTTACCTTTGTAACATCCCTTGTATATGCCTCCTCACTTTTGACATTGCCACTGCTATGGTGCAGGCCCTTATTACTTCACTCCTAAAAGTATTGTAATAGCCTTCTAGTTGGTCTCCCTTCCCAAAGTCTTCCCATTCCAGTACATCTTCCACTCAACTGCTAAAGTGATCTTTCTGAATTGCAGGTTGGATAATGTCCAGTTTCCCTCCACTTCCCACCTCCTGCCCACATACACAATAAATAAAAGCTGGTAGTTCCTATGCATTTCTAGTATCAAATATAAAATCCTCTATTTAGTGTTCAAATCCTACATAATGCTCCCCTCTTTCCAGTCTTCTGACACTTTATGATCTATCACTGGCCCCTGCTCTGTGATCCAGTGATACATACCTCCTATCTCGTCTTTGAACAAGATATTCCGTCTCCCCGCTCCTGAACATTGCCACTGGTTGTTCCCTGAGTCTGTAATTCTATTTCTTTTCACCTCTGCCTCTTGGCTTCTCTAGCTTCCTTCAAGTCCTAGTTTAAATACCATCTTTTTAAAGAAGTCTTTCCTGATCCAAGTTAATTCTTTTGCCTTCCATTTGTGAATTATCTCCAATTTACATTGAATATATTTTATTTAAACATAGTTTGCATGTTGCCTCTCCCATTACACAGTCAGCTCTTTGAGAGCAGACTTTTTCCTTTCTTTCTATAGTTCACACTTAGAATAGTACTTGACACAATAAACAGTTAATAAAAGTCTATTTTTTTGACTGATTCTGAGGGAGAGATCAGAAGAAATAAATAAAATACATGTTAAACTATCACAAATAGTTTGATCATCACCTCCTTTAAAGTTATAGTGGAGATAGTCCAAGACCCTGAATTCAAAAGCATCCGGAATAGCAGTGTCCCCAGACCACTGGTCTTAGTACTAGCTGATTCTCACAGTAATTGGCTCCAGAGAAAGGCCCATCTCCTTTACCAACAGCAGTTCCAAATGTGGACAAATCACCACCAACTGGTAGGTATACCCCAAAGCCTTTGCAAAGGCAGGACCCCTAAGGAGCTTCAGCTCTGCTTCCAACTCAACCATCGTCCCAACCACCATGGTAGGAAGTGATCTCTGTCGAGTTAGTGCTTGACAATTGTTCTTCTTATCATTAAAGTCCTTGGCACTGTCAAATGGCTCGGCATCAGAGACTTATATGATTTTATCACTGGAAATATGATTAAGGGCACATTGCCATCTACTCTGCTGTTAAAGTATCATAGGACCTCTCCATTTTACTTGTAACTGAAACATTTATTGTATGTTGTCTCCCCTACAATGTGAGCTCCTTGAGTACATGGATTATTCTACTTTTACATTTGTGTACCTAGTATTTAGCACAGTACTTTTCACTTAATAAGTCCTTAATAAATTCTTTATTCATTCCATTTGCTCATTCATTCAAACATAGGAAACCTCTGATTAGAATACTTCCTCCTTCAGTCCAGATCAGTAATGCTTATGTAATTTAGAGTTTTAGTGGCTTGCCTGGGGATACTATTAGGTGATTTGTTCAGGGTCATAAAATTATCGTGCTTCAGAGTATTAGATAATGTCCCACCTTTATCCAATCAATCCCATTAAAAGACTTCACTGAAAAGCATTGTTGTTTGAGAAATTTTGAAATTATTACATACATATATACATAGGTATACTTTTATATATAACCACTATATATACACAGAGTATATATCATACATGGTTGTGTGTTTTCACTATATATATGCATATATAGAGAATATGAATACACACATATATATATATACATGTAGATGTAATTTATATATGTGCATATACATGCATACATACATATGTATGTGTATACACATCAGTGAAAATACCAGTCCTTTTATAAATATTTTTAAAACTTGTGGGAAGATGTTATTATTACAATTCTGGCACATGAACTGCTTTGACAGCACTAGAGTACAGGCAGAATTTAGGAAACTTCCTCAGGATACTGCTCCTGGCACATGATAGGCAGAGACTGATTTTCAGGTAAGTGCTGTGCTGGGGTGGTACCATACTGGAGTTAGTCAGGCTGGGTAAATGATCACCTGTGGTTGGGAATCCACCTATAACTTAATTTCTGGATCCAGCTTTCATCTTGAGTACAGGATTCAGAATTCCTGGGTCAGAGACAGTCAAGTAAAGCTAGGGCTGGTCCATAGCTCAACCAATTGGGCATTTTCCTATGATTTTCATGACACCAGGAAGGAGGTGGAGTAGGGGGAAGGGGAACATGACAGGTAGGAGCTCTTAAAGTGGGGGAAGGTTCCATAGCATTCATCTCTGTCACCATCAATCTGTCAGTTTGGAATGTACCTGTGATAAAAGTTGGCCACCAAACCTTCAGAAAGGGGGAACAACTGTGATGTATGGATGGAAAGAAAGAAGGAAAGAAGAAATACAGGAAGAAAGTAAGGAAGCATTTATTAAACACATACTGTCTGTTAGACACACAGTAAGAGGTTTACAAATCTCATTTGATCTCACAACATTCTTGGGGGGTAAGCGCTAGATTTTTCCCATTTTACAATTGAAGGAACTGAGGTAGAAGTAGGTAAAGTGATTTGCCTGTGCCTGATACTGGATCAAAATTTAGGTCTCCCTTGATCTTCTACAACCCGCAGCTATTGCTGATAGGAATGTAAGGGGCTGGCAGGCCTTGGCCAGGCAAACAATCAGAAGCAATTATGCTGTTGATACAGAGGCACAAAGCTAGAGTAGGAAGACTGACTACTGGAAATCTCATTCAATCTGACAAAAAGAAAAACAACAGCAAAACTATAAAAAAGAAATATTTAGGATATTCCAAATTATTTCAACTGGGGAAATATCTAGCTCTAAGCACTTTCATCCACAAAGAGAGAGAAATAACAGATGAATAAAGCATAAAACTTTTTTTAAAGCAAGCTTAGAGAACAGTGATTTTTGAAAAAGCAAAAATAGACATTTGGATCCTCAAAGAAGAGATTGAAACAAAATTGAAAAGAACAAAATAATATTTTAGTAAGATCTCAATATTAGCATGCTATTTCCTATATTTGTAACCTAAAGATTAGATTTTCAAGGTATTTTTCCTAGATGCTATTTAGTACCTCCTAGGCTTTGTGCCTGCTGGACTAATAGAAGCCACAAAGTTGTGAAGGTTACAAGAAGGAGAGCTTAAACCTTATGAAGAGACATCCTAAATGTGGATAATTTGAATCTCAAAGATTAAAATCCTCCTACATTTACTTATGTTCCCCCTCCAAAATCTTAATCTTTATTAAAATAACCAGATAAAGTCTGTTTGGCAACAGGGTTAGTGGGGGGGGAGAGGGGGAAGAAAGAAGTAACCTTGATACTAGGAAGACCTGGATTAAGTCCCTAGTTTGCACACAGACTGGTTGAGTAACCCTGGGCTAGTCATTTCACTTCTCAGTGTTCTCAAATACTCTAGAAGTTTTTATTACGGAGAAGGTGCCATTAGTGAGGAATTTAATTCCCTAGGGCGTTAACTTTTATATCTTAGTATCTTTATCATTTCTCTATCCTGAGTATTCTCATCTCTACCTTAGTAAATATCTTAGCAAATATTAGTGTATATACATATATAATTGATAATGATTAAACACAAATTACATGTATTTGTGTTTTGATAACAACATTTTAAGAAGATGTACTAATTAATTTAATATACTGATTCTCTATGCGTTAATGAAAAGTTCCATAAATTAATCCTGTCTTTTGGTAATTATTCTTAGGGTCATGTAAAGGAAGTGTATTCAAGGTATGAAGGACAATTTTTGTAAAAGTACAGAGTTGTATAAAATTTTAAAAAGTGATATTAATTATATTTTGCCAAGAAACTAACTTTAGATTTAATATTCCCTTTGGTAGGTTCTTTCCCAGGTAAACTTCACCCACCAGTATAATGGCAAGCAAAGTAGAAGTTTGCTCCTTGTTTCAGCCAATCAAGTGCCTTTGAGCCTCATCTTTGATAGTGTTAAGTCTTTGTTGGAAACAGCAAACCTTGTGTTGCCCTTAATAGGGCTAAGCCAGTTTGGAGACCTTCTCTGCTCTTAATTGGCCTAAGGTCATCACATGGAGCCCACCGTGGCAGGAGCTCGCTGACAGAGGAGACTAAGAAGGGTGGAACAGAGAGGAGCAGAGCAGATAAAAGCTTGAGCAAGAGCTGGGACCAAGCAGAGTTAAGAGAGAGAATGTTTGTGTTGTGGGCACTCTGGGTGTATGCTACTTTGTCAGACAGAAGCATTCTGTTGAGTTGTGTCACTTTCTCTGACAGAAGCATTCCCTCTGTTGATTTGTGTTGATTTCTCAGACAGAAAGTTAGTTGAGATGATAGTGAAGGCAATGTGTGTAAATATTGTTGTAGCCCTGTTGAGCTTTCTTTTCCTAGAAACAGGAACTGAAGAGCTTGGGGTGAAGCAGTCCCTGGGAGATACAAGACGGAACAGGATCAGTGAGCTACCTACTTGTACATCCAAGCAATAGTAGGGTGTGTCCAGGCAAGAGCTGGGATCCTGGAAGTGGATCCAAGGGGTTTGGAAGTCAGCCTTAAGCTAAGATAAAGGAGACTTTACTTGGGTACTCAGTGCTGACTAATGATATTGTAACTTACAATGACCTAGGGGTGGATCCTCTTTGTAGTTTCCACTATCCCTTAAAGATGATTGGCTTAAGGATGATTGGAAGTCAACTTCCAACCAAGATGAAAGGTTTTGGATGGGGTTCTTTATATTGGTTCAGAAGATTGTGACTTGCTGAATGGTATGTTTTGTTTAAGACTATGTGTCCAACTTAGTAATAAGTTGTTAATGTTATGTTCTTGTGAATGTTGTGCTTTAGTTTCTTATGGTTTGCTTTAGTTCATTGATGAATAGAAGCTCACTATACTATGGAATTTATTATTCACAAACCAGTTATTCACAACACCAGTCCTCAGGAAAGCGGCTTGTGATTGACTTTACAACTACCTGCATAACAGTAAAACTTTTCTAAAGGTCAAGCTATTTTCTAATCATTATCAGCACCTTTGTAACCGCACTCATCACCCACTTTTCAGAGAAACCTGATAACCTAAAAAGCTACATCTCATTATTGTCTTGTGTCTCAAATCCCATGTCTTAGTTATGATTAAGGCAGTTCAGAAGCTGAGGTTCAAATGGCTGGAATCTCAATTTTGACTATGTCATCAATAGCTGGTTACAAGAAGACATACATATGCTCTTTGAGATTTTGCTCTGTCATCTTGCTAGTTGTCACAAAAGACCCTATCAATCCTCACTTAATATCTTTGCTCATTGAGAGATGCCACTGATCCAATTTATTGGTTACTGCTTGTCTAATTAATAAAGTGACCATATTTGGAACTTTGTCTCACAGTTTATGTTAACTTGACAAAGTAACAGGTAGGAGGGGACGCCCACAATTTGAATTTAGGCATGTATGCTTGTTTGTGTTTTTTTTGTGGTTTTTTTCTTTTCTTTTGTTTTTTTTTGGGGGGGGGGGGGGCAATTGGGGTTAAGTAACTTGCTCAAGGTTACATGGCTAAGTTTTTTGTGTGGGTGTTAAGTGTCTGAAGCCAGAACCGAACTCAGGTCCTCCTGACTCCGGGCCGGCAATTTACTCACTGCGCCACCTAGCTGCCCTGGTTGGCCAGTTTGTATGGAACTTTGAGTACAAGGGATATCCAGAGTGAGAAGTCTGAATTTAGCCTATTATGGACAAGGGAACAGCATGAAAATTTCTCAATTACAGAGTGAACTGATCAGTTTGGTGCCTCAGGAACTTAATTTTGTCAACTCCACACAAAACTGGAGTCATTGAGGTTGATTTATTCATTAGTGAGAATAGGGATTGCATTTAAGAACCTATTGCAATAATTTGGCCAGAGGTAATAAGGACATCAGTCAGGGTGATAGCTATATGAAAATTGAAAATGGATGAATAGATGGTGAAAATGTTTAGAGATAGAATCAATGGCATTTGGTAACTATTTGGATATAGAAGATTAGTTTTCACAAGTAAGCAAAAGGATGACAGGTGGGACAATTCAAAATTATAGTTTCCCACATGGAATAATATTGGACTCTAAGTATATTAAGGGAAATAATCAATTATGTACCACTTACCCTGTACCAGATATGTGCTAAGTGCCTTAGAAATGGATCAGTTCAGCATCACAATAACAATATGAAGTAGGTGCTATTAAATATTTCATGATAAATGGGTAAGGTCAGACTCTAGAAACAAATGGAATTTAAATGGAGCATGAATCGTGGTACTAGAACTAATATAAAACAAAGACAAAAGCGTACAAAGAAAAAGAACAACAAAAAAGCAGAATGAACATAGTTACAGTTTATTTTTTATACTTTCCTGGGTTGTCCTTACTGGGAAAATGTGTATATCTATATCTACATCTACATCTACATTACATCTACATCTACATATCTATATATCTTTCCATCTCTTTGTCCATTTTCCCACTGGTGAGTTGTCTCCAAGACTTCATTGTGAAAAATTGTCTAGACCAACCATCCTTCATTCTCTGGACTTTGGATCACCATCCCTTGCCCCTCAGCTCCTTTTCATGTATTGTCTTTCTTCCCTCCAACAAAAAGTAATCTCCTCGAAAGCAGAGATAGTCTTTTGCTGGCAGTGGTGATTCTTTTTATCCATATTTATAGGCCCAGAACTTAACACACTGGAAGTTAAGAAAGCTTCTTGCAGACTGTTTCTATACACTTCATATGTCTATACTCTTTCTAATCATCTATAAAACATAGTTCTGTTAATTTTACAATTTATTTCAGTAAGGTTTTTTTTTCTGAATTTGGAGTAAAATTATTGTGATAGTTTGGTATACTTTCTTTCCTGAATGTAAAGCATTCCACTACTCCTTATGATTTTTTATGTTATTGATTTCTTTGTTTGTTTTTGAAATTACAAATCATTCCAATACTTCATTATGCCTTATTATTCAATAATCAGTGGGAAATAATTGTTCTGGGGGAAAACTGTATAAATAAGGAGATTTATTTAGAACTTTAAAAAAGATAATCATATTTAGATGACTTTAAGAAAAAAAATACTGAAAAGTAAATTCTAGCTATTTAAAGGAAAAGAATTAGCTTAAAGGAGAATTAGAATTAATATTGATATAGAATATATCCAAATATGCTAGACTTACTTTGGAACAATTGATTATTTTTACTGATTTTTTTTAAACTGTAAAATATAAAAGATTCATTCTTATTTAATCTTATAGTATATCACAAGTAAAAGAATATATACTCTGTGTTTCCAAAGGCATGAAAAAAAGAGTTTTAACCTTTCTTAGTGTTATGAAAGTCTATGGCAATCTGGTGAAGAATATAGCCATGTCTGAGAATAATGTTGAGTTTTTTGGTCAAAATTTAAGAAAATGATAATTTCCATTTAGAATTTAATGAACATAAAGATGCAATTTGTTTCTAATCCACATTCATGGACATCTTGAAATCTATTCATACACAGGAGGTTCATGGGACTCATGATAAAAAAATCTTAAATTCGAAAAATAATGGTAATAGGAGAAACCAACAGTTCTCAGAAGGAAGTAAGAAAGAGTATCAAATGATGCTTGTAGCATCAAATTCATAAGTCAATGCAGAGAGCATGAATGTTAACTAAATATAACTTGATATGTTAATATCAATGTAAAGAGCTACATAAAATTTTGTAGGAATCAGTGAAATAGGTATGGTGAGATGACAACAATATGACGATATATGAGTTTACATTACATAAAAGTGTTAAAACTAACAGAAGGAAAATGGCAGTCACAGAATATATCAAGAAACTATAATTCTATTATAAAGGCATAAATCTGAAGAAAGATGCATGTTAGAGAACATGTGAAGATGGGGGAAATATAAATGTTCTTCTGTGATAATCCTGCAGTTCACTCTAACAGACGGAGGGGAAGACTGATATTTTCTTGGTAGCGTTTAACTGTGATCTCATCACTTTGAGAGGTCCATCTGATGATGCAAATTATAATCTATCCAGATGTGCCGCTGTAATGATACTCTTATACTTTCCCTTCCATCAGCTTTCCATAAGGGGTATAACCAATAAGCTGCAGCTTTTCATAAATATCTTCTGACGTTTAGTAATACTAGTGGAATATTCTTTCTCCTTGCCATTCCCCACCTCACATTACCATGAATTTACCATATGATAGTTTTTATTTCTGTTCAAAATTCCTCATCAGTTAAACTTGAAACCTATCACCATCTACACCATGTCTCTCCATTTTCTTCTTTATAATGCTAATGTTTAATTTAATTTTTCATGGGTTTTCATCTGTGTATCACTGATATATAGCCAGACTACTGACAGGATTATTTAGCTTTTCAGATTGTTAGAAGACTCAGTGTGACAAAAGCAAGGCTTTTGGCAAATTCTTAACCTTCCAAGATCACAGCTTCACCTTTTACAAATTGAGTAAGCATGGGAGGGATTGTTTTATAATTGATCTAATAATGTTCCCTTCCTTTCTCTCTTTTACATTCTATTGTTTTTTCTTGATATTCATGCCCTTTGTCTCTTTATATAAATGTTCTTACTCAAACACTCTGTAGTGTTTTATGCAAAGAAAATATTAAAACAGCCAGATAAGAAAGGAAGCAAGAAAGAAGAAAAAAATAAACAAATTTCTCTTATAAAGGCACCATTTGTCAAATATATAAGAAAGTGAGTCAAAATTATAAAAAAAAGGACCAATCCCTTATTGTTTAAAGGATAAGAACAATTTTCTTTTTTTTTCCTTTTTTTCTTTCTTTTTTCCTTTTTTTTAAATTAATTTGTTTGTTTCCTTTTAGTTTACAGGATTCAATTCAACAATTCCTTGAATTTCACATTTTCTCCCTCTCCCCTCCCCCCGCATGGTGGCTTATAGTCAAGTATAGGATCTGTAAATATTTTCACATTATACATTGGTCAGGTTATAGGGACGGATTGTACCAGCTGGAATGAAAAATGGTAAAGAGGACATAAAACCAAATAAGAGAATGAAAAAGATCAGGTATTTTGCTTCCACCTGGATATAAAATTAGTTCTTTCTCTGGGTCCACATTTTTCTCTCCATCATAAGTTTTTTGGGATTGACTTATATCACTGCATTGCTGAGAAGAGTCGAGTCTATCAAAGTTGGTCATCACACATACGTTGTGTCTGTAATTGTGTACAAATTTCTCCTGGTTCTACTCTTCTCACTCAGCATCATTTCTTTTAAGCCTCTCCGGGTAAATATGAAGACTTCCTGCTCCTCATTTCTTATAGTACAATAGTATTCCATAACATGCATATACCACAACTTGTTCAGCCATTCCCCAATTGATGGGCACCCCCTTAATTTCCAATTCTTTGCCACCACAAAAAGAGCTGCTATAAACATTTTTGTACATATGGATCTTTCTCCCATTTCTATGATCTCTTTGGGATATAACCCTAGGAGTGGTATTGCTGGATCAAAGGGTATGAAAGTATTTATAGCCCTTTGGGCATAATTCCAGATTGCTCTCCAGAAAGGCTGGATCAGTTCACAACTCCACCAACAATGCATTAGTGTTCCAGTTTGCCCACATTCTCTCCAGCATTTGTCATTTTCCTGTTTGTCATCTTAGCCAATCTGACTGGTGAGATGTGGTACCTCAGAGTTGTTTTGATTTGCATTTCTTTGCTCTAGTGTATTAGAGTATTTCTTCATGTGCTTATAGAGAGCTTTAATTTCTTTCTCTGAAAACTGCCTGTTCATATCCTTTGACCATTTATCAATTTGGGAATGACTTGTATTCTTATGAATTTGACTCAATTCTCTGTATATTTTAGAAATGAGTCCTTTGTCAGAGACATAGGTTGTAAAGATTCTTTCCCAATTTCCCACCTCCCTCTTAATCTTGGTTACATTGGCTTTGTTTGTACAGAAACTTTTCCATTTCATGTAGTCAAAATTATCCATTTTACATTTTATAATGTTCTCTAATTCTTGTTTAGTCATAAAGTCTTTCCCTCTCCACAAGTCTGATAGGTAAACTATTCCTTGTTTTAGGAGACTGCTTACAGTATCAACCTTTTTACCTAGATCATGAACCCATTTAGATTTGATTTTGGTATACGGTGTTAGATAATGGTCTATGCCCAGTTTCTGCCATACTATATTCCAGTTTTCCCAGAAGTTTTGTCAAATAGTGAGTTCTTATCCCAAAAACCAGGGTCTGGAGGTTTATCAAACAATACATTACTATAGTAATTGACTTCTAAATCTCGTGTGCCTCATCTATTTCATTGATCCACTCCTCTATTCCTCAGCCAATACCAAATAGTTTTGATGACTGCTGCTTTATAGTACAGATTGAAATCTGGTAAAGCTAGTCCACCTTCCCTAGCATTTCTTTTAAATAATTCCCTTGATATTCTGGACCGTTTATTCTTCCAAATGAATTTTGTTACTATTTTTTCTAGCTCTATAAAGTAGTTTTTTGGTAAATTAATTGGTATGGCACACAATATATAATTAATTTAGGTAAAATTGTCATTTTTATTATATTAGCTCGACCCAGCCATGAGCAATTGATATTTTTCCAGTTAGTTAGATCTGACTTTATTTGTGTGAAAAGTGTTTTGTAGTTATGATCATAAAGGTCCTGGGTTTGTTTTGGCAGGTAGATTCCCAAATATTTTATAATGTCTACAGTAACTTTAAATGGAATTTCTCTTTCTATTTCTTGCTGTTGAATTTCATTGGAAATATATAGGAATGCCGAGGATTTATGTGGGTTTATTTTATATCCTGCAACTTTGCCAAACTTATTTATTGTCTCAAGCAGTTTTTACTTGATTCTCTAGGATTCTCTAAGTATGTCATCATATCATCTTCAAAGAGTGATAGCTTGGTCTCTTCTTTGCCTAACTTGATTCCTTTGATTTCTTTTTCTTCTCTAATTGCTACTGCTAACATTTCTAGTACCAGATTGAATAAGAGAGGTGATAGTGGATACCCTTGTTTCACCCCTGATCTTATGGGAAATTCTTTAAAGCTGATGGCTTTAAATAGATGCTACCTATTATTTTAAGGAAGTCTCCATTTATTGCTATACTTTCAAATGTTTTTAATAGGAATGGATGTTGTATTTTCTCAAAAGCCTTTTCTGCATCTATTGAGATGATCATGTGGTTTCTGCTAATTTTATTGTTGATATGATCAAATATACTGATGGTTTTCCTAATATTAAACCATCCTTGCATTCCTGGAATAAATCCTACCTGATCAAAGTGTATTATTCTTGAGATAAGTTGCTGTAGTCTTTTTGTTAGTATTTTATTTAGAATTTTTGCATCTATATTCATGAGGGAGATTGGTCTATAATTTTCTTTCTCTTTTTTATCTCTTCCTGATTTAGGTATCAGTACCATATTTTTGTCATAAAAAGAATTTGGTATGACTCCTTCTTCACTAATTTTCCCAAATAGTTTGCAGAGTATTGGAATCAATTATTCTTTAAATGTTTATAGAATTCACTAGTATATCCATATGGCCCTGGAGATTATTTTCCTAGGGAGCTGACATATGGGTTGTTCAATTTCTTTTTCTGAGATGGGATTATTTAAGTAATTTACTTCCTCTTCAATTAATCTGGGCAACTTGTATGTTTGTAAATATTCATCTATTTCCCTAAGAATGTCAAATTTATGTGCATACAATTGGGAAAAATAATTCCTAATTATTGTTTTTATTTCCTCTTCATTGGAGGTAGATAAACCCTTTTCATTTTTGATAGTCATAATTGGGTTTTCTTCTTTCTTTTTTTATCATATTGACTAAGGGTCTATCAAGTTTATTGGGGGTTTTTTTTTTCATAAAACCAGCTCTTGGTTTTATAAATTAAATCAATAGTTTTCTTAATTTCAATTTTATTAATCTCTCCTTTTGTCTTCAATATTTCTAATTTAGTATTTAATTGGGGATTTTGAATTTGTTCTTTTTCTAGGTTTTTTAATTGCATGCCCAATTCGTTGAGCTCCCTTTTCTCTAATTTAATCATGTATGCACTCAGGGATATAAAACTTCCCCTAAGAACTGCCTTTAATGCATCCCATAGATTTTAGTATGTTGTTTCATTATTATCATTCTCTTGAATGAAATTGCTGATTGTTTCTATAATTTCTTGTTTGACCTACTCATTCTTTAGGATTAAATTGTTTAATTTCCAATTAGTTTTTAGTCTGTCTTTCCCTGGCCCTTTATTGAATATGATTTTTATTGCATCATGATCTGAGAAGGATACGTTTAATATTTCTGCCTTACTGCATAGAATTGTGAGGTTTTTATGCCCTAGAACATAGTCAATTTTTGAGTATGTGCAAAGAACTGCTGAGAAGAAAGTATATTCCTTTTTATCCCCATTCAGTTTTCTACAGAGATCTATCATACCTATCCTCTCTAAAATCCTGTTTCATCTCCTTAACTTCTTTCTTGTTTATTTTGAGGTTGGATTTATCAAGTTCAGAGAGGGGGACATTAAGGTCTCCCACTAGTATAGTTTTGCTATCTATTTCTTCCTCTAATTCCTTTACCTTCACCTCTAGGAATTTGGATGCTACACCACTTGGTGCATATATGTTAAGTAGTGATATTGCTTCATTCTCGATGGTGCCTTTTAACAGGTTATAGTTTCCTTCCTTATCTCTTTTAATTAGGTCAATTTTTGCTTTTGCTTCATCTGAGATAAGGATTACTACCCGTGCTTTTTTTTTTTACTTTAGCTGAGGCATGATATATTTTATTCCAACCTTTTCCCTTTTCCTTGTGTGTATCCCTCTGTTTCAGATGTGTTTCTTGTAAACAGCATATTGTAGGATTATGATTTCTAATCCATTCTGCTATCCGTCTCTGTTTTATGGGAGAGTTCATTCCATCCACATTTACAGTTATGATTTTATCTATGTCTTTCCCCCCATCCTATTCCTGCCCCTGTTAATGTTCATGTTTTCCCTCCCTTCTCCCTTCCCCCCCTTAATAGTTTTCCTTTTGACCACCGCCTCCCTCAGTGTTCCCTTTTCAGCCCCTCTCCCTTTTCCTCCCTCTTCCCTTTACTACTTCCCTCCCTACAAACCACTCCCAACCACCTTTCATAACCTTTTCCCCCTCCTACTACCTGTAGGATATTGTTATACTTAATGAAGTATGCTATTTCTTCTTCGCATAAAGAGTGACAGGAACAAATCTCTTGCAAATCTCTTCTCCCTCCCCTCTTTCCCTCTAAAATGATACTTTTTGCTTTTCTTCTCCATAGAGTCCTATGCTTAACTGGTTGTTATTCCCTCCTTGTACCAGAACGAATGAGGGAAAAGCTCTTATGCTTCCCAACTCCCTCCCTTTTTTTCCTCTGCTATACAGTTTTTATGCCTCTATGAGTGGCATAATTTACCCTTTTACACTTCAGTCATTCCCTTTTTTCCATTGCAGTTCCTTTGTAGCCTTTAACAAGATTTTTAAAAAATCATCATTTTGTGTATTTTATAGTCATACCCTCTACTTTCTATAACCAGTTTGCTCTTATCAAATAGCAGTGTATGTTCTCCTTGTTTACCTTTCTAAATCACTGTTGCATCTCATAATTGGAGGTTGAATTTTCCATTGAGTTCTGGCTTTTTTATCAAGAAGGTCTAGAAATCTGTTATATCATGGAATGACCATCTCTTTGCCTGGAAGAATATGCTCAGTCTTGCTGAGTATGTGATCCTTGGTTGTAACACGAGCTCCTTTGCCTTCCAGAAAATTGTATTCCACTGCCTCTGATCTTTCAGTGTAGAGGCTGCTAAATCCTGTGCAATCTTCACTGTGGACCCTCGATATTTGAATTGTTTCTTTCTGGCCAGTTGAAGTATTTTCTCTTTTATCTGGTAGTTCTGGAGTTTGGCCACAACATTTCAAGGACTTTTCAGTTTGGGATCTCTTACAGCAGGTGTCCGGTGGATTCTCTCGATTTCTATTTTACCCTCAGGTTCTAGTATCTCAGGGCAGTTTTCTTTAACGAGCTCTTGGGGAATGTTGTCCAGGCTCATTTTTTCATCATAATTTTCTGGTAGGCCTATGATTCTCAGATTATCTCTCCTGGATCTGTTTTCCAGGTCAGTTATTTTTTCTTTGAGGTATTTTACCTCTTTTTCTAATTTTTCATTCTTGTTGTTTTGCTTGGCTAATTCTTGGTTCCTCATAGAGTTCTTTGTTTCCATTTGGTTGATTCTAGTTTTTAGCAAATCATTTTCCTTAGTTAATTTTTGGAGCTCCTTTTCCATATCATACACTTTTCTTTTTAGAGAGATGTTTTCCTCATTATAATGTTTTTCTAATTCTGTTATTTTCGTTTTGAGAGAATTATTCATTTTGTCTTCTATCTCTCTCATTTTGTTTTCAAAGTTCCTTTTGATCTCATCTAGGAGAGCTTTCTGTGATTGGGACCCATTCCCTGTTCAAGTTTCAGCTTTGGGTTTGGAGTCCACATTGTCTCCCTCTGAGGTTGGTTCCTCCCTCTGAGGATAGCAGGACTCCAGAGTCTATGTCTTTGTACTCTGCTTTCTACCCATTTTGAGGCAGGGTCCTAGCCACACCCTTCCTCTAGGATCCCAAGCCTTTACTGTAGAGGGTTTTGCCCTGGGATGAGTTACTATGTTTTCAGGGTCAGAGGGGGGGTTTGGAGCAAGTGAGGTTCACTCTGTCATCCTAGTCTTTGGAGGTCCTGAAAGGGGCTTTAAAAAAAATATTCTGGGCTATGAAGTGGTAGCCCCAGGAGAGTTTGCTGTTCAGGACAGGGGCCCTTGTATTCGCTTCTTACCTTGCTCTTTCCAGTCCCAGCCCTTTGGTGATAGGCCCAGTAGAGGACCTTGTGGTTGGTGGGAAGACTTGCCCTCCGAGTTGATCAGGCCCCTGCCCAGCCTGCGTCTACCGCGCCGCGCCTTCCCAGCCTGTGTCTGCCATGCCGCCAAGAACAATTTAAAAGAAATTAAATTAACCTAAAGTCATACAAAAAAAAGATGTTCTAAATCACTATCCATTTAGACAAAGGCAAATTAATTCAGCTCTGAGATACCACCTATGAGAGATGAAAAAAAAAAATTGGAGAAAATGAGGGGAAAATAGAAATACTAATGAATTGTTAAAGTGGTAAATTAGTTGAATTATTCTGGAGAACAATTTAGAACTAGACCCAAAGGGTTTTAAAACTATTATACCCTTTGACCTAGCAATACCACTACTAGGTATGTATCCCAAAGAGGTCAAATAAAAATAAAATTACCTAATTGTATAAAAATATTTTAACAGATCTTTTGTGGTGGCAAAGAATTGGAAATTAAGGCGGGGGGGAATAGGTGAACAAGTTGTGGTATGTGGTTTTGTTTTTGGAGTACTCTTGCTATAAAAAAAAAATGACAAGCAAGATGGTTTCAGGAAACACAAAACCATGGGAAAATTTATATGAAATAATGTAAAGTAAAGTGAACAAAACAAGGAGAACATTGCATACATTAACAGAAATACTGGAATAGTGATCAAAAGTGAAAGACTTAGCTACTCCGGTTAATAAAATGATCCATGACAATTCAGAAGGACTTATGATAAAAAAAATTCGATCTTCTTCCAGAGATAGAAGTGATGAACTCTGAAAACTTATTGAACCATATTGCTTTTCAGTTTCTTTATTTTTTATTTTATTTTATTTCATTTTTTGCAACATGGCTAACATAGAAATATTTATAATTGGCATATCACTTGTCTGTGTGTATGTGTTCATTTTAAGAATTATAAAGAGCTTTACTCACAATGTTCCCATGAGGTAACTAGTGCAATATTAATAGTAGATGAAGAACGTAAAGTTGAGCAGTTATGCAATTTATCCATGATCACGTTTCTAGTGAGTGTCCAAGGCAGAACTTCAATTGTTCTCTTGACTGCAGGCTTAATACTTTATGCATCAAACCATGCTGCTGAAGAATTTCTTTTTTCTTTGAGAATAGAAAAAAAGGTAGACTATAGACTAAGAAGTACATTTATATGTTGTTTCAGTTATGCCTAAATGCTTTAAAAACATTATCATATTAGAACTCAAAAGAGCCCAGTAGCAAAGACGATATAAACCACCTACATTTTACACATGTGTAAAGTGAGGCTCAGAAGGGTTATATGTTTATATCTATTTTGTGAATTTCCAGAAAAATATAATATTGTGTTTATATTGCCAACTATAAAGTTCAATAAAATTTATTGGGAAGCAGATAGCAACACAGCTATTGGTAATGTTTTCACCCATTTACAATGTATACTCCATTTTTATCATGTGTTATGTATTAACAGATAACATTGATAAACAATAATGGAAGGAATAGCAACATAACTTTCATTTTAACCAAAGTAGAACATGAACCCTATCAGTATACTATAGCAACTTGTCTCAGGTGATAGTGGCCAAGAATTCATTTTGATTAATATATTTTAATGGGAATATGTGGATCCAAAGTCCCATCCTTACATACCTAATTAAAAATGTCACAATTTGGTTATGTCTACTTAGCACTCACAACCTGAAATACATACGCGCGCGCGCGCGCACACACACACACACACACTTACACACACATCAATTAAGTGGAATTGGGGTCGATTCACTGAAACAGTTCTTAATAAGTGGAAAACAATTAGCCAATTCAAGTGTTTTACTGAATTGGACATTTCACTCACTGAAAAGAAACGAATACAGCTCTCTAATCAGCACAATTGTTGGCCCTGTTCCTCTGCCTTCCAGGAGTTTACTAGCTAGCTAGAGAGGTAAGATGTAAGCATTGAAATAAAATGAACTGGCAATGTCAGGCAGCATATAGTGAGCCAAAAAATGATGCTAATACTAAGTGCTCAAGGAAATCAGATATCATAGAAATTGCTCCAAGGTATGTGATCAAGAAGTCTGAATAGAAGAGAAATCATGTGACTGTAAAGGCAGAAAGTATAGTGTGGGTTCAAATAAAAATGAATTAAGTAGTTTATTTCTTATGGAAAAATCATATTGGAAACTAGAAAGGAGATAAAGATGGCAAGGGAGGTTGGAGCAATCTTTTGTAGGACCTTGGTGGAAAATGAAAGACTTTATATTCTATCCAACGGGCAACAATAAACTCTTGAGGGTTTTGAAAAAGTGATATCAGATGGGTGGCTAGGTGGTACAGGGAATAGAGCACCAGCCTGGGAGTCAGGACATCCTGAGTTCAAATCTGGCCTCAGACACTTAACACAAAAACTAGCCGTGTGATCTTGGGCAAGTCACTTAACTCCAATTGCCTTCCAAAAAGCAAAAAAAAAAAAAAAAAAGAAAAAGTGATATCATTTAAGTATTACTTTAGAAAAATTGATATTCTTGTGCAATGAATCATAAGTTACTAAAATATAGGTTGAATAATTATAATACTAAGCTGAAATCAATGTTACTTCTGTTTGCGTCTTAAAGCCGTTTACCACTTGGCACCTTCCTATCTTTCCAGTCTCCTTACACTTTACTCCCCTCTATGTATTCTAAAACTCGATGATACTGGGATTTTTGCAGTTCTTCTGACAGACCACATCATTTTGTTTGTTTCTTTGTTTTTTTCTGACTGTCCTCCATGATGCAATGTTCTTCCTCCTCACATCAGCCTTCTCACCTCCTTGCTTCCTTAAATATCAGTTACCTGCCTCTGAAATAATTTCACCTTTTTATTGGATATATCTTTTATGTACATATTTGTATATTTTATCTCCCATTAAAATGTAAATTCCTTGAAGTGAAGGATATATTTTTGCTAGCCACGTGCTGCAGTATATTGAGCAATGTGCCTGGAGTCAGAAAACCCTGAGTTCACATTTAAACTATGGAGACACACATTAGCTGTCAGCAAGTCACTAAACCTCTGCCTGCTTCAGTTTCCCCAACTGTAAAATGAGAATAATAATAGCACAAACTTACAAGGTTTTTGTGAAGATCAAATGAGATAATATCTTTAAAGAGATTAGACAGTGACTAACACATAATAAATGCTTAATAAATGAACATATGACTGAAAATGAACAAACAAAAAAATTAAAACAGCTCCTATGTTTATCTTTTTAGCAAATTGACAAAGGATGCAAGAAACAGACAGCTGGAGGAACCATAGAAAAAAAGGCAGACATACACAGTTGAAAAAGTTGTGAATTGGTCCAACCTTTTTGGAAACCAATTTAGAATCATGTTAAAAAGGGGGCAGGGATGACTCACACATCTATGATTTTGAATTCAGAGATATTATCATTAGGTTATTCCCTAAAGATGTCAATGGGATATCATAGGCATCAACATATTTATAGATGTGTTTATGAACACAGAACTAGGAACAAAGTAGAAGCACACTGGCTGTGAAATGGCTGATTGAATTGTGACATGTGAATACTATAAAATACCATTGTGCTATAAGAAAAATTACTATTAGCACTTCAGAAAAAGCATTGGGAAATTTCTATGAGATTACTTGAAGTTATGTAAAAAGAGCAAAATAAAAGAGTAGGCATAAGGACTACAACAATGAATAGAAAATGAACAAAACATCTAAATTGAATATGTAATTTTGTTGAAACAAGCTTGACTCTGGAGAGACGTTTAGAATATGTACCTTCCTGGGGTGGCCAGGTAGCACAGTGAGTAAGAGCACTGGCTCAAGTGTCAGGATGACCTGGGGATTGAATCCTGGCTCAGACACTTAGCACCCACCCAGAAACACCTGGCCGTGTAACCTTGAGCAAGTTACTTAACTCTACTTGCTTAAAAAAAAAGAATATGTATCTGTCTTTTTTCCCCCTTTATAAGTGTGGATGATTGTGTATAAGAAATATTTATATACACTCAGACACTGATATGTTGCTTGGATTTGCTGAACTTTTTTGGGGGGGGATTTTGTTATGAGAAATAATTTACAAGTTAAGGAGGAGAGAGGAATATATTTATCATTTATGGTAATATAAATGAAATGAATAAAATGAAAAGAAAAAATATACCCCCTATCCATATATTTGAAAGATATCTCAAGCCACTGTCCTGTATTTTTTGAATGCCTTTTTTTCTTGTATAGTTCATTTGAATTATTTGTGGCACATTGTACAACTGGTTGATAAATATTTCTTCTATTTATTTAACAATTTCCCAATTCTTTTAAAATAGAAACTCTTATTCAAATGGTTTAAGTTCTCAGTTTTGTCAAATATTATCCCTGAGCTCAAGTATTTCTAATGCTTACTATATAATAGAATGTTGGAAGAGAACATTTGAGGTCCCTTTCTTTCTAGGTCTAATATGCTATGTTTTTATCTAATCTGAACTGTTAAATTAAACTGTTTTCTTTTTTCTGAAAAAAAACTAATACCAAATGATTTTTATTATTATTACTTGTAATTTGAAGTGTTGAATTGCTTGTTCCCCTTATTTTCAACTTCTTTCTGATTATTCCTATTAATATTCTAGAAAATGTTCCCAAGGGATTCTATGAAATCTTTTTATCTACATTAACAGAATACTACTTTAAAAATTACATTGATATAGTACTAAATATATAATTAATTTTGGTAACACAAAGTTTACATTGGCATGCCAAGGTGATTGACAATGGATACGCCTCCATTTGTACTTCTTCAAGGTGTTTAGTAATGGCATGTCTATAAATCTTGAGTGTTTCAATATGTATTGACTTCTGTATACTTTATGAATAATTTTAATATTTTTTTCTCCTTTTATTTCTGCTTTCTGTTATTCTAACTTATGACTGACTACTGAACACTTTTATAAATTTATTTTGTATCTTGCTGCCTAATTAAAGCTGTTAATTACCTCAATTAGTATATTTGATGGTTCTTGGGTTTTCTAAGTAAATCATCATGTTATTAGTACATCAGGATAATTTAGTTTCTCCTTTGACAATTACTTTTCCTCATTTTTTATTCTCATTTTTATAATTTGCATTTCTTTTTTTTTAAAAGCAATTGGAGTTAAGTAACTTGCTCAAGGTTACATGGCCAGTTATTTCTCGGTGTGGTGCTAAGCATCAGAGACCGGATTCAATCCCAGATCATCCCAACTCTGGGGCCGGTGCTCTTACTCACTGTGCTACCTGGCCACCCCTATAATTTGCATTTCAATAGCTATATTGAGTAATAGTGGAAAAACATGAAACTCTTATTTTAACATAGTATATATTGGGACAATTTCTAATGTTTTCCTAATGCAAAGAATGCTGGTGTTTGATAGTAAATTTAATTGAACTGCCAATAAATTCCTTAGTGGAGTTTTTAGCATAGATGAGCCTTGTACTCTTATTTTTAAAGATTCCATCTACTACCATATTCATATTTTGTGTGAATTGTGTTTTTAATATGCATCATTTATATAAATTCAAATAATTTATAACACACAATTCCTTGCAGATTTGCCATATATTTACGTTTAAATAATTAAATAAAATTTTATAACATCATAGTTATTGAAAATATGCTAAAATAAGCATCTAATAGATGATTATGTCAGTACAAAAGTGAGAAAAAGTAAAGATGGAGAGGAATGGGGAATCATTGTTCAGGAAAATGAATGAAAGGCAAATAATTTATACATTGCAAAGTAACCTCATCTCTTTACCATATTGAACCCTTAGCTTTCAGGAAATATATTCCAAGATGTTGGATGTGGGTACCAAATAACACTAAAAAAAGAATTAGACATTTTAATGGATGAAAAAGACATAGATGTGGGAGTTATCACTTAATTATATGCCTATCATCTTTTGAAATCCTGGTTGGCAATTATATCTATTAGAATTTTCAAGTTTTTCAAAGTGTTCTAAATATAAAATGCTTTTAGTATATGTTTTTTTTTTCCCCTGATGATTAGGTTTATTTCATTCTGCATCAGCTAATATAAGTCTTTCTAGTTTTCTCCAAAACTTTTTTATTATTATTGCATCAAAAATGCTAATCAGCTCTTAATGGAGATCTGTTGTACTCAAGATGCAGAATGAAAAATAATTTTTATATATGGTCAATGTAGGGATTTGTTTTGAGTGACGGCAGGTTTGTTACAAAGATTTTGTTTTTCTTTCTTCTTCCTCCCCCTCCCAGTTCAAAGAAGGAAGCTGAAAAGAGAGAAAATACATTCTAATGAAAAAGGAAAAAAAATAACCTTTTCATGTACAATATCAAAATTTTAGAACACAGAGTAAGTAAAGTGAAGGTAGCAAGAATAAATAAAAACCTAAACTTATGACATGAAATGGAAGCAATTCAATCCTGAACTATATAAAAAGGCAATTAGTGACTTAGCTATAAAATGTTGGGGATGAAGGATTAACCATTTCACTTTTGTGGTTTCCATTTATTTCTAATTCTGTGGTCTTTTTGTCCTAAATCAAAACTAGATTGCTAGATAAAGAAATATTGTTGTTTCTGCTTTTCATAGTTTTAAGAAATACTTTCTGAGTATTAATAGGACACAAAATTGCTCATTTAAAAATGGATTAATCATTTAACAGTTCGTTAGATTGTGAACATCTAAAGGCCAGGGACTATTTTTTCCTTTCTTTGTATCCCTATCACTAAGCATAGCATCTACTACATAATAGGTAATTAATAAATGTTTATTGATTAACTGAGACAGCATGTCAAGATGCACACACACACACATACACACCCCTTATATCTTACACACATACACACCCCTTATAGTTTAAAAATCTAGTAGGAAAAAAATTAAACACAAAATAGTGGAAATCTAAATATCTGTGTGCCATAAAAGAAGGTAAGTATCTGCTGTGTCCAGCCATCTCTCAGGAAGAGAAGTCAGAACTACCTGTTGCTAACAGCAGTTGAGCAGATTTTCAGACGCTCCTTTCAATGGAGTTTAATAGCCTCATTTTGGACATTGGCTATTACTGCTGCAGGTGCCTTGATTTCCCCTATACATTATAATTATCACTAGAGGAAATGGGAGGACAAAATCACTCCTCTGCCTAATTTCTTTTGACTTCCTTCTCTAGAAGTCATTTCCCCCCTTTAAACAGAAAGTGCTTTGCTCCACATATTTTATTTGTGTTACTGCACAAGCTGTGGGACATAATATGTGACATTTTAGCACCATTCTGTTCTTTACTCATGGTGTATAAATCACAGCAGAGTTGCTAACAGTGTGTGACTGACAATCTTCCTTGATAGACAATCTGTGATCCTTTCAGCCTTTTACTAATAAGCTCATTAAGCGAGAATGGCTGGAAATCCTTTCTGGGATATAGCAATGAACCACAGCAAATTCAGTGCATGTCTGACCACTCTGACTTTAGAGAATCAATCTTTCCTCAATCAAAACTTTGTCAGGTTATGCTGAATGTCTACTGAAGGTTACTGATTTTTTAAAAATAAAGGCTTGTGAGCAAAACCAAGGAAGCTTTCCAGACACAGGCAAGTCAAGGGGAAAAAAAGATAAGACTTTTTGTTGTTTTCTTCATGAATCCACATCTAAAAAATATTTCAAGAATATTCAAATTTGTCACAACATTCAACTGACAAACGGAAGATAGTTTATTTTCAACAGTGTTTTAGGACAAACAAAAAAGGGTTTTTATTCTAAAGAGATGAAGGGAAGGGAAAGTGTGCATTTTCAATCTTTATAACTTGTTGGGTTCATTCTTATTTTTTTAATGAAAAATGAGCACTTGATGTACAACCATGTCAATGTTAAATAAATATTACATGGTAGTATTAAAAATAAGAATAATAATTTAAATTGTTCTATACCCAAAAAGTTACCAAGCCTTTTTTTTCCTCATTGAAGTAGATGTAAAAATGTAAAATGTAAAAAAGTAAATGAAACACTTGCACTAGGAAATTTTGGTGAGTTGTGTGCTGTCAACCTTCCACTTAAAACCTTAGAGTATAAGGTTTAAACAAAAACATAATTGGATTGCTGCTATACTAAATTAAAAGTAAATTCTGCCCCTTTGGAATTATCTAGATATAGCCTATAGGACTATGGTACTTAGAAGAATGTGGTTACACAAGCAGATCTTGGCAAATCCTTTAAAAAAGGAATATTTGAGACCCTGTGTGTATCAGCTCATGTGTGAATGAATCCAGGGGACAGATAAATGATAAAATGTTTATTAATAAAATATAACTTGTCAATTGCAAAGGACATTCATCAAAGTGCAGAAAAGAACTGAGTGCAATGCATGCAGTATAGTATATTATAGTATTAAAAAATAATAGAATAACTGACACATATCAGTTTTGATATACATATTCAATACATAACTGATACTTAGGTACTAAGGTTGCATGTCTGCTTATGTTCAGAAAAGGAGATCTTTATTTTGTTCAGGAGCCTTTTGTACAAAAAGGTTCTAGACTTATGCTATTGAAAGTTTTTATCTGCCTCCCCTCTGTTAAACTATAGTGTTTCTATTTTTATTTTATTATATGTTTAAAAAATAATTGTTCCAAAACTTTCAGGATATCAAAATAGTGCACTATTTTAACAAATTTTAAAATCCATTCAGTTGGGCTGATAGTGCTAAAAAGAAAGGCTATCATTAATATAATATAATCTATGTATGCAAAACTTTTGAGTTTTGACAAGACATAGGATCATAGAATAAAAGTTATATGTAAGCCTTAAAATTCTCTAAGGAAATTGAGACTGAGAGAGGGAGAGTGACTTACCTATAGTCATTCAGCCAAGGAGCAACTGAGGTGACTAAGGGTCTCCTGATCTTAAAAAAAATAATAATAATTCAATCATTGAATTGAAAATTTTCCAACTTTACTTACATTTTAGCTTTACATAAAAGTCCATACAGCCTACTTATTGGAGTATGCCGGATATTCTTATGCTTATACACATTGCCCAAAGATCTTTCCACATCTAAGAAAACATGCAACAGGACTCATGACCTAGACAAATATTGTATCTAATGAGAGTAAAACATTATTTATGTGGTATTTTAAGGTTTACAATGAGTTTTAAATGTGTTATGTCATTGAATTCTCACAACAACCCTATTTTGGTATTACGGTTTTGGTATTACAGTTACTAGTTATCATCCTTATTCTACAGAGGAGGAAATGGAAGTAGGGAGTGTTTCCTGTAAATACGATCATCAAGTGATTCTGAAGGTATCATTTGGACTAATCCTTAATAGCTGTACTTTGGCAGAAATATTTGACTAGGCTGGTAACATTGATATGTCATTAAAATAATTTCCAATAATTTAGTTTACATTATTATGAATGTAATATGAATAATATGCTATGGATATAAATAAAATTTCTTCTTTCCTCCCCAAGTCTTTCTTCTTAAAAGACCATATAAAATAGCTTATTACTTAATCAATTATTATTAGAGCCATATCAAGACCTTTAATGATGTGGCAAGTATAACCTAAAAGTCAGAAAGTACAAACAAGATAGTTACAAAAATTCTTACAGTTTGTGTAAGAGCAATCATTTGTAAATTAATTATAACTTAAAAATTACTGTAAGCAGAAATACATGCATACACACACCTTAATTTGTATCATAAACTAGTTATGAAAAAGCAAAGTAAACATAAATATTTTGATTCTCTGTCACTCTACACTGTTCCAGACTGCTTCTGTGCTTGCACGGGAAGGCTGCTGTTCTCCATATTTTTGATGCCATGAGTCTTTAAGCAATGCTACCCTGGCAGCTATAGCCCAGGAAATTAGAGCTGATCAATGATCACTTTTAAACTACTCCACAGCTATGCCAGCATACTCAATTGGAGATGAAATGACACAGCATTGAATCAGTGAGAGTGCTTGCAAAGTCACAATATTGTTAGCAGTAATGAATCAAAGTGTTGTAATAGTTAAGATGATAATATAAAAAATAAATATTCCATAGATTAAAAACTTAAAGTAACTTAAACAGCATGGGTTTTAATTTGGATTTTATTTTTAAATGGAAAATTTAGCCTGATTTCAGGACTTCCAACACTTTAAAATTTTAAAATACATTTAAGACTAATTTAGATAATAGGAAGCAAACAAGCTTAATCATTTAACTATATGTCAATCCTTAAAATTCTTGTATACAGTTATTATTCCCCATTGACTTCAACATAGTCTTATTTATCGCCAATATAATGACTTCTAGATTTTCCTATGCTTTGATGACAAAGGTATTTACCATTCTTGTTGTTTTATACTGATAGTTCTCCCACTTAACAAAACGCTTTCTAAAATTTGGGACCCTGAACAAAATACTATATTCTGGATTGTATAATATGACTGTATTATCATCTTAGTTAATGAACTGTAAAATTGAAAGTGCTTAGTAACCAGCTAGTTAAATTCATACTTGAAAAGGAATACAAACTATACCACATGTAATAAATGTTCTTCTGGCCTCTACTACAACCAATTGCTTTCTAAGGTATCACATTTTACTCATGAATAACTCTGGTTGTGAGGAACTTTGTTTTGTTTTCTCTTCAAAACTAAGCCAAAATTGTTCTCTTTGGAACTTCCATCACTTACCACTGCTTCTGCTGTGTTCTCAAACACATTATATCAAATTTCTCTTCCACATGACAGCCCTTTATATACTTAAATAGCTATCATGACCCACCTTAGTCCTTCCTAGGTTCCTTCTCCTCAGTTCCTTCAATGCAACCTTATATGACATGGGCTTAGAGCCTTTAATCACACAGATTGCACTTTTGGATATACTTTACCTTAATAAAATGCAATTTCCAGGACTAAACATTATACTTCAAAAGAAGTTGGATCAGGAAATAACTTTAAAAAAAATGAAAACATGAGGCAATCAATAAAAATGGGTAAAAATCCCTTATGAATTGATGCAGAAAAAAAGTTTGGTGAAATAAAGATAAGATCCATAACTACAAAAGTAATGATAAAAAGTAGTCACACTTAGATAGGTGGGAATCTGTAGGAGTAGAACATAGTATTTGCTCCAAGATATGGTTGCATTCCAATTTTGCTTAAATATTTTTGTTATAGGAATATATCTGCGATTTTTATACCTCGGTAAGTTGTATATAATTGTCCTATGGTTCTATGGATTAAAATGTTTATATATACATATGTGTGTGTGTACTTATTCAAATTTGTCTCCCACATTATTATGCAAACTCTTTGAGGGAAGGTATGTTGCCGTTATTGCTGTTGTTTGTTTTTCTGGCACATAGAAAGTGCTTAATAAATATGTGATGAATGTGACTACTATATTGATTCTTAAGTAAATCAGTATCAGAATGTAAAAGTGCATTGTAGTTTGTAGAGATTTTAGTAGATCAAAATGAGTGTAGTATAATTAGATGTAATGGAATCATACTGAAATTATGCTGACCATATTTCAGAGGAAAAATAAGTTGAAAGTTGATCTCCTAAATACCAAAATGGCCAAACATGACTTTCTGGGATCTCACAACTTGTAAGCTCCATATAGGTTCTACATAGATATGAGACAAAAGAATAGTGAAGATGTCACTGCAATGCCTAGTGATTTAAAGAGCTATATTAAAAAAAAAGAAATGTGTAGTACTAGAAAGACTATGACATTATTTCTTGCAATGTACATAGAGGCTAATATTTCTGAACATTCCAATATGTAAGCTCAAGAAGCTAAAACTCATATCAATAAAGGCTGGCTATCCACTGGAAAATATTTCACCAGAAGGACTGATAAGGAGTTATTATGAATATGAAGGATGATTGTGAGTATGAAGAATCATGGATGAATGAGGTAACAAGAATTAATTCATAGTAGAATGAAGAGTTATTAACAGTAGATAGATTCTTGGAATATTTCTTTTTTTTAAAGAATGTTTTAGGCAGTGTTTTTACAATTTTTATGGCACCTGATCTAATGATTTGGGTACAGGGAATAATCTTATTGTTTTAGTTTAATAAAGAAGATTTCCATTAGGAAGGGACATAGGTGTAATAGAATACTAAAGTATAGAGAGGGGTGACCAAATGAAGGAGAAAGAGGAAAAACTGATTAAATCATAGGGCAAAGGATTTGCCAAAGTGGAATGTTGCTACAGAATGTAGCCATGGGAAACTAATACCAATCCTATAAAAACAAATCTCTGGAAATAAAGAGATTCTGCTACTGTTCAGTCATTTCAGTTGTGTTCAATTCTTGATGACCCTATGGAATTTTCTTGGCAAAGATACTGGAAGGCTTTACCATTTCCTTTTCCAGCTCTTTTTACAGGCTGAAGTGACTTGTTCAGAGTTTCACAGCTAGTAAGTCTTGGAGACCAGATTGGAACTCAAGAACATTAGTCTTCCTGACTCCAGGCCTGGCATTCTATCCTCTGTACTACCTAGCTGTCCCATAAAGCAGGGTAGAATGCAGCTAAGGATATAAGTAAGTATAAAGCAGGATAAAATGATAAAAACACAAACAAAGAAGAAATCTAGACAAAGAGCTTCAAGAAAACATGAAAAGGAAAAGAACACTTTCAGTAGGAGAATCATAGAAAGCCACTTGGAGAAGCCATCTGTTTTGGCCCTTGAAGGACCAAAAGACTTAGCCATTAGATATTATCTCAACTGTTGTTAATGCCAGCACTGTGGATAATGATGAATGGGAAAATAGTCCCTTTTGGACTTCAAGGTTTGGGAGGGCCTAGACAGTAAGGGAAAGAAAATTTGGGTTAAACACTAAAACCGCCCAATAGTGGAATTTTATGTACTGGCTAGAGCCATGTTGGAATGGAATAAGAGATGATAAGAGAAAACTTTAGATACCATCTGGTAATAAATGATAATCTGTACAATATAGACTTGATGGAATTGAGGGGAATAGAACAGTAAGTAGTACTGGGAATTGACCACACACTGCCTCCATCTTGTGACTCCATTTTGGATCTAGGCCAGTTCTCTTTCTATTTAAATATGGGTCTAGTCCAATTTTTGTTTTGTGACAAAACTCTATTCAATTGGGGGAATTGGGGAAGACAACAACAATGAAAACAAAACATAAAACTTTGTTGCATAATTTGAACCCAACCCTATGTGACTGGGAAGCTGGAGCTACTCGCTGTTCACAGACCCTTAACTAAGGACTTGGGTTATTTTGACAGAAGTCTAGTCAGATCCAAAGATTGATGCAAGGAGTTTTTTCACAAATTTTCTCAAAACTTCTGACAAAGTTTTCTCAAGCAACGCATAGGTTTTCTTCTGAAAATTGGACCCATACTAATCAGTCAGTTATTGTTTCCATGTTCTTTTCATTGTTTATACACCCTTTGTGGTGGGGGTTGGGGGGGGCAGGACACTGCTTTTTTTTTTTATTTCAGGGAATCATGCCTGTTTGCCCTCCCTCTCCCAACTTGAAAAGTCCCTAGTCATTTCTTCAATTAGAAAGCAGATTAATCAATATTATATTGTGAGTAATTGTTTCCTTTTAATTCGTTTGCCTAATTTGATTGTTTTTAATGTATAAAAATCTGACTCCCCCTGTAGTTGGAGTCCAATGCCAGATCTGAGGAGGCCTGGTCCCCGTTTGTTGAGTAAATGGCATAAATCATCTAATACATTGATATGCTCAGAAGCTCAAACCTTATTTTTTCTCATTCATTTTATCTTTCACCCACCATAGACCAAAGCCATTATCTACTCCTCTTCAGAATCAGACCCATTAGTTTTTGAATTAAATATAGAAGTGTAAGTAATGTTACCTGGGGACATGGGAACAGAAGGTAATTTATACATTTTATAGGTATGATATCCTTAATATTGCTTTTGATTATGGATGCACTGGTTTTTAATCTGAAGTATTTAATATTTAACTTAACTAGAAAACCCATAAGACTGATTGATTCAAATTGTCCAAGAGAAATTGAAAGGAACAGATATACCTTTTAAAGAATTAAACTCAAATATCTATGAAATCTATACCAATGTTTTGATGTCATCCATCTCTCTGAACAATATGTTTTAGACATATACTAATCTCTGTCCCTGCCACTATTCAGAAACTCTCAAAGGAAGATCCTATACGTATTTCAGTAGCCCATACTTGTATGCTGGTATAAGGACCAAAGATTCCACATGTGGCCAAGACTGACTAGGATATTTACTATGTATGATGACACCTTATAACACCCTATAGTTCTACTATGTTTAGGCATTCTACTCATATTGATCTATACCAGCATTTTGTATTATCAAATCCTATAAGCAGCTATCCAAATTGGTATATAAGTATACTAGAGCTAATTTGAAGTGGGATTCAAGACGGAGTTATAGCTGGACTCCTCAGCACTATATTGGAAGGCCTCTATGTTCTTGTATTACTCTCTTCCAAAATCTGTGATTATCTTCAACCTTGATCTGTGAAGTTTTAAAAAAATGACATTTATATTCCCATATAAGTGATTTCTTTTGCTATTCTAGGCATTTTATTTTATTTGCTTAAAAACATTTTTTATCCTGAGGAGTCCATGGGTTTCAGAATGAAAAAAGGGGTCCGTTTAAGAAATATTTTTTTTTACAGTGAATAATATCTGTGACTTTTGATTTGAGATGAAAACAGGAAATAATGATTGTGCTAATCAGAGGTCAAAGCAGTAGATTTTGGTAGGAGTAGGTCTGGGATTACTTTAGATGTCCTTTGAGTGACCCTTGTTATAAAACTCCCCCTCCTCTTAGTACATCATTTACTTATGCAAGTTCTTTCATCCAGGAAGCTTGCCAGAATGACCTAAACTATAAACATGTGGCTAGAACAGGTAACAGCTACAGCCAGGTGATTAGGGCTGGCCCGGAGACACGAAATAGAAATTGTATAAAAGGCCCAAACCAGAATACCTCAATTACTGACTAGTCTCGACAAGAAAACAACTTGTACAGTCTGTTCCACAAACATCTAAGCCACATACGTTTCTGTAGAACTAAAGGAGACGTAGGCCACAAGGAACAGCTGTGAGTTATGATTTGCCTTACTTTAATTATGTATACTGTCTTGAATAAATTTTAAGATCAGAAAGCAAAATTGTCATATCTGCCTCCTTATTTAGTTGCTGCCAAAAGAGTTCGCGATACATAAAGGGTCCAGGGTGAGAATGGGAATTTAGGAGATGTAACTGTGGTGTGAAAACAAAAGTAACAATAAAACTTTTGAAATGGTTCAATTCAACATTCTAGTCTTTGCAAACTCTTTTATAGAGTACTATCTAACGAATAGTAGTAACTATTTCTCTCACTTACCTATCATCTGATAATTATGATATCTATGGCTTTCTTTAACTCACAAATAAATATGTTAAAAAGCAACATAGGACAAATTGTAGAGTATACCTGAGACGTGCTTCATATTGATATTGGACTATTAGTGGCTGCTTTTTATGTACCACTCTTCAAATAGTTCTAATTCTACCTAGGTCCTGTATAATTCGACCAACATTTCTCTATCTTTTTCTGAAGAAAGTGAGAGGATTTGTCAGATGCTTGTTAAAATCTAGATATAATTATGTTTATAGAGTTTCTCAGATCTCTCACTCTAGTAATCTTTTCAAAAGAGGAATAGTATATCCTAGTAAGAATGTCATTCTGTTACTCTTGCCTTTGACTCAAGTGCTGTCACTTGATTTTCCTTTCTGGTTTTTGGATTTTTTCACCAGACCGAATTTTATTAACTTTTAATAATACTCTGCCAGTCTTTCCTTTTCTTCCTTTAAAAAAATCATTTTCATTTTGAATAAGGTACACCTTTTTACAAGCATATTCTAGTCACAAGTTTCAAATTTTAGTGATATCACTTAAATCATATTTACCTCTTCACATTAGGACCTCTATTCTTGTGCATGAGGAGGTGGGTAGTATAGTGGATAGAGTACAAGACCTGGAGTCAGGAAGATTCCTCTTCCCAAGTTTAAAACTTGCCCAAGACATTTACCATCTCTGTGACCCAGGTCAAATCTAACCCTCAAGACACAAGTCTGTAATTCTATATTTTAGTCTGTAGTCCAGAAATTGAAATCTCATTCCTAGGCATATATTCTTAACGAACATATTAGTTCTGAAATGTAAAGTCTTTGCTGTATATAAGAAGTAGTAATGAAAACCCAACTTGTGCATATAAGTTTGTTAGTTTCTTCTCCAATATATTGTAACTTTTTAGTAATATTTTCTAAATTTCTTTTTTTAAATAAATTTTATGTTTATTTTTAGTTGACATCATTCATTTCTACTAGATTTTGAGTCACAAATTTTCTACCCATTTTTCCCCTAACACCCCAAAACAGAGATCTCACTGAACATACCCTCCCCTAATCTGCTCTCTCCTATATCCTTCCCTAACCCCCCTGCAACTTTCCAGTATGACAAAATAGATCTCTCTGCCCCAGTGCCTGTATATCTTATTTCCCAGTTGCATGTAAAAATAATTATATATATATATATATATATATATATATATATATATATATATGTATTTAAATATTTTATTTTGAAGCTTTGAATTCCAGATTCTTTCCATTCCTCTCTCCTCACCCACCTGTAATGGGAAGATAAGCAATTCAGTATAGGTTTTGCATGTGCAGCTATGCAAAACCTTTCCATAGGGGATATATTTTGAAAGACTGACTATATTTCCCTCCATCCTACCCCACCCCCACTTGTTCTATTCTCTACTTTGACACTTTTCAAAAGTGAGTGTTTCCAACTTCCCTCCCCCCAAAACTGTCCTCCCCTCTATTATCCCCCCTCTCATCCCCTGCCCCTCTACTCTGCTGTAGGGTGAATATACTATTTAGTGTGTATGCCATTCCCTCCATAAGCCAGATTCAGTGAGAGTAAGTTTGATTCGTTCCCTTTTGCCTTCCTGTTCTTCCCCTCCATTGTAACAGTTTTTCCTTGCTTCTTCTATATGAGATAATTTACCCCATTCTATCTCTCTCTATCTCCTCTCATTATATTCCCCTCTCACCTCTCAATTTCACCTTTTAAGTATCATTCCCTCCTATTCAATTGGTCCTGTGCCCTCTGTCTATGTATACCTGTACACATATATACACACATTCATGTATTTATATGCCCATATACCTTCCTATATAGATATATATATGTATGTGTGTTTAGGTATATATATGCATATATATATATTTATATTTATATTCCCTTCAACTATTCTCACACTGAGAAAAGTTTTATAAGTTACAATTATCATTTTTACATGTAGGAATGTAAATAGTTCAATTTTGATAAGTTCCTTATGATTCTTTTTCCCTGTTTACCTTCTCATGCTTCTCTTGTTTCTTGTTTCTGAATGTCAGATTTTTTATTCAACTCTGGTTTTTTCATCAAGAATACTTGAAAGTTTTCTATTCCATGCTGGGTAGGTGATTCTTGGTTTTAATCCCAGCTCCAGAATATCATATACCAAGCCCTTTGAACCCTCAATGTAGAAGATGCCAGATCCTGTGTTATCCTGATTGTGTTTCCACAGTATTCAAACTGTTTCTTCCTGACTGCTTGTAATATTTTTGCTTGATCTACAAACACCAGAAGTTGGGTATAATATTCCTAAGACTTTTCTTTTGGGACTCTTTTTCAGGAGGTGATTGGTGGATTCTTTCAACCTATATTTTGCCCTTTAGTTCTAAAACATCAGGGCAGTTTTCCTTGAGAATTTCTTGAAGGATGATTTCTAGGTTCTTTCTCTGATCATGGCTTTTAGGTAATGCAAGAATTTTAAAATTATCTCTCCTGGATCTATTTTCCAGGTCAGTGGTTTTTCCAATAAGATATTTCACATTGCCTTCTCTTTTTTAATTTGTTTGTGTGTGTTTTAACAGTATCTTGATTTCTCATAAAGTCATTAGCTTCCATTTGTTCCAATATAATTTTGAAAGAAATATTCTCTTTAGTGAGCTTTTGATATTCTTTTCCATCTGGAAAATTCATGCTTTAAGGCATTCTTCTCCTCATGAGCTTCTTGAGCCTCTTTTACCATTTGTGTTCATCTATTATTTTAGGTGTTATTTTCTTCGTTCAGGTTGTTGTCTGCCTTTCATGATTTTTTTTTTTTGCATCATTTTCATTTCTCTTCCCAATTTTTCCTCCACTTCTCTTATTTGGTTTTCAAAATCATTCTTAAGCTCCTCTTTGGCCTGTAACCAGTCGTTATTTTTCTTGGAAGCTTCTGTTGTTGTCTTCCTCCTGCTCCATGTCCCGATTTTTTTGTCCCTAAAAAATGGAATCCAAAGTCAGCCTGCTGTGCTTGCCCTGCTTCCCCTGCTTGCTTATGTTGCCACTCAACAACTTGACTCTTGAGCTTTTTGCCACAGTATAACTCTGCTTTCAGAGAGGAGAGTTTTGTCCAAAATTGCTGGGGTTTTCTCAGCTGTCAGAGCTACTAGATGTGTGCCCTCTCAGAAGCCTCCACTGGCTCTGGGACACAGGTCATGTACCCCAAGACCTCCACTCAGGACAAAGTTCCAAATACAACCAGGTTATAGCAAGAGCCATTATCCCTCAGACTGGTGGCTAGGTCCCCCTACAATCTGAAGTAGCCATGTGGCTGTGGCTGCTGTGCCTTAGCTGCTTCTTGCCCCAGAGGTCAGAAAGCAGTCCCAGTCTCCCTGTTCCCAAAGTCCACTGACCTCTCACTTTGTTTATGGGATTTATGGGTTGATAACTCTGGAAACCACCACAGAAGCTATTTATCTACCCTCCCAATGTCCCTCTAGGTGATGCTGGTTGGGGTGCCCTGAGGCTAAAACCTCATGTTCATGCAGGGCTGGGCTCACCTCCTAGAGTGTTTAGAAGCCCCCTGGCTGCTGGTCTACCAGGCTGTCTTCAGTGGGAGGTAAGTTTCTCTCTGTCACCTTGTGGGTTCTGCAGCTCCAAAGTTTGTTTAGAGTAATTTTTTACATGTATTGCAGGAGGTGGAAGTGGGAACCATGTGGAAGTCCTGTTTCCACTCTGCCATCTTGACTCTGGCCCCAAAATTTATTTTAGCAATATCTTTCTTTCCCAAAAGAATCACAGGAAATGGGTAGTAGTTATTTGGTTTGGACTTATTAGGAGCTTCTCTGTCCTATTTTGTGGAAATTAGCAAACATTTTATTTCTATAATGTTTTTTATATATTATTTTATTATTATATTGTTATAATTCTTTTTATTTATCATTCGTTGTTTCTATGATGTTCTTTAACCTACTCATTCTTTAAGATTATGTTATTTAGTTTCCAATTATTTTATTTTTCATTTTTCAAATGCTTTATTAACTTCTGATTTATATCATTCATTTCTGCCAGATTTTGAGTTACAAATTTTCTGCCCGTTTTTCCCCTACCTACAGCCCCAAAATAGCAGTCCCACAGGATATCCCCTCCTCCAATCTTCTCTCTCCAATATTTTATCCCATACCCCTTTCAACTTTTCCAGTGGATCTCTATGAACCAGTGCCTGTATATCTTATTTCTCAACTACATGTAAAAGAGTATTAATAATAATTATATGTATAGATAGATAGATAGATATTGATACATAGATAGATATGTTAAATATTTGATCTTAAAACTTTGAATTCCAGACTCATTCCCTTCCTCCCTTGTCACCCACCCTTACTGGGAACATAAGCAGTTCAGTATAGATTGTACACGTGTGGCTAATGCAAAACAATAACATAGTAGATATATTGTACAACACTGACTATATTTCCCTCCCTTCCTATCCCACCTCCCATTTGTTCTATTCTCTACTTTGATCCTGTCCCTTTTCAAAAGTGGGTGCTTCCAACTTCCCTCCCCCGCCCAGCTTGCCCTCCCTTCCATCATCCCCCCTCTCAACCCCTTCCCTCCTACTCTCCTGGAGGGTGAGATGCCCTATTTAGTGTGAATTTCATTCCCTCCTCAAGCCAAATTCAATGGGAATAAGGTTGACCCATTCCCTTTTGCCTTCATATTCTTCCTCCCCATTGGAACGATTTTCCCTTGCCTCTTCTATATGAGATAATTTACCCAATTCTGTATCTTCCCATCCCTTCTAATTATATTCCTCTCTCACCTCTTAATTTCACCTTTTAAGTTTCATCCCTTCCTGTTAAATTGGACCTGTATCCTCGATGTATATACACACATTCACATATGCTCATATATCCTCATATATAGACATATATGTGTGTGTGTGTGTATATATATATATATATATTTCTATTTCTATTCCCTTCAAATACTGAGAAAAGTTTAATAAGTTACAATTATTTTTTTTTCCATGTAGGAATGTTAATAGTTCAAATTTGATAAGTTCCTTATGCTTTCTTTTCCCTGTTTACCTTATCATGCTTCTCTTGCTTCTTGTATCTGAATGTCAAATATTCTGTTCAACTCTGTTTTTTTCAGCAATAATGCTTGAAAGTCCTCTATTCCACTGAATGACCATATTTCCCCCTGAAACATGATACTCAGTTTTGCTGGGTAGGTGACTCTTGGTCTTAATCCCAGCTCCTTTGACCTTCGGAATATCATATTCCAAGTCCTTCGATCCTGCAGTGTAGAAGCTGCCAGATCCTTGGTTACCCTGATTGTGTTTCCACAATATTCAAATTGTTTCTTCCTGGCTGCTTGTAATATTCTCTCTTTGATCTGGGAATTCCAGAATCTGGCTATAATATTCCTAGGAGTTTTCTTTTGGGTTCTTTTTCAGGAGGTTATTGGTGGATTCTTTCAACCTCTGTTTTGCCCTGTGGTTCTAAAACATCAGGGCAGTTTTCTTTGAGAACTTCCTAGAGGATGATTTCTAGGTTCTTACTTTGATCATGGCTTTCAGGTAGTCCAATAATTTTAAAATTTTCTTTCCTGGATCTATTTTCCAGGTCAGTGGTTTTTCCCATGAGGTATTTCACATTGCCTTCTATTCTTTCATTTGTTTGGGTCTGTTTAACAACATCTTGATTTCTCATAACATCATTAGCTTCCCTTTGTTCCAATCTAATTCTGAAGCAATGATTCTCCTCATTGAGCTTTTGAGATTCTTTTTCCATCTGGCAAATTCAGCTTTTTAAGGCATTCTTCTCCTCATTGCCTTTTTGAGCCTCTTTTGCCTTTTGAGTTAGTCTATTTTTTAAGGTATTATTTTCCTCTGTCAGGCTGTTGACTCTCATTTCATAATTTTCTTTTATTGTTCTCATTTCTCTTCCCAATTTTTCCTTAACTTCTCTTATTTGCTTCTTAAGGTCCTCTATTACCTGTAACCAATTCATATTTTTCTTGGAAGGTTTTGGTGCAGGAATTCTGACTTCACTGTCTTCCTTCTGTTCCATGCTTTGCTCCTTTTGATCCCCAAAATAGGAATCTAATGTTGGAATCTTCTGTATGCTTTGTTTCTTTGCCTGGTCATGTTGCCCCCAGTCACTTAACCCCTGGGTTTTTTTTACCACAGTAGGACTCTGCCACCAGACAGGGGAGCTTTCATACAAAATGCTGGGGTTCTCTCAGGTGCCAGAGGTATTAGTTGGGTGCCCTCTCTGAGGTCTCCACAGTCTCTGGCAAGCTGGACACAAACCCCAGGATCTCCTTTCTGGACTGCAATCCAGATCCTAGACGGTTAAAGCAAGAGTGATTATAACTCATTCTGGTGCTTGGTCCCCATAGACTCTGCAGGCCAGGAGCTGAAGCTGCCACATGGCACTGGCTGGCTGTTCCAGCCTCTCAGTGGCTTCTTGCCCTGGGGACAAAAACCAGCACTACCACTTACTGGGTCCCAAAGTCCAGACTGCACTGATCTCTCACTTTGTCCTTCTCATCTGTGTGTTGATAACTATGGAAATAGCCACAGCTGCTGCTGATCTGGAGTCCCTCTTGCTGGAGGTTGGTCTGGCCCTCTCTGGGGCTAAAGCCTTGGTGTGGGGCTGGGCTCGGCTATCAAAGAGCTGTGCTGGCCAATGCCTGCTGGGCTCTCCTCAGTGGGAGGTTAGCTTCTCTGTGTCATTTTGTGGGTTCTGCAGCTCCAAAGTTTGTTTAGAGTCTCCTTTTATGTGGACTGGGGAAGGTGGAAGTCGGAGCCTCGGGGAGGTCCTGCTTCTACTCCACCATCTTCTTATTTCTATAATGTTGACAAATAGTTTCCTTGGTACCTTAAGTAGTTTAAGGAGAGTGAAGAGGAAAAAAGTGAACTACAAAAAATTTGGACAGAATTATTATTTTTCTCCCTGAAGAAATATTTGTGGTCCTTGACTTGGAATACTGACTTTATTTATTTATTTATTTTTAGATCAAGATAACAACCAATTTGGAAGGCAATGAAGGTTGCACCTTTTCGCTTACATTATTAAAATTTCTCATCTTCCTGTGATTTATCAACTTATTATACCAACTCAGTTTCCTGAATCGAAATGGCAGCAGAAATTATGCTTTTCTCTGTGTTTTACCCTGGATAATCTTTTACCTGACTGCTCCTGTGAATCTATCCACACAGTTATTCCTTTAGTAACCATGCAATCTCTTGGAGAAATTCAGAAGCTTAAGTTCTCTCTTTGGGGGAGAGCCTTGCATTTGTGTAAATAATTTTCTATTTTGTTTACTAAGGAATATCAGTGTCAAGTCCTGAAATAAATCAAAACCATGAGTTAAAAAATAAAGTGTCTTTAATTGAGAGAACAGGGTAGCAAACTTGCCATCCTGGGGGATGTACAGTGGGTTTCCCAAACTAAGAGACCCATGAAAAAGTTTTTCATAGTTTCAAGAGGAGAGGGAGAAGATAGTATGAAGTAGCAAAGTATGGTCATGGGATGACAGTGGCCTTTGGTAATCTGGGTAAGGAAAGCTACTTTATTATGGCTATTTTGCTTCTCATGCCATCAATCCTAATGGAAAGGGGAAAGGACTCTAGAAGCTTAGATCCAGCTTGATCTAGGCATCCCACAAGGCAACCTCCCTGGGAGGGGGGACCTATGGTGTGATTCAGCTCAAACTAATCTCATTATTTTAAGGGTAGGAATTTAAGGACATTACTGGAATTTTGAAATTTTCTTAATGACTATGAGGTTTAGGCAGTCCATATTACAATTGGTATTAAAAATTTTTTGTCATTACATTAACATTTATTTAATAGTCTTGTCACAAGTAAAAGGGAAATAAAATGTGTGGTTTTGTTAGAAACATTTCAGAGAAGAGAAGTAAAGGGGAGTGACCAGAGTTAGGGCAGAATAGGTTTCCTCTATTACTAGGACAAGCTTTAGTTAGTGAGATGGCAGAAATTAGCAGACCTTTAGTAGACTAGAAAAATCTTTGAGGAAATCAAAAGCAACTCTTCCATGATGAGGAGATAAGGTTAGAGTAGTGAGTACTCAGAATAATAATGGAGTCAAGAAGGGCAAATGATAATAATTATGGCAGCTAGATACTTGGTGGGAGGGGAAAAATAAGACCCAACCTGGAGTCAGAAAGACCTGAGTTCAAATCCAGCCTCAGACACTTACTAACTGTGTCATACTGGGCAAGTCACTCAACCATTTTTTGACTTAATCCTCTTGAGAATGACTTGGCAAGTCACTCTAGTGTTTTTATCATGAAAACGTCATGGATGCCATGCAATGGTTAATGGGGTTAGGAAAACCTGGGTATGACCAAACAACAACAGAATGAGCACAAAAAGCAATTGCTGACAAGCAGCTGAAAACAATCCTGA
>NW_027186304.1:15823235-15835858 GCF_028583685.1 Petaurus breviceps papuanus
AGTTTGTAACTTTTAATAAAATCCTCAAGCTTCTTACATTTTCCTCTCCTTTCCTCAGATACCTGTACACATAGTAAGCAACCTATTTGCTTATATTATATTAAAAGCCATATCCATTCACCTGGTGGAACCTACCCAACTTTAGATGAAGGTAAATTATATAAAGCCGAAGTGCACAACTACAGAATATCTGCTGAGAAGAGGGGATGGGGTTTGGTTGATAGTGGGGTTGTGATAAGGCTGTTTGTCATGTAAAGCCCTCCATAAGCACACACACACACACACACACACACACACACACATTACTATCATAAGTAGATGTTTCCTCAGCCTGATGCTTTGGGTGAGGCAAACAATACACAGTCAAAACCACTCATCTTTTATTTTCTTTTCAGGTCGATTTTGGGCATTGGAACTCTTGGTTCCCAGATAATTTTCCTTTGCTTATGGCTTTGCTTCATTTTATATTCTGTATTGATGGCTTTGATGTATGGTAGCTAAAGACAGACTTTGATACATCGGAGAAGGCATATTTAGGACCAAAATTATTGAGTCTTTTCTTACCCATTAATCATCCATTAAGTCCTATTTCATACTAGTCCATAAAGGATCAGGTATATAAGAATCTGGTATCATTACAGGCCCATCTGAGGTCATAATGTTAAAAGAACAGAGGAATATCTCCAGCAACAATTGAGCCCAACCACTGTGTAGCTCATTACATTCCAGAGAAACTTAAGGGCCCTGCAGGAACAGAATAAATGACTCTGGAAGAAATGAAATTGATCATTCCGCTCAACAGTACATCTCCTATATTGGCTCACAAGGTAGGCAAAAAACTTCTCTTTATATATTAAACATACAATTACTTATTTATCTTCATACCTGGGAATTTCCTAGCTATGTGTTTTGGGACTCAATGTTAGACCTCTATTACAGGCTCAGGGTTTGTTTATTAGAAACAAATGTTCTCCAAACTTCCAAAACTGGAGGCAGAGTCAAGATGGTTGAATAAAGGCAGGGACTCACTTGAGCTCTCCCCTAAACCCCTCCAGATACCTTTAAATGGTTCCTCTAAACACAATCTAGAGTGGCAGAACCCACAAAAATATGGAGTGAAACAAATTTTCAAGCCAAAATAACTTAGAAAGTTGTCAGAAAAGGTCTGTTGCATCAGGGATAGAAAGGAGCACTGTCCAGCACTGGCTACAGTGCAGACCAGGACCCAGAAAATTACGAGCAGGCCTTGGGGCAACAGAGTCAATGGCAACAGTGGTGTTTTCCAAACCTCTCATCCCAAAGACACCAAAAACAACTTGAAAGGTCAGCAGGAAAGGTCTGTCACACCTGGGTGAGAGTGGAACATAGTCCAACACAGGCCATGCCAGCACAGCTCCAGCCTTAGCACCAGGAGCAGACTTGAGAACCACTGAGTTTTCAGTAGCAGCAGCAGCTTCAAGTGGTCTTAGCCCACAGAGTGCAAGGGAGTCCAACAATGTTCAGAAGAATATGTCAGGCTTCTCTTTGCTAGTACTGAGGCAGGATTCTGTTGCTGTGCCCATACCTGGATCTCAGTCACAGTTCTGGGGGCAGTACCAGGGCTAGGAAGAGCACCAGCACGGCACAGCTTGTGGACACAGCGGAGTGGGAACACTCGCCACAATTCCAGGGCAGAAAAGAGTGCTTGTAGTTACTCACAGACCAGGGCATTGGCCAGGAGAACAGTAAACACCTACACTACCTTGAAGAATGGAAAGCCTATAGGGCCCTAGAAGTAACTGAAAAGAGATGCACAAAACACCTGGAACCTGGGACAGTGTACCCTCTGCCCTGGAAGCAGAGCCAAACTTCAACAAAGAGTTAAAGGTCAAATAATAGGCTAGGAAAATGAGCAAACATTGGAAAAAATAACTCTGACAGTAGAAAATTACTATGATGATAAAGGAGAGTAAAACACATACTCGGTATAAGACAACAAAGACAAAGATACTTCATTCAAAGATGCCAATAAAAAAACACGAATTGGTCTTAGCCATTAAAGAGTTCAAAAGGGATTTTGAAAATCAAGTAAGAGAGGTAGAGGAAAAACTGAGAAGAAAAATGAGAGTGATGCAAAAAAACATAATGATAAAAGAGTCAACAGTTTGGTAAAAAGAGACATATAAAAGTCCTGAAGAAAATAGCACCTTAAAAAACAGACTAGCATAAATGGTAAAAGTAGTACAGAAAG
The DNA here is from genome assembly GCF_028583685.1 of Petaurus breviceps papuanus. NCBI lineage: Eukaryota > Metazoa > Chordata > Mammalia > Diprotodontia > Petauridae > Petaurus > Petaurus breviceps. The sequence continues at coordinate 15,825,466 of NW_027186304.1, forward strand.
CCAATGAGGGTTTTCAAGGCCTTGAAAAACTTAATTGTCCAAATGGAAGATGAGACAGAAAAGTTCACTGAAGAAAAAAAAGATCCTTAAAAATTAGAATTGGCTAAATGGGGAAAAATGTACAAAAGCTAACAGAAGAAAATAATTCTTTAAAAATTAGAACTGAGCAAATAGAAGCTAATAACATTTTGAAAGAACAAAAATAATAAAATAAAACCAAAAGAATGAGAAAAATAGAAGATATTGTGAAATATCTCATTGGAAAACCAGCTGACCATGGGGAGATAGATAGATAGATAGATAGATAGATAGATAGATAGATAGATATATAGATAGATAGATAGATGATAGATAGATAGACAGATAGATCCAGGAGAGATAATTTTAAAATAATTGGCCTACCTGAAAGCCATGATCAGAAAAGGAGCCTGGACATCATCTTTCAAGAAATTATTAAGGAAATCTACTCTGATATTCTAGAATGTACAAGGAGAAAGGGAAAGGGGGAGGTGGAATAGGGCAAATTATCACACATGAAATAGTCAAGAAAAAACCTGTTTTAAAGTGAAGGGGAAGTGGGAGGAGGTAAGGAGGAATGAGTGAACCTTACTTGCATCAGAATTGGATCAATGAGGGAAAAATATGCACATTCAGTTGGTATAGAAATCTATCTTACCCTACAGGGTAAGTAGGAGGGGAAGGAAGTAAGAGAAGGAGGGGAGTGATAGAAGGGATGGGATTTTGGGAGAGGGGGTAGTCAGCAGCAAAATACTTTTGAGGAGGGACAGAGTGAAAGGAGAGAGAATAGAATAAAGGTAGGTATAGGATGGAAGGAAATGCAGTGAACAACAGTAGCTGTGAAAAACATTGGAGCAAGTTTCTCAGATAAAGTCATCATTTCTCAACCATGTAGAGAAATGAGTTATTTTTTTAAAAGGAGCCATTCCTCAATTGATAAGTGACTGAAAGATATGAACAGTTTTCAGGTGAAATAATCAAAGCTATTTGATGTTCTAACTCACTATTGATTGGAGAAATAAAAAATTAAAACAATTTTGAGGTACTACCTCATACTTAAGAGATAGTATAATAAAATAGAAAAGGAAAATGATGGATGGTGGATGTGATATGGAAAAATGAGACATTAACATACTGTTGGTGGAGTTGTGAATGGATTCAAACACTCTGTAGAACAATTTATAACTATGCCCCAAGGGCTATAAAACCTTGCATACCCTTTGACCGAGTAATACAAATACTAGATCTGTATCCTGAGAGTGATTAAAAAAAAAACAAAATGGAAAAGGACATATATGAACAAAAATATTTATAGCTGCACTTTTCTGGGGGCAAAGAGTTGGAAATTGAGGAGATGTCCATCAATTGAAAAATAGCTGAATGAACTGTGGTATGTAATTATAATGGAATACTATTGTGCTATAAGAAATGATGAGTACAATGCTCTCAAAAAAACCTGGAAAAAATTATATGAGTAGATGAAAAGTAAAATGTAGTGTGTACAAAGTAATAGTAGTATTGTAAGATGATCAGCTGTGACTGACTTAACTATTCTCAACAATATGATGATCCAAAACAACTCTGAAGGACTTAGAATGAAAAATGCTACCCATTTACAGAGAAAGAACTGATGATATATGAATATAGATAGAAACTTTTTTTGACTTTATTTTTCTTCAAAATTTTTTAAACTTTTTTTGGTCTATGTGTTCTTTGACAACATGACTGTTATGGAAATGTTTTGCATGACTACACATGTACGGTATAACCTATATCTAATTGTTTGCCTTCTCTAGGGGGGACACAGTAAGGAAGGGAAAGAATTTGGAACTCAAAGGTTTTTATTGTTTGTTTTTTCAGTTGTTCTTTTTGGAACACAGAGTTTTAAAAATGAAAGTTAAAATTTGTTTTTATATGTAATGGGGGAAAATAAAATAGTAAATAAACAACAACAACAAAAACAGCAACTTGAAATTCTAAATAAAAATAGAAATAGTTGAGATGATTGAAGGATTCCTTCTTCTTTTAAGATTTGTATTCTACCCAAACAGTCTCTGACTTGGATAAAGGAACACTTTGAATTTAAAACTCTGGATGTCATTCTATCCTCAGTCAGTCAATAAGGTTTTATCAAGGACCTAGTATGATCTCAACCCTTTGCTCAGTTATTTGTATGAAAAGAAAAGCAAAGGACTATCCCAGCTTTCAAGAAAATCACCAGCTAGAGGGGGAGTCCCTATACAAATGGCTAAGTTCCAATAAGAAATATACAGTATAATCTGGAGATAATCAACAGAGAAAAGGCACTAGACTTAGCCAGTATTTTACTTGTGAAGCAGGCATTTCAGAGAGCATAAGTGGAATGCAAATTTACCTTTATGGTAGGGTGTTAGAAGGGTGCATCAGCAAGTACCCCAGCGTCCCCAGGGTGGCTGCCAACACAAGTTCTTAGATTTGCTTTGTTAAAGGAAAGCAACTCAAAATGGGTTAACAAGCTTACTTTAATCAGTCAAATATGTATAGTTTACCTAGTTCAGGGAAAAAAGGTCAGCACCCTGAACTTCAGAGTATACAAACAGAATTATCAAGACAGAGAAACAGATCAAGTAGACAGGTTTCCAAACTGCCCGACCATTACATCCATACCAAATCAACATCTGGGTTTTACAAAGCCGGGGGGCTCTCAGCAACAGCTTCCCAAAGTCTCATCTGATCAAATCACACAACTCTTCTCAAAGTAGGCCCAAAGCAAAGCCTCACATCATGGATTATATAGACTTCTCCTGGGTCAGAGAATGTAACCACCCTCTTGGCCCACTGCCCAATCACACAGCATCAAGGTGTGGGCATTCCTGAAAGCCAAGCCTCCTGCCACAGGCTCCATGTGACCACATTCAGCCTATTAGGAGGTAGAGTATATTTTAAATCAAGGAAGATTATCAGAGGCTCTTAAGCCTATCAAAGGGCCTAAGGGCAGGGAAGATCTTTGAATTTGCATTGCCATTACAAAGGGTTGTAATGGGAATAAGGGAGCAGAAAATGGAGGGTAGAAAGCAATGTTTCAATAATGATAGCTGAGGGTTCAGAATTATTGGGATGCCAACTCTATCAGAGGGTGAAAACACATTTATTATGATGAATGTGTTCAGTTATGTTATGATTGTCTAGCCCAGGGCTGGATTGGTCTTCTGGTTTCAGACAGCAATGAATTGCTGGAAAAAGAATGTTGGTGGGGAATGCCAGGGCATTGGTGATCTGATTACTGTGGAGCTTAAATGGTCAATAAGAGTAGATGGATTGTAATCCATTCACTACCCTAGAAGGCTGGGAAGCCTTCCCAGGGAAGTCACAGACAAGTACCTGAAGCCAGCTTGGATTTCAGGAGATTGTGCCTGGAAGGTCCCCATGCAAGCTGTCTCCTGTGGAGTTCCAGTATCTTCCCTCTTTGTGGTTGTCCTATGTGTTTGTGGACTCATTTTGTTTAATCTAGACATGATTCTCTCCCCTAGCATGTTCTACTACCTACATTGTCCCAAGAGTTTGCCAGGAATAGTTACATGCCACTTCCTAATGCAAGCATTCTCTGGAATTTGAGCCAACCTTTCTTCCAGAACCAATAATTTAGGGTTATTTTTATTGAAAATGATTGTAGTGATGCCAGCAGATTGGACTTAAAACTATGTAATTAACTTTTCACAATGGGTACCACTTCTGGTCAACTATGTGTAATTGACTAGGCCCTGAGTGATAATTCTGCAGGAATTTTTACAGCACTATGAAGGGTCCATTGGCTCTCCACCTTCATTTCCAGGGTTCTAGTTATATATCCTAAGAATAGCCCTATCCTTATTAGCAGGCCTTAAACACTGTAATCATCTGAGAAGGTCATGTTTTGCTCCTGGACTGTAACATCTTGTACTACCTGACAAAGTTAATGAAATTCATGAAATTGGATCTAGATCTAAGCATACAGACATATCGAATTTGGTCTGAAGATGAAGTATTGAATGGAAGATATTCCTCCAACTTGAATACAGTCTATCAGGATCCGTGGTTGGCATATGGCTTATGGCACATATCCATGGTCTTTTAAAGCCACTTTCATTGAAGGATACATTTGAATCTTATATACATCCTCTAGGGGACATTTGAAAATATCCAATAGTTGATGAGCAATTAGAGTACCTTTAAATTCCATTTCTTTTTCAATGACAACTTTTGCATCAACTACATTTTAAAGAAAGCCACCAATAGGCAGATGCACTTTGATAGAAGCAAAAATTTGGGCATCCAGCACATCAGCCACTTTGGCAGACGCTCCTGCAGACCATAAACTTCTCAGCCACTTAGTCTTGGCTAGACCAATTAGATTTGATCTGCCAGAAGCAAGCATATGAAACCTAAACCCAAGCTCAGTTGTCTATACTCCAAGCTGGCAAATCAATTGTACCTGAAGTCATCTCTTTTAGACACCTGTGTCTTCACTCAGAACTATACTCGGCCCATTTCCCCTCTCCACTCAAGCCCAGTGTGCAATCCTCAAACCCAGTAGAAAAAAGAAAGTGAAACAAAACTATTGTAACAAATACACAAGTTCAAACAAAGGAAATTCCCACATTGACCAATTCTAAGAAATGTATGAATACTTCATTCTGTTTCTTGAATTCATCATCTTTTTGGAAGCAAGGTGATAACATGTTTCATTATCAATACGCTCTGCAATAATGGTTGTCATTTTATTGATCAGAGTATTTAGGTCTGTCAAATTATTACTTTAAATCTTTCTCTTGGTTCTGTTCAATCATTTTCAGTTCATACAATCTTTCTGGATTTCTTTGAAACTGTCTCTTTTATCTTTTTCTGTAGCACAATAATATTTACTACAAGAATATACAATAATTAATTTAGTCATTCCTCAATTGAAAGGTACTAGTTAGCATCACAAGTTTCACATACTTAGTTTCTAGTTTCTTATTATAAAAAAAGAAAATTCTGGTACAAATACTTTTTTAAAAATATATAGGTCCTTTATTCTTTCTTGAATCTTTTTTAGGTATAGGCCCAATAGTTATAGTGATGGTTACAAGGGTATGAATTTTCTGTTTTGGAACTTGGGTAACATAGGTCCAGGTTGCTTTCCAGAATGGAGATCATTTCTCAACCACATCAACAATACATTAATATACTCATTTTGTAGTAACTCCTTCCATAACCATAATTTCTCTCCTTCCTTGCTTCCTTCTTTCATTTGTCTTCCATCCTTTATCTTCCTTTTTCTCTTCCTATTATCTCCCTCCCTCTCTCCCTACTTCCTGCCTTCCTTCCTTCCTGCCTTTTTGCCTTCCTGCCTTCTCTCTCTCTCTCTCTCTCTCTCTCTCTCTCTCTCTCTCTCTCTCTCTCTCTCTCTCTCTGCCAATCTGGGAATGAGGAAACTCAGAAATATTTTAATTTTTATTTCTTTTTAATTGGGATTCTGTGTTAGTACCAAACCCTACACACTTCAGGAAAGAACATTAAGGCCTTATTTGTTCCTGAGCTGTATTATCTAGTAACGTCGTGCTATTTTCTGTGGGTATTGAGTGCTGTGTTCTTCAAGAATCACAGTATGTTCTGTAGAATAGCTGTAAACTTTTCCTAAACATTCTGATCCTGGGTGTGGTTTAGATTTGAAGGCTCCAGATGTTAGAGTCTGGATGACACAGTTTCTAGGTTTTACTTCATTGGAACTTCAGCAGACACTTGCTGGCCCCAATCCCTGCCAGCTAGCTAGGAATCTTCGCACATTTAGGCTACCATAAATACATGTTCATTGGTGTGTGCTCCCTGCCTTATGACACATCAGAGGTTTCAGCCTTTATGTTTGCTTGATTTTTGCTTCCAGATCGGTGCTAAATTTATGATCTTGTTACATGCTTTGAACGACAGGGCTACAGGCTATACCCTAGTCCTCAGTCATGACTTTGATCCAATGGTCCTAGCTTTCCTTCCTAGACCTTGCTTCAGTGACAGATTGACACAATTTCAGGCACGTCTCTGCTTCAAACTATTTTCCTTTGTAAGCAAGTGTAAACCACAGGGCTCAGGCATGATCTATGTGGAAAGGGTCTGCTTAAGCCTTCTGGATGGATTTCCATTCAACTGCCCATAGGCCTCTGGCAATCTTCATGTGCCAACCAAGGCTAGGAAAATAACAAGTTACAGTTTTTCCTTGGATTTCCCAATTACCGAGTAATCTGGATATCTTCCTCATTTTTGTTACAGTGGTTATGGAAGACAGCTGCATTTTACTGCCTACTCTTACTCAACTATCTCTTCCTGGAAGTCTCAGTTCCTCCCCAAAAAATTCAATTACTTTTCCTTTTGCCTTTATGCATTCATATTCTATCCTCTTATTCAGAGAACCTGCAGTCTGAGAGAAAGTTTCAACCTTCTCTTTCTTTGATAGCTTCAACTTACTTGTTTGATTGTTCTTCTGAACCCTTCTCTGGGTTCTTGGAGTTGCTCTATTGTAATTTCAGCAGACTTTGAAGAATTTGTAACAATGCTTTTATCTTCCTCAAGAGATTTCCTTTGTGGCCATGTCCTTGTGCATTTAAATTGCTCTTTGAATATTTGAATATTTCTGTTCCTCTTTCATCCCTTTCTTCTTTCAAGATGTACCTCAAGCACCATTTTCTGCATGAAAACTTTCCTGATTCAACTCTCCTTACCCTTCTCCCATCACCATAGTTAGTTACTCCTCTTCTTAACTATTTCATATGCATTTTATTGATTCTCTTTATAATATGAAGCAGCATGATAGAGCAGATAAAGAAATGCCTTAGAAGTCAAGAAGACCCAATTTCATGTCTTACCTGTGACACATTTGTCTGGATCTCAGCACTGGATCCCAGTTGTGGCAAAAGTTCAGCAGGCCCAAAGCATTCTGAGACTCAACCCTAGGAAAGTCACATAACCTAATGCTCTAAGCATTTGAGTTGGAGAGATGGCACTAGCCTTTGTTGGTAGATGAGGTTTCCTCAACCATAGGTTTCCAGTAACAATGAAATTATAGGTCCAACATCTATCCCCATACAATATGAACATATGAGTTTTTTTTATGGCTCTCTTTTCACTATAAGCTCCTTTACTTCACTGTTTGCGTTTGTGCTTTGTACCCAGCATAGTGCCAAGCATATAGTAAGTGCTTAATAAATTCTTGTTGACTGATTAAGCTTTCTTTCTTTCCCAGTTCCATTCTTGGGTTAGTTCCATTCTCCTCTTTCAATTACTACCCTGACCCTAGGACCCTGTTTGGGCAGGAGCTGTTAGAATGTAACTACTGTGAGAGGGTGGGGAGAACAGGACTCTAAAATGCCTTTGTAATAAGATCTCTCCTATAACATTCTCTCAGTCCTCTGTTGGTTGTCTGTTTCCTTGTATGCAATCATTATTGCTGGTCTTTGTTCTTCTAGTCTCCCCCATCTTAATTTACCCATTAGACTGAGTACATTGAGAATAGAGAGACTGCTTTTTACCTTCTTTGTATCTCCAATACTTGTCACAGAGTCTGTCAACCATGCTTGTTTACTTGACTGGGCTACACATTCTTCCACATTTGTTTTTCCTTCCTTGATATTAAGCTTCTGGGCAAATCTTATTTACGAGCTTCATCATACCTTTGGAGCTAGGGTCTCCTCTGGAATATGGTATAAAATTAACTCCGAAACTGAAGGATTAAAAAATGTGAGCGTAAGATGTATTATGACTTTGTGTGTACATGTGCATGTGTGTGTGTGTGTGTGTGTGTGTGTGAATGTATATGTGTAAATGTAATAAGGGAAGACCCAACATCAGTACCTCCAGGAAAGATTGGGTCTTTATCTAATTTAGGATGAGAATATTCTTTTGGATATTGCTACTAACAACTCTAAAAGTTTGTGTCTGTACCTACAGCTAATAGGAATCCAGAATCAAACCTATTCAGGGCAGCCACAAGTTTCAGGAAAGTTAGGGAGCCAAGAAATGATAAGAGAGCTGGTCTCCTGTTTTTTTTTTTAAATTTGCATTAAAATGATCCTATTGTAGGTTCTTTCCATTTTTATCATGTGATCATTGTTGGTTTTGCAACATTTTGTGCATCTTTTTATTCTGAGGGTTCATGTGGAGGTCGAGATACACTTTTTCACTGCTATTTTGTAAGGTTTTCTCTCCTTTTCAAAATGACCTATCACTAGGTCAATAGTGTTTTATAAATAATTATACTAAAAGAATACTATTTTGCTAAGTGTAGCATGCTATTAGATTTGTTATACTCATATGCTGATACTCATCACTTCATTTGATTTTAAAAATATACATGAAATACTTATATTTTTTAATCCATAGTAGTCTTCTCTGGGCTTGAAATTTACAGTTTTCAATTATCATCCACTGTAAAAAAATATCTCCTAAACACAGACACTTCAGATTCCAAGCAGCACAGTCCCTTGGGTAGTTCTGGCCGGGTCTTGTGGCCCATTAGCCACTGCTGACAGATGGGAATGCTCTACTAAGCCCCCGATCCCACTGATTTTTGGGAACTGCCAAAATGGACCTGACTCTGGCTGTGAATACCACCTGTAAGATGTCCTCTGAAAAGCAAATGCAAATGGTATCAAAATAAAGAAAAAGGGGAAAAAAGGTGAAAGAAAAATGTATGGCCTGTATTCAGACAATAGGTTGTGGTGCCAATGAGCCTGTCTTATTACACCTGCTTCATCTCTTAGCTAACAGGCAGGGCCAAGCCCAGAGCATGGAACATTTTATCAATGTGTCCTGGATAGCCACCCAAATTGCTGCCCAGACATCTGCATTTTGCACAGCATCTGTCAGCTGCCACTAGTCAGACTTTCTGTTCTCCATAGATATCTAAAAAGCACAGCTAAAATGTTTAAGTAAGATCTCATGGAGATAGGAAAGGCACAGAAAGAAAATAGGAGACAAAATCAGGTTTATTTCCCTGCATTTTTGAGGGTTAGTATGGGAGAGTCAAAAGATCACCAGTCTTGAGTTAGTAGCAGGCCCGAATTGCAACCCATATTTCATGGCCCATTAGATACATGACCTTAGAGAAGTCACAGTTTCCTCCCAGTTCCCCACCTCCAAAAGCATGTTTCAAGTTTTCATTGCATATTACAGTAGCTTGAATAGAGAAGACTAATTTAATAAAATTATAGTGTCTAGTGAAAGGGACATAAGAATTCCACCATTCTCTGGCCCCATCATATCACATCTGGATATTATTTTTAGGTCCTAGGCAACACATTTTAGAAAGAAAATGTTCAATCATAATAGCATCTAGAATTTATACTGCTTTAAGGATTCCAAAGTGCTTATTGTTTCTTTTGGTGCTTACAGCCATGTGAGATAGATGCTATTATTATCCTAATTTAACACAAGAGGAAACTGAGGCTAAAAGAATGCTATGCCCAAATATCACATAGCTAGTAAGCGTCTGATGTGGAATATGAACTGAGATATTTCTGATTCTAAGTCCAACATTTTGATGCATTGCACTACCTAGCTGTCTGCAAGGATAAGGTGCAATGTGTTTAGAGGAGTGAAACTAATAATGCAAAAAAGAATGAGGCTATTCATTATGTGGATCCCATTTAGGATCTATAGCAAGGGTTCTTAATGTTTTTGCATGCCTATACTTCTTTGGTAGTCTGCTGAAACCCTACTGTATTGTTAATATATTTTTTTCCTTAATGGGAAGTTCTTTTGCCCTCCATTAGTAGGCCCATGAGACCTGCTTACTTCACATGGATTCCTAAGTCACATGAGTCTGAGTCACATAAGCCTGGATCACTAGAGTTATGATGCCCTCTGACCTTGAAGAAGCGCGTGTGTGTGTGTGTGTGTGTGTGTGTGTGTGTGTGTGTGTGTGTGTGTGTGTAATCTGGGGGGTTAGCATTTTGCTTTGGGGCACACTCATAGGAAGAATATTCCTGTTGATGGGGGAATGGCAATAGGTTATACGAGAGCTCTAATCAATGACCAGAGTCCCTGAGTCTGGAAGGAATTCACCAGGTCCAAGCAATCTTGAAGTCAGGATTGTAAAAGTTTATTGTTATGCTTTAGAGTGGGCAGGGGTTCTTAGGAAACCTGCAAGTTTATTGTTATGATGTACAGTGGGCAAGAATTCTTAGGGAACCTGCAAACTTAAAGAAGTCACAGGTATAGTTTTAAGGAATCAAGGAATCAAGTAAATCAGATGTAAATTATGCTAATTAGGTGAGTAAGGGTGGGATTAGGGAGGACTTAAGTAGTGGTCAAGGAACATGCACTTTTAATATCAGCTGCGCAGGTGTATTGCCCATAATTCACTGGAAAATAGCCCAAGGGGGGGGGG